>NC_034590.1:37037752-37083009 GCF_900095145.1 Mus pahari | reverse complement strand
AGAGAGAGAGAGAGAGAGAGAGAGAGAGAGAGAGAGAGGTGAGGTGAGGGACATGCTTTGATAACTCCCTTTCTGTGTTGTGAAGATGAGGAGAAAGTTTCTTCTCGGCAAGAGTTCTCTAAATTGAACAATTTCATTGACAAACTACCTAGGCATCCACCTTGAGGGTATCTGTTATTTAGAAAGGACTGATTTGCCACAGCCTTATTTAACAAAGAAAGAGAATCTCCAGTGTTTTGGTGCATTAGAGTGTTTAAAAAAAAGATTTTAGGGAGAAATATAAATGTTTTCAGAAAGATAGGAAGGCAAAATTGTACTTATTGATATCTTTTGGGAGACTGGGCTGTAATTAATGTATAAGATGAATGTTAAAAGTATTACTAGTTACCTCCTTGCACAGCAGTTTGCTGAGCTGAGGAGAATCTCATCCCCAAATCTCCTAGGTTTATTCTGCACAGCAGCAGGAAATTGTGCCAGGACACTTCTAAAGCATTCTTATTATTGGTGTGAACGACCACTTGGAGCCCTTTAAAATCTACTACTGTATCAACCATGCAAAATTCCCTGCCTTCCCACTTTCAAGGTTGTTTTTTTTGAAAGTGGCTTATACCGTTTGTCTGCGGTAGTTTGAGATCAGTCCTACTTAGAGAAGAGAGGGGGCGCTCTGTGGCCTCTGAGAGATGCTTGGTCTTTCTCTTCTCCACAGATTGTAATTAACCTGGATGTTTTCTCCAATAGGAATACCTCCTTTGTGTGGACCACTTAGAAGAAAGAGCATTAAGGATCATGGGTCACAAGGATGCCACTCAGTTGCATGCATTAAGTGAGCCCACTGCCATGGAGCACTAATTTGCCCAAGAGTAGGCTTCTCTCACTAAATTACAATAGTAATTTGCACCATTTTACCAAGGAAGTCATTTCCTAAATGGCACCCTAGTGGCTTGGACTAACTATTATATTTTCTAGTCCTATGTAACTTGGACGACATGCTTATTGAAACAAACAAACAAACCAAAACAAAAACAACAACAAACAAACCAAAAACCAGATTGGCTTCATCCAAAACTTACTGCGTCCTATTCCTGAGAGTTAGCATGCTGGTGGGCTGAATTGGGAACTCTCCGAAAGTGGTCAGAAGAAAGAAGTAGGACTTTGGCACTCTGCATTGGTCATGTGGGAAACATGGCTGTGGCTAGTTGATACAGAATCCTTATGCTAATTAGGAAGTACAAAGAGACCAGCCCTGGGCAAGAATGCTCTGCCTGATAGGTGAAGGGAAGCTAAATCTGCCTTCATTCACATCACTGCTTCTTTGACTTAAAAGTCTTTGATGTGGCATGTGGCCTAGCACCCCCTTCACCACAGCCTAGGAGTGGGAAAGGTTTATTTCAAAAGTTGAAGAAGTCTTGAATGACTGAAACTGATTAAACACTCCCTGGGAAAGCCACGGGAAAAGGCTTCCAGTTTGCGTCTGTGCCTGGAGCTGATCCTGTGCCACAGTGCTCCATACCCAAACACTGCCTGGAGAGAGCTGGTCTCCCAGGAGTGCTGACTCACCTGTGAGCACAGGTAAGACCACCACTTCTACTCAAATTCTTGGCCCAAGAGGGACCAACCCTGAGTCATCAGGACACAGGAACAGCCAGGGACAGGATCTGTTTTTTGTCTGAATGCTGGAGATGACCCTGTGCCACAGCTCTCCATAACAAAATTCCTCTAGGAGAGAACTGGTCTCCCAGGAGTGCTGACACACAGGCTTGCAGGAGGAAGAAGCCACAGTCAGAGACAGCAAGACCAGCTATCACCAGAGATAACCAGATGTTGAGAGACAAGGGCAAGAACATAAGCAACAGAAACATAGGCTACTTGTCATCATCAGAACCCAGTTCTCTCACCACAGTGAGCCCTGGATACCCCAACACACCAGAAAAGCAAGACTCTGATTTAAAATCATATAGCTGAGTAGTACTCCATTGTGTAAATGTACCACATTTTCTGTATCCATTCCTCTATTGAGGGACATCTGGGTTCTTTCCAGCTTCTGGCTATTATAAATAAGGCTGCTATGAACACAGTAGAGCATGTGTCCTTATTACCAGTTGGAAGATCTTCTGGGTATATGCCCAGAAGAGGTATTGCTGGATCCTCCGGTAGAACTATGTCCAATTTTCTGAAGAACCACCAGACTGATTTCCAGAGTGGTTGTACAAGCTTGCAATCCCACCAGCAATGGAGGAGTGTTCCTCTTTCTCCACAACCTCGCCAGCATCTGCTGTCACCTGAATTTTTGATCTTAGCCATTCTAATATCGAATAAAATCAACTTTCAACCAAACGTTATCAAAAAAGATAAGGAAGCACACATTTCATACTCATCAAAGGGAAAATCTACCAAGAAGAACTCCCAGTTCTGAACATCTATGCACCAAATGCAAGGGCACCCACATTCATAAAGGAAACTCTACTAAAGTTCATTGCACCTCACACAATAATAGTGGGAGTCTTTAACACCCCGCTCACATCAATGAACAGATCATGGAAACACAAAATAAACAAAGACACATTGAAACTAATAGAAGTTATGGACCAAATGGATTTAACAGATAGCTATAGGACATTTCATCCTAAAACAAAAGAATATACCTTTTTCGCATTACCTCATAGTACCTTCTCCAAAATTGACCATATAATCAGTCTCAAAATAGGTCTCAACAGATACAAGAAGATTGAAATAATCCCATGCATCCTATTAGATCACCATGAACTAAGGTTGGTATTCAATAGCAGTAAAAACAACAAATCCCACATACAAATGAAAGCTGAACAACGCCCTACTCAATAATAACTTGGTCAAAGAAGAAATAAAGAAATTAAAGACTTTTTAGAATTTAATGAAAAAGGAAGAAAAAACATACCCAAATTTTTGGGACACAATGAAAGCAGTGCTAAGAGGGAAACTCATAGCTTTGAGTGCCTCTAAAAGAAACTAGAGAGAGCATACACTAGCAGCTTAACAGCACATCTGAAATCTCTAGAACAAAAGAAGTAAATACACCCAAGAGGAGTAGACAGCAAGAAATAATTAAACTAGAGTCTGAAATCAACCAAGTAGAAACAAAAAGAATTTTACAAAGAATCTACAAAACCAGGAGCTGGTTCTTTGAGAAAATCAACAAGATAGATAAACCCTTAGCCAGACTAACCAGAGGGCTCAGAGACAGTATCCTAATTAACAAAATCAGAAATTAAAAGGGAGGTATAACAACCAAAACTGAGGAAATTCAAAAAATCATCAGATCCTATTACAAACACCTATATTCAACAAAACTGGAAAATCTGAATGAAATGGACAATTTTCTAGGCAGATACAAAATAGCAAAGTTAAATCAGGATCAGATAAACCATCTAATAGTCCTATAATCCCCTTAAGAAATAGGAGCAGTCGTTAAAAGTCCCCCAACCAAAAAAAGCCCAGGACTAGATAGTTTTAGTGCAGAATTCTATTAGACCTTCAAAGAAGACCTAATACTAATACTCTTCAAACTAATCCACAAAATAGAAACAGAAGAAACACTACCCAATTCATTCTATGATGCCACAGTTATGCTGTGTATTCTCCCTTGGAGATGGGAACGGTTTCTGTCTAATCAGGAACTTGTCACAATTTCCTTTCACGGAGTACTTCATAAGAGATTTTTTTTCTACTTCTATTATGTTTAATGTTCCAAATAGATTTTAGAAACTGGTTGAGTGCTTTTTTTTTTTTTTTTTTTTTTTTTAGCTTCAGAAGATATCATGTCTATTTAAGAGGCATTTAACTATTATAAATTATTTTGATGACTTAAAAATGATACTGACATGAAATACATTCTAGTCATGGGCCTATGTAGCACTAATGCATGGCAGTTGCCTCTTCTAGGTTTCCGTTCTCAGTTGTAAACCAAGAATTAGAACACATATCTTTCGTTGTTGTTGTCTGCCCCTCCTTGATCTAGAAACATGGACTCTTAGGTGTGTCATATGAGCTAGGCATGTGGTACATAGATAGAGTCTTATGCCTGAGAGGCTGAGGCAGTGGACTGTGAGTTTGAGGTCAGCCTAGGCCACACACTAAGACTCTGCACAAACAAACAAACGAGAACCCTAGACAACAGCCCCCGTGTCTTAGATTGGGTTTTACTGCTGTGAACACACACTATGACCAAGGCAACTCGTATAAGGACAACATTTAATTGGGGCTGGCTTACAGGTTTAGAAGTTCAGTCCATTATCATCAAGGTGGGAACATGGCAGCATCTAGGCAGGAATGGTAAAAGAGGAGCTGAGAATTCTACATCTTCATCTGAAGGCTGCTAGCAGAAGACTGGCTTCCAGGTTGCTACGATGAGGGCCTTAAATCCACAGTGACATACCTACTCCAACAAGACCACACCAACAGAGCCACACCCTTTGATAGTGCCACTCCCTGGGCTGAACATATACAAACCATCACGTGCCCCTCCCCCCAATCCTACAAACAAAGAAACCAATTAAATGACGCATAGCTAGTTCCACAAAGCAGAAGTAGAGGGTTAGCATAGTGCCTGCCTCTCTTTCTTGATCCATCAATAGTCCTAGATGCTGGCCAGGAAGTGCCAGGACCATCAGAAGAAACGTTTCACACTTTTCAGAAGAAATGTGACACTCATGGCCAGGATGGTTGTGAAATATTCTAAGACCCTACCTCCCTTACCATCTTCAGCTTCTAAAGCTGTGACACAGTCTTAGGCCAGTAAGGTCTTGTCTTTATTTTGTGTGGTATCTGGTCGGGAGGTGTTAAAATCTACTTATGACTGTAGAAAATGACACCAAGAAAGAAACTCATGGAGAGTCAGCTGTATATGCATGCTGATGTCATCTCACAGTGGCAGTGTGTATCGAGCTGACTTTCCATCCATCCTCCCCCCTTAAACCTCCTGGCAAACCTAGTCATCACCACCCTGTCCACACAAGAGAAAGGAATGCAGGAGTATTGAGTCGTTTGCCCCTGGTTACACAGCAGGGTGAAGTTGCCAGTGCAGCTGAATGTTTAGATCCTGAGCCTGCTGTTTAAGCCCAGTCTGTATGACTGTGGCTGTGTCGATCAATCTGTAGATTAAAACTGGAAGGGCTAGAGAGGTGACATTATAATAGCTATAAATCTACAGCAGGCAGACAGTGTGTTTGCATCTCAAAGGCTGCAGAGGTGGCAGAGTGCCTGAGAGCCAAATGAGGTGTCCACAGACCCTGGTTTCCTTTCATTACATAAAGGGTTCACTTGTCAAGCGCCATCTATGAGATGATATGCAGCCACTTTTTCATGAAGAATGAAGACACACAGAGGCAGATTCCAGGGGACTAGCACATAGATCTTTGTTCAGCGATGTCAGACACAAAATTGAGTTGTTTAAAAACATGTTTCCAAACGCAAGCACAAAAGTCATCACATAGGGAGGTCATGTTCAACAAGCCAAGAATACAAATGCTGAACAAACACCATTGAAGAGAGGAGATTTAACAAACCTTTTAATCATGTAATTTCCATCCTTAAGTTTATTTATGTGCTATGTTACATACAATGTGCTATGCATATGTTATACGCTGAAATCAACCCTGAGTCCTTGAAGTAAAACCAAGATGATTATGGGGTGTAATCTTCATCATGCCGTTGTGAATTCAATTTGTAAGTATTTTATTGAAAATGTCTGGGCCCATATTTATCAGGAGAATTAATCTATAGTTTTGTTTTTGTTCGGTTGTACCTTTATCAAGTTTTAGTACGAGGATAATACTGGTTTGTAGAATTAATCTGGCAGTATTTTTTTATTTTTACCATTTTTTGTGAAGCAGTTTAAGAAGTATTGATGTGAACTCTCTCTTAAATGTTGGATAGAACATTTGTTAATAAATATGTCTGATCATAAACATTTATTTCTGTCTTTATTTTCACTATTTGTTTAATGTGGATGCTAAAGATCAATGTCAAGTGTCTTTTTATCTCCCCCACACTCCATCTTGTTGGTTGGTTGGTTGGTTGGTTGGTTGGTTGGTTGGTTTTGGAGACAGTACACCCAACCCTACCCCATACCACACACCAGAATTTCAGTTGCACAATGCTGTACCTGACTTTTTATGTGGGTGTTGGAGAGCTGAACTCCTGCAAGCACTTTTCCAATGGAACTATCTTTCTGTTGGGCTTTCTTTCTGCGGAGACTTTAGTATTGCTTCAACCCCATTGCTTGTTGGGGATGTTTTAAAATGTTTTCTCTCTTCTTGACAAGATTTCAGGTCAGAGATGTCTAGGACTTTACTCATTACTTTTGTATTTTCCAGGTTTAAGAATATATAAGCTTTGAAAGTCTTTGTTAATCAACTTCTGGGTTTCCCTGGGATCTGTTCTTAT
Organism: Mus pahari; assembly: GCF_900095145.1. Lineage (NCBI taxonomy): Eukaryota > Metazoa > Chordata > Mammalia > Rodentia > Muridae > Mus > Mus pahari. The sequence continues at coordinate 37,076,589 of NC_034590.1, read as the reverse complement.
AGCCTGGTTTTATTTACGCGGGCCTTCATTTTGGGTAGTCAGGCTAAGAGCTTGTTGATACTGTTTATTTGTCCAAAGAACCACCTTAGCACTTGATTGATTCTATAAATGTTTATTCTATATATTGATGTTGGGCTTGGCTCATTCTGTTTTATTTCCCAAGACTATAATGCACATCATTAGGTTATTTGAAATGTCTCTGCTTTTTTAATGTAAGCACTTATAACTGCTAACCCTCCAACTGAGATTAAATATTTACTGCAACATGAACTTTCTTCTTAGAACTGCCTGAGTTGTATCTCTAAGGTTCTCATGAGTTGCGTTCTCATTTTCACTTGATTCTATGAAGTTTTAAGTTTCTTCTTCAATTTCTCAATGTATCTATGAGACATTTGAATGTGTATTGCTCAGACCCAATATTTGTGCAGTTTCTGTGATTGCTGTTGATTTCTAGTTTGATTTTACTTCAATGTGATCAGATACAAAATTTATTTTTATTCTTTTGCAATTGTTTTTACTCTCTTAGTGGCCTACAGTGTCATCAGTTTTAGAGAAGGTGCTGTAGGTTGTTATGAAGAAAGCATAGTGTCAGTTGCATAGAATAGTCAATATACACCTGTTGAATTAATTTGTTGAATTCGTTTAACTAAGGTTTCTTCATTGATTTTTAGTTTAGATGACCAACTAGGGGTAAGAGTCAGGTACTGAGATAGCCCATCCTTATTATATCAGATTCTATCTGATCTTTTGTGTTCTCTAGTGTCATTTTATAAATTAGAAGCCTCAATGCTTGGTGTATATATATTCGCAAATGTAGTGACTTCTTTTAAAAATTATATATTGTGTACACACACATGTTCAGAGTGTACTGAGTGTACTGTACTATGTATTGCACAACAGCTCGCTCAGGAGTTTTCAGATTATTCTCCTGTCTCTGATCTTGCTGCAAAATGTTAAGATTACAGAACATCTGTAATCCCAGCATCCCCATGGTGAGATAGGAGAGGAGATAATTGATGGGAAGTCCACAGACCAGCTAGCCTGAAGTATGCAGCATAGAAGCAAAAGGGAACCTGCCTCAGAATCAAGGTAGAAGGCGAGAACTAACTCCTGAAAGTTATCCTCTGACCTCCACACTCATGGCGTGCCCCCTTCCCCACAGCAATGCTCAGATTACAAATGCTCCCACTGACCTCAGCCCAGTGTGGATTCTCAGATTGAACTCAGGTCATTCTGTTGCTTAGCCAGCATTTTTATCTGCTGAGTTATCTCTCTGGCCTTTTATACTGTGTGTGTGTGTGTGTGTGTGTGTGTGTGTGTGTTCATGTACTTGTGCAGTTGCATGAGAGTGTGTGTGAAATTCATGTTCTATGTCTTCTTCAACTACTCTCCATTTTTGAGGGGACAGGTTCTCTCATTGAATCTTTTTGGCTCAGCTGGCTGGACAACACGTTGCAAGAATCTGTCTGTCTTGTCTTTTCCGGCTTGTCCTTCCCAGCTTCCCAGTGCTAAGGTCACTCACAGCGATCAGGGAGCCTGTAGGGGTCTGACCTAGTCTTCTGCATAGCTGTTAAGGCAGAGTAGCTTGGTGTTCTTGTGGGAGTCCTACCAGCGGGAGTGGGGGGTCTCTGACTCTTGCTTACTTGTGGGACCCTTTCCCTCCTACTGGGCTGCCATGTCCAGCCTTGACAAGATATGCATGACTGTATCCAGTTATTTTTTTATACTACTATACATTACATCCCAACCACAGTTTTCCTCCCTCCCCTCCCCCCACTGGCCCTCCCTCCTCTAACTCCATATCCACCCCTCTCCTGGAAAAGATTAGATCTCCCAGGGACAACAACCATCACATCATGAACATTGCATAACAAGGTACTGTAAGACCAGGCACACACCATCACATCAAGGCTGGCAGGGAGATGAGAGGGCGAAAAAGTCATACATAGAAACTTTTCCACATACACACACACACACACACACACACACACATACAAACACACGCACACGCGCGCGTGCGCACACACACACACACACACAGAGAGAGAGAGAGAGAGAGCGAGAGAGAGAAGGAATTTAAGTAGAGTTACCATAGAGTTATTATCATATCCTTCACACCTCTCCACCCACCCCACTTCATGTTTTTTTCTCACTGTGTTTCTAAAAAACAAACAAAAAAACACCAAAAACAAACAAAATACAAGAAAACTAACCAGCATCCCAAACCTCCAAAATCAAAGCAACAAAGTAAAAAAGAAAAATCAATAAGACAAAAAAAACAAGAACCAAACTAAAACAAAACAAAACAACAACAACAAAAAAATCAAACCAAACCAAACAAATTGTTCCGTGTTGATCAACTGCTGCTGGCATTGTCCCCCGCCCCGCCCCCACAGTGTTTGATATACCCAGTGACACTCCACTGCAGAAACTGATTTTTCCCTCACCAGCAGGCATCAGTTGCAGATTGGTTCTTAATTTAGGGTGGGACTGTGACCACTTCCGCCTCCCAATGCTGGGATTTTATGTGGTTTGAACTTGTGTAGGTTTTCTGTGGCTTACACAATCTCCGTGAGTTCATGTGTGTATTAGTGCTGTTATCTCTGGAAGGCATAGTATTCTTGGAGTAAGTCATCCACTACCTCTGGCTCTTAAAATGCTTCCACTTCCTCTTCCACACAGACCTCTGAGCCTCGAGGAGAGAATTTGATGAAGGCATCCCATGAGCGCTGAGTGCTTCAGATCCCCACACTCTCTGCTCATCATCCAGGTGTCAATCTCTCTGTTAGTTACCACCTGTTAGTTATCACTGCAAGATGATGCATCTCTGCTGTGAGCTGAGTGAGGCGCTGATCTACAAATATGAGTATATCGTCATATTGCTATTGTCCTTTAGCAGAATAGCAGTAGGATTACCCCTAGGCCCATGACCTGTCAAGTCTCTGGTTCTTGGCTACTTTAGCATTGTCAGATATGGGTTCAGCCTCATGGGTGAGCCTTAAATCTGATCAAAAAGTGATTGTTTATTTCCGTAACATCTGTGGCACTAATGCAATGATATATCTTGCAAGCAGGTCTCTGCAGGTTGCAGGGTTCGTATCTGGGAGATATTGATGATTATTGTTTTTCTTTGGTGTATGCAGAGTAACCTCCAGAACCATGGATGCTAGTCAGGAGGGGTAAAGTTCTCGCCTGGGCACCAGACTGACTTCTTTGTATCTGATAATAGAAGTAATGATGTCTTAAGCAATAGGGCTTTACTGTCAGGTTATTAAGCGTACCCAGTGAATAGCCTTCGCAGTATCCTATGATGTGTGGGGTGGGCTCGATGAGACCCTTTTGGACAATCACTCAACAAGGTGTGATTTATTTTTGGCACTGGGAGTTTTACTTTGTGACTTAGAATGTCTAGGTAGGGCATTGTGTTTTACTCATTATATGGCAACCCACTTAAATTCCTTTCATATATATATATATATATATCCCCCCATCTTCCTGCCACTTAATCATCTTTCTTTGTTTATAACAATGTACTCCATTTCGCTTTTTCCATCTCCCACCTTAAACCCCTTACTGTCTACCTGACCTTTAAGATTATTTGGTTTGAAACATACAGATCTAAATATTAAAAGCTAATATGTTAGAGAAAACATATAATATTTGCTCTGTGGAGTCTGTTACCTCTCTCAGGATGACTTTTTCTGGCTCTGTCCATTTACCTGTAAATGTCATCCTCCTTACCAGATGACTAATGTGCCATTAAGTACCTATAACACACGTTCATTATCCTTTCCTCAGCTGATGGACCCCTAGGCTGTTTCCAGTGTCTGGCTATTTTGAATACCACGACAATGAATGTGGATGAGCCGGTATGTCTATGTAGTAAGATGTAGAGTCCTTTGGGTACCTGCCCAGGCGTGGTGTATTTGGCTTTTGTGGCAGAATCGATCTTCAGCTTTCTGAGGAAGCCTCACACTGATTTCCAGTGTCTGTACCGGTTTGCACTCCCACTGGTGATGAATAACCGGTCCCCTTTCCCCACATCCTTGTTAGCATGTGTTGTTATTCATTGTATTGATCTTGGCAGGTCTGACTGACATCAACTGAAATTTTAAAGTTGTTTGAATCTGCATTTCCCTGTGACGAAGGGTGTTGAACTTCTCTTCATTTCTCAGTTTCTTGTATTTCATTCTCTGCTCAGTACTGTACCCCATTTTTAAAGCAGAGTATTTGTTTTCCTGTTCAGGTTTATTTTGAAATTCTATATAGTCTGCGTACTAACCCTCTATCAGATGGGTCGTTGGGAAGGATCTTCTTCCATGCTGAAGTCTGCTGCTTTGTCCAAGTGGCAGTATCCTTTGTCACCCAGCAGCTCTTCAGCTGCATGGTGTCCTGGGTTGGTCTTAGTGCCTGTGCTCTTGATGACCTGCTGAGAAAGCCCACTCCTTACATTGTCAGACGTCAGATACTCCTTACGGGCCTGACCCATCTGGAGTCGAGCTTTAGGCAGGGTGGCAGACGCAGATCCATTTTCATTCTCTATAGAGTCATTCAACTTGATCATGCCCTGTGTTGAAGACGCTGGGTTTTGTTTGTTTTGTTTTTCCCAGTGTGGATTTGGCTCCTCTCTCAAAAATCAAGTGTTCATAGGTGTGGGGAATTACATCTGGGGTTTTGATTTGATTCCGTTGATCAACAAGTTTACTTTCATGCTAACATCATGCCATTTCTATCATATTGGCTTTGTAATCCAACCTGAAATCTGGGATAGTGATATTTCCATCAGTTCTTTATTATTCTGGATTGCTTTTGTTCACCTGTGTTTGGTTTTAGGTTTTGTTTTTGTTTTTGTTTTTGGCATTTCAATATAGAATTGAAGATTACTTTTGCAATTTCTGTAAAGAACTGAATTGATATTTGGTGGGGATTGTGTTGAATCTGTAGGTTGTTTTTTGGTAGGATGGGGCCATTTCACAACAATCCCACTGACCCCACTGAGCATGGGAAATCTTTCCATCTTCTGGAATATTCAATTTCTTTCTTCAATCTCTGAGACATTTTTTTTTATACAAGTCTTTATCACTGCTGGGGTGTGGGAACTCCGCCAGGCAGACAAAATGCTGAATGCTAGACTGCCTTTACCCAACACAGTCACTGGGTGCTCGGTTTGTGGGAAGTGCCAGTGCACTGCACTGCTCAGCGGGAGGGAGGGAGAATGCATCTTGTGGGTGGAGGATGAGCCCCTGGGCCTGGGGAGTGGGGAATTCCAGTCTGGCTCAGCAGCAGCAAGGCCAGGAAAGTGGAGGAGCCTTCTGCTGGATGCTTAGGCAGTGCAGCTCCATGTTCCCCATGCAGCTCTTGATGAGAGAGACAGTCCATCCTTCTCCATACCATTTATTGACTGTTCATTGCGGAAAACAGGTGCATACCACTTCCTCACAGTGGACCAGAGATTAAATACCTTTTGCAGGGAGGAATGTCTGGGAAGGGGAGCTTATTGACTAATAATTGGGCCTCTAGATACCTCATTAGCATGGAGAACTCTGTTTGGGGCTATGGGACCATTGGTCAAGTCCCTTTGTTGGGAGTGTAGTCACATGTTCAGGGCCAGGAATTTTGATAGGGAGCAGGGAGATTCCTACCATCCTCAGATTGGTGCCTGGGTGCTGGGTTATCCAAACCCACTCAACCTTACGAAGTTTCCTGGCACAGTCCAGTACATCACAGAGGGTGGGGTTGTTGATGTTTTCTCTTTCTTTCTTTCTTTCTTTCTTTCTTTCTTTCTTTCTTTCTTTCTTTCTTTCTTTCTTTCTCTCTCTCTCTCTCTCTCTCCCTCCCTCTCTCCCTCCCTCACTCCCTTCCTTCCTTCCTTCCTTCCTTCCTTTTTTTTTTTTTGAGGCTATCATAAAAGTTTCCCTGATTTTTTTTTCTCCTCTGTCCATTTGTCCTTTGTGTATAGGGAGACCACAGACTTTTGTGCATTAGCTTTGTATACTGCTACTTTGCTGGAAGTGTTTATTTGTAGAAGTTTTCTGATGGAGTTTTAAGGGTCTTTCATGTATAAAATCATATCATCTGCAAAGAAGGATACTTTGATTTCTTCCTTCTCTATTTGTATTCCCTTTATCTCCTTCAGTTGTCTTATTGCTCTAGCTAAGATTTTAATCACTGTATTGAATAGGTATGGAGAGAGTGGACATCCTTATCTTGGTCCTGATTTTAGTGAAAATACTTTGAATTTCTTTCTGTGTAGGATGCTGTTGAGTGTAGGTGTCCTGTAAACCACCTTTATCACATTGACATTTGTCTTTTGTATCCCCAGTCTCTCCAGAAATTTTGCCATGAAGAGATATTGGATTTTGTCAAGTGCCTTTCCTAAATAAAATGATCACGTGATATTTTTGTCTTAATTTAATATGGTGGATTACATTTATCAATTTGTGCATGTTGAACCATCCATGAACCTCTGAGATGAAGCCAACTTGTTCTTGGTGGATTTTTTTTTTTATGTGTTCTTGAATTTGTTTTGCAAGAATTTTAATGAGAATTGCTGCATCTGTGTCCACATGAGTCTGTAATTTTTTTTTTTATTGTTTGCTCTTGCTCATAGTGTTGTTTTGGTATCAGGGTAATCATGGCTTTGTAAAAATCTGTAGAAAAATTCTCCTTCAGTTTCTACTTTTCAGAGTTATCTGAGGAGTGAGGATTGGTGTTAGTTCTATGAAGAACTGGTAGAATTCTGGTATGCCTCCATCTGGTCCTGAGCTTTTAATGGTTGGGATATTTTTAATTACTGTTTCTCTTTCACTAGGGTTTTTGGGTCTGTTTAAATCATTTGCTTCAACTTGATTTAACCTTGGTAGGTTGTATATATCAGGAAATTGCAAATATTTCTTTTAGACTTTCCATTTTGGTAGAATAAAGATTTTTATTTAAAGACCATCCTTATGATTTTCTGAATCTCCCCCATATTTATTGTAATTTCCTCTTTTTGTCTTCAGTTTTATTAATTTGGATTCTTGTTGGGTGAGTCTTTTTGCTTAATTAGTCTAAAATTATCAAGTTTGTTAATATTTTCTCAAAAAACCCCTCTTCTTCATTTTATTGATTCTTTGAATTGTTTGTTTATTTGTTTTTCATTGATTTCAGCCCTGAGGTTGATTTTTTTCTTCCTCTCTGCTCCCTTGGGGTAGTATTTTTTCTTGATTTTCTATAGCTTTCAAGTGTGTCATTAAGTTACCAGTGTGGGGTTTCTCCAGATTATTCTTTTTATGTAGGCATTTGGTGCTATGAGCTTTTCTTGTAGGACTGAATTCATTGTGTCACAAAGATTTGTAGTATACTGTGTTTTTAATTCCATCCATTATAAAAAGTTTTTAATTTCCTTCTTGATTTCTGTTTTGGCCCAGTTTTCATTAACCCTCCATGAGTTTGTATATTCTCTGAAATTTCTATGGTTAATATTCAGTTTTAATTTATGGTGGTCAGTTAGGCTGCAGGATTTTATTTCAAGTTTTAAAAAAATATTTGTTGAAACCTGATTTGTGTAGTAATAAGTAGTCAGTTTTAGAGGAATTTCCATGGGATGCTGAGAAGGAAGTATATTCTTTTTTTTTTTAATTTTAATTTAACTTTTTATTGATCCTTTGTGTTTCACACCATGCACCCCAATCCCATTTACCTCCCTGTCCCTTATGTATCCACCCTCTGCCCTGCGACCTCCCTCCCAAAAGAAAACAAACAAACAAACAAACAAACAAACCTTGGACATTTACTTGGCCACAGGTGGCAGCTCAAACCAGAGATGTCCACATGATCTTTAGTCATGAACATCAACAGAGACCCCTGCTGCTTCATGGTCTTGGACTCAGACATGGCTCTCAGCAGCTGCATAGCTGGGACTTCACCGTGGCCTCAGGTGGCAGGCCTGGCTGCTTACAACAGGCTATTCCTCCTTACCCTTGTGTCTCCAGTTCCACCTCTCTTCATAATGCTCAAACTATTCTGCTTCTCTCTCTTTTATCTGTCCACCACATATTTGCACATTGTTAGTGGCTCCCGCTGCTGTGGGCAGGCCACAAGGTTGGTGGGCTTCTGGATGTCCTTTACCTGCCTGCACCACATGACATGACTTCGGGTGAGCTACTGTGTATCTGCATAGGCATGGTGGCTAATGGGCCTCTGGATGTTGTTTTCTGCCTGTGCTATGTTTGTGGTGGCAGGCAGGTCTGTGGGTGTCCCCCACGTACTCACACCTTTGGGGTGGCTGCTGGCAGATCTCTGTGTCCACAGGCAGGCCGGCCTCTGAATGTCCTCTGCTTACAGGCATCACCACACAGTGTGGAGGCAGGCAGGCCTCTGGCATCAAGTGGGTCTCTGGATGGATGTTGACCTCCTGAAAGTACAATCTCTAGTGTTTGTATAAGTATATTCTGTACATATTCTATAAGTATGTAAAGCAAACTCTTTAATAGAATGTTCTGTAGGTGTTTGTTAGATCTATCTTATGCATAGTATTATTTCATTTCAGCATTTCTCTGTTAGATTTTGTCTGGATGTCTTAGTCACTGTTCTATTGCTATGAAGAGACACCAGGACCATGACAGCTATTTTAAGAGAAAGCACTTAACTGGGGACTTGCTTCCATTTCAGAAGTTTAGCCTTTGTCATCTTCGTAGGGGGCATGGCCACATATCTGCAGACTGGAACAATAACTGAGAGTTACATCCTTATCGGTAGGCAGAGAGAGGAACTCTGAGTTTAGTAGAGGATTTTGAAACCTCAAAGCTGACTGACTTCCAGTGACACAACCCCTCCAACAAGGCCACACCCCCCCAATCCTTCTAATTATTCCAAATAGTGCTACTTCCTGGTGACTAAACTTTCAAATATATGAATCTATGGGAGCAATTTCTTACTGAAACCAACACACTGGATAACCTGTCTATTGCCTACAGTGGGGTACTGAAGTCACCCATTATCACCATATGAAGGCCAATATGTAATTTTTAGCTATAATAGTGGGTTTTTGTTTTGTTTTGTTTTGTTTTTTGATCAACTTGGATGCTCTTGAGATTAGTGGATAAATGTCTAGAATTGAACCTTCCTCTTGAATTTTTCCTTTAATAAGTATGTAGAGTACTCCCCATCTCTTCTGATTAGTTTTGGTTTTGCAGTCTGTTTTGCAGATATGAAAATGGCTACATAAGCTTGCTTCTTTGTTCCATTTGCTTGGAGCACCCTTTTCCATCTTTCTACCATAAGGTGATTATCTACCCTTAGTGGTAAGATGTTACCATTGGTTACCAGAGAAAGATGGATACTGTTTTCTAATATAATCTATTCATCTATATCTTTTTTTTATTAGGGGAATTGAGACCATTAATATTGGGAGTTACTAATGAGAAGTGCCTATTTATCTCTGTTGTTTTGTTGTGGTGTTTGCCCTCACCCTCTGACTAGCTCTTCTGGGATGATTTGCTATTTGCCATCTTTGCTATAGTAAAACTTTCCTCCATACCCAAGTTTCCTATCAAGTGCCCTCTTCAGAGCTAGCTGAATTGGTGGTTATAAACTGCTTTTTATTTTTTAAATTAAAAAAACATTTTTGATAGTGGGAGGGGCCAAGGGAGAGGTGACCCTGCCTGAGCAGTGGTTGCCAGTGACACGTTCAAGGTAATTCAGAGATCTGCGGGGCCCACCAGCCTGAGCCTGTTCACCTTCAGAGTCTATGCAGCACCCAAAAAGGACTTGCCTCACAAAAATTGCATGAAGATCAATAAGCTTTCACTCTATTCAGTTCCTGAGGGCCAGTCTATATATGTGGAAGAGCCAAGGACTCAACTGAGGAAAATATCTCACAACTCCGACATCGTTGGGAGCAATATACAAGTTTGTGTCAGGAAATATACTCCCATACTAAACCCAAGGTGGAATACTTTGTCCACTGGGGAGTAGACAACTATAACTATCTTTAAAGTGTGCCTCCGGGATTTTTCCTAAGACTTGGTGTTATTGGTTTTGTTGGTTTTGTTGGACTCCTTTTTGCTAGAGGGTCAAAAATAAAGAAGCTGGTGTATCCTCCTTTCCCCACGAGATTTGGTGCCTGTCTATGACCCACAACAAGCCATCACCATTGCCCAGATGACTGGAGAGAAATTATATGACTGGGCATTACGAGGGTGCATACATAGTTGTAAAAGATTTGTGGAAGCAAAATTTTCAAAAGCCAGGGAATGTGAAGACTTCACCTGGAAAAAATTAGAAAACTCCATGTTCTGCCCGTTTTCATCAGTTAATAGGTAAACATTGGAAACTCCAGACGGTAAATCAGTATTTCTACAGACAGATGGCAGAATCAGTATTGGATATAGTAAACTGGCTTTCTTCAGGAAAAACAGCACTAAGCCTTATTGATGTTTTGGGTGATGCCATATTACAGTCCAACTAATCTGCAATCTTTCACATGGACATAATGTACAAGTCTTAGAACAACTCATCCTTATATCACTACTTATGTACATAATTAAAGCCCAGATTAAAAAAAAACAAAAAACAAAAAGCAACAGCAACAAAAAACCAAACCCCCACCATTTTTATCCTGAGATTTTTTTTTTCTCTCTGTTGATTTTGATTGATACTTTTGCTTCGTATAGTAGTCTGGTGTTTCTCAGAGAATCCACCCAGGCCATTCTGGCTCTCAGAGTCTCCGCTGAAAACTCAGGTGTTGCTCTAATAGGTCCACCATGATATGTGACGTGGTCTTTTTCTCTCACAAATTTTAATATTCTTTCTTCATTCTATAAATTGATTAGTATATGTTATGGGAGTTTGGGCCCTGTCATGTCACATGTGCCTCTTAGGTCTTGTTAGGCACCCCTTTCTCATGAATGCATTCTTTCCCAGTCTCTCTGGTTGAAACTGTCTTTCTTGTGTATAGCATTCTTGTATTTCCTCCAATGCTGGTTTTGTGGTTATGACCTGTCTTAGTTTGTGCCTGTATTTTAAAAATTCTCTTTTCTACATTAATTTAAAAAGACGGTCTTTCTGGGCCTTTCTGGATATAGAAATCTTTGTTAGCAGTTGTTTACTTTCAGGGCTTGAGAAATCTATCATTCCATTCCTCCTGGCTTTGGGGTCTCATGGTATTCTGGTGTGTTTGTGGGTGAGTTGGCCTTTTCCCCTTATAGCTTTTAATACTTTTAAAATCTGTAGTTTGACATTGTGACTGTGACATGCCATCTAGAGAGTCACCTGTGATTATGCTGCTGTGCAATTCTATTTGCTTTTTAAAACTTAAAATAAATCAACATGACATTGCCTCTACTTATTTTATAAGTTTGGTAAACACCACAAAGTCTGGCAACATTTCAAGCATGTTTAAAAAATGTCAAATGTTAAACAGAACTTAGTAGTTTAAAGACAGTGTGTGCACAGTTAAGATTCTGCAAGCTAGTAGAGCAGGAGTGCATGGCATCTGAACATGTACCATACAACACACGTCCGAAGAGCAAAAGCATAATTTTTTTATTGTAAAATCACAGCTAGGCAGCAGAAAAGCACATTAAATGATGAAGGTATCAACACGTGTTCACTATGAGTGTGTTACACATAGAAATGCCGTATCTCCTACCCTAACATGCCATGTGCAGAGAAGAGAGCCAAGGAGAAAAAAACATGGAGACTTGTTGCTGAGTGAACAATTATTGAGAAGAATAATAATGGAGTAAAACTTTCTAAATAGCAATTAAAGATCACAATCATGTATTGATTCCACTGTGTATCTGAGAAGCTGAGACTTCACAGTTGGCAGTATAAAATTTCTGACTCATATCAAAATTTGGGTGAAATACACACTGAAGGAGTTTGCTAGTGCAGGCATATGGTACAGGGATCTACAAACGGGGAAGGAAACCTCAGATTTCACAATAAGTTTCTGCCAGGGGCCAGCCCCGGCGTGGGATATTCTTCTTGAGGCAGCATCGGGGGAAGAGCTTAGGCCGAGGGTAGGACTTTGTCGAGATATTTAGGGTTGCTGTACAATAAAACGTTTACTTATGTAAGCCCGAGTTACTATGCTGTTGTAGCTGTGATCCTCTGAGGCCAGAAACTGCAGTTTCTGGCACCTAGCACCTCTGTTTCAAGCCACAAGAGATTAAATAAATAGCCTTGTCTCTCTCAGCAGGACCTGCTGGGCTCTAACTTTCAGCCTGCTGGTCAGAAGTCACAGGAAGAGAAGACACTTAGAGAAGCTATTATAGAGTTTATTACCAAGTTGTAAAAAGTTTCCTAGGAAAGCTATCTAAGGGGAAAAACAGAAAGATCCTAAGTGGGTAAAGGGAAAAATTCTCTANGTGGGGAAAGGGAAAAGAGTCTAGTCTAAGTGGGGAAAGGCAAAAAGGTCTCCTCTATTGATCTTAGCTCTCTATTGATCTTAGCTCTCCATTGATGATTCTCTCTCGCTTCTCTTTGTCCTCAGTACTTAAACATCTTTCAGAATACATGATCACATGTTACAAAGTTCATCACACACACACACACACACAAAAAATCAAATCATAAATTGAAATAGAAGTTTACAAGCATATCCATTAGGAGTAACTATCTAGCTAAACATCCATCATCGGTCTGAGCTCCACAGGTTCACTGAAGGTTTAAAACCATAACTAACTTATTAGTGAAGTTTTGGATAGATAAACCCAGTTGGTATTTTATCTTCTGCCCTAGCACCTACAATAAATCATTAGTTGTCTTTTAATGACCTTCGGTTAATTGTTTTACAACCTCTTGGAATGTGCTCTCAGTAGGAGAAAGTCTGGTTACCATCTAAGAGCGATCAACTGGTGACACTTGGGAGACTGTCAGAGTTCTCACTGCAGCTTTGATGATCAGAAAAGGAACTAATAGCAGCCCCATTATAAAAGAGCTTAATAATCACAGGCATAATTTTAAGAATTCTTATAGGATCATCAATAAGACTTAAGTTTTCTATTTGTCGATATAGCACCTCTACAAGATAGTACATCTTCGTGGATCTGCAGAGATTTGCTTCAAAGGAGGTGTGCTCCTACTTAGTGATTGTTATATATGGTTAATAATAACAGGAGAAGCATATTAATAGCAGGAATCTTTCCTAAAATTAGTCCCTCACAGCCTTGCTTAATGAGGGCTCACCTGTTGCAGATTCTATAATAATCTGAGGCAGGCCACTTCAGGATGATCACCTGGTAGTTATTAGCTTGTCCTATTATGGCTCCTGACAAGTTTCTGCTGAGCTTTGTCAAACCAAACAGCTAGACTCTTAGGCAGAATAAAATGGCACAGAAGAAATGGATCCTACCAGACAATGATTGTTATTTCATCTTTGGAAGACTCCCTACATGAAAAGATCTGAAACAATTGGGACTGAGAGGATCACGTGGAAATTAACTAACATCCCCAACATTCAGTTATTGGTTCAGAAGTGTGATAATCCATTGCTATATCTTATTAACTTAACATCTGGAATCAGCACCAATCTCCCCAAACTTAATTTGTCATATTTAGTCTTCATTAAAATATATTCTTTTGTGTTATAGTAACACAAGTATCTTTAGGTTAAAGAAGGCTGATTTGTTCAATTTACTATATTTTTTATGTATATTATGAATTTTCTTTTTGACTTGTGCTTCTGTTTCGGGGTATTATGAGGATACAGTCACTTCACAGGATTACACCTTACAGAAGCATTCCTTGGCATTGATACGAACTTGGATTCCCTTTCTGTGTGTGCTGATCTGCATGACCTCCTACCCTATGAGGGTTCCCTACAGGTCCTGGCTGGTTTGTTCCTTGGAGCATTTGGTATTAGCCCAGGCAACTTGCACAGATTCTCTGCCATCCAGACTTTTAGACTTCAGCTGCTGTTCCCCCTTCATTTATCAATTCTTCTAGCACCTTTTTTTTTTTGGCTCCTCTCTTCTCTGGAGTTTCTCAACCAGAAAGTTTGGTAGTCACTGCCTTCAACAAGAATGTTCTCACATTCCCCAGTGGTTGGAAGCCAAGTCCTGAGCAGCCATCTCCAAGTCATACTGCCTAAGGCAGCCCGAGGTGCTTCTGGGAAAACAGACACTCCTTTAGTCGACCTGCATAGTGCTCTTCATCTTCCAAAGCATCATCAATAGAAGATGCATATATGCCCATGTGATGCCCAACACTCTACAGTCCATCACCCATTTCTTTTCCATTCATTAAAAACTGTCCCATAATTCCCATGTATTTTATCTGCTACTTCAGCTCTTACTCGAAGGGGATGTGAGATCATGGACCGTAACTTATTACTGTGGCGCTTCCACTCAGTGAATCTATCTGGCGTTCACTTTGAATGTTGCATCAAGTGCTTTTAACTTGGAGTTGTCCTTCAGCTGAAACGCTATCTCACTCAAGCTCCCTCCAGTTACTGTCCTTCATTAGAAACAAATAGAAGGAAGCACAGCAGCATGAACGACGAGGAGGAGACCTACCGGCTGTGGAAGATCCGCAAGACGATCATGCAGCTGTGTCATGACCGTGGCTACCTGGTGACCCAGGATGAGCTGGACCAGACACTTGAGGAGTTCAAGGCGCAGTTTGGGGACAAGCCCAGCGAAGGACGGCCGAGGTGCACAGACCTCACCGTGCTAGTGGCCCACAACGATGACCCCACAGACCAGATGTTTGTATTCTTCCCAGAGGAGCCCAAGGTGGGCATCAAGACCATCAAGGTATACTGCCAGCGCATGCGGGAGGAAAACATCACATGGGTGCTGATCGTGGTGCAACAGGGCATGACGCCCTCCACCAAGCAGTCCCTGGTGGACATGGCCCTGAAGTATGTGCTGAGCAGTTTCTACAGCAGGAGCTGCTCATCAATATTACAGAGCACGAGCTAGTCCCTGAGCATGTGGTCATGACGAAGGAGGAGGTGACTGAACTGCTGGCTCGATACAAGCTTCTTGAGAGCCAGCTGCCCAGAATCCAGGCCGGCGACCCAGTGGCACGGTACTTTGGGATCAAGCGAGGACAGGTCGTGAAGATCATCCGCCCCAGTGAGAAGGCCAGTAGCTACTTCACATGCCGCCTGGTGCAGTAGCCGCAGAGGAAATGGAGCGCTCAGAGACTGAAGCAGGAGGATTCCTCCACGGTGTGGTGTGAGTGTCTCCTGGAAAACAGTGAAGAGGATCCCACAGCAGCACCGCGCATGCAGGGAAACCCAGGGAGCCCACGGCTCTGCACAGCGCCCTGACAGCTGTGGGCCACAGCGTGTGGGTCATAACTGGACTATTGCCTTTTGATGACGGGTTCCTTCCTGGCCATTGTCGCAGGATGAGCAACTTCAGAGCTGCAGCCACACTCCTACTCCTTACTCTGGGGTCACTGTTCTGTTCAGAGTTCTCCATTCTCGAAGGACTCTCCTGAGAATTAAAGGATACTTTGATAAGTTAAAAGAAAAAAGAAAGAAAAGAAACAAATAAAAGATTTTGTCTCTACAAAGGGCCAGATGTGAAAAGACCCTCAAGAGAGTTTTCTAATCTTTGGTGTCATCATCTCTTCACATGTCTGGATCCATGTTGTCAGTGGAGGCTTTATGCCACAGGAACTCTGCCTGTTTTTCTGGAGGAGGTGGCAAAACATGTGTGGGAAGCACACTAAAAGCTATTGACATGCGTTTCAATAGCTGAAACTCATGACGGTCAGCGTGCTCAGCTGACCAAGTCTTTTTTTTTTTCCAGGTTTTTTTATTATTATTTTCTTTATTTACATTTCAAATGCTATCCCGAAAGTTTCCTATACCCCTCTCCCCCACCTCTGAACCCCTACCCACCCACTCCCACTACTTGGCCCAGGCCTTCCCTTGTGCTGGGTCATAAAAAGTTTGCAAGACCAAGGGGCCTCTATTCCCAGTGATGGCCGATTAGGCCATCTTCTGCTACATATGCAGCTATAGACACAAACTCAGGGGGTACTGGTTAGTTCATATTGTTGTTCTACCTACAGGGTTAGAGCCCCCTTCAGGTCCTTGGGTACATTCTCTAGCTCCTCCATTGGGGACCCTGTGTTCCATCCAATAGCTGGCTGTGAGAATCCACTTCTGTGTTTGCCAGGCACTGGCATAGCCTCACAAGAGGCCGCTATATCAGGGTCCCTTCAGCAGAATCTTGCTGGCATGAGCATTAGTATCTAGGTTTGGTGGCTGATGATGGGATGGACTCCCGAATGGGGTAGTCTCTGGATAGTCCATCCTTTCATCTTAGCTCTAAATTTTGTCTCTGTACCTATATCCTTTCATGAGTATTTTGTTCCTTATTCTAAGGAGGAATGAAGTATCCACACGATGGTCTTCCTTCTTGGTTTTCTTCTGTTTTGCATAATGTATCTTGGGTATT
This sequence comes from Mus pahari, assembly GCF_900095145.1. Lineage (NCBI taxonomy): Eukaryota > Metazoa > Chordata > Mammalia > Rodentia > Muridae > Mus > Mus pahari. The sequence continues at coordinate 37,060,186 of NC_034590.1, read as the reverse complement.
CTGTTTCTGGGCTAATATCTGCTTATCCTGCTTGTGGACGTTGTACATCGTGGTGCGCACTAGGCTCCGCACCACGATGTACAACGTCCACAAGCAGTCTGCTGTCACCTGAATTTTTAATCTTAGCCATTCTGACTGGTGTGAGATGGAATCTCAGGGTTGTTTTGATTTGCATTTCCCTGATGGCTAAGGATGTTGAACATTTTTTCAGGTGTTTCTCAACCATTCGATATTCCTCAGTTGAGAATTCTTTGTTTAGCTCTGTACTCCATTTTTTAATGGGGTTTTTTGAGTTTCTGGAGTCCAGTTTCTTGAGCTCTTTGTATATATTGGATATTAGTCCTCTATCAGATTTAGGATTGGTAAAAATCCTTTCCCAATCTGTTGGTGGCCTTTTTGTCTTGTTGACAGTGTCTTTTGCCTTACAGAAGCCTTGCAATTTTATGAGGTCTCATCCGTCAATTCTTGATTTTACAGCACAAGCCATTGGTGTTCTGTTGAGGAATTTTTTCCCTGTGCCCATATCTTCAAGGTTTTTCCCCACTTTCTCCTCTATCAATTTCAGTGTCTCTGGTTTTATGTGGAGGTCTTTGATCCACTTAGACTTGAGCTTTGTACAAGGAGATAAGAATGGATCGATTCTCATTTTTCTACATGATAGCCGCCAGTTGTGCCAGCACCATTTGTTGAAAATGCTGTCTTTTTTCCACTGGATGGTTTTAGCTCCCTTGTCAAAAATCAAGTGACCATAGGTGTGTGGATTCATTTCTGGATCTTCAATTCTATTCCATTGATCTACTTAGCTGACCAAGTCTTGATGCCGTAAGCACTAAATGTACATTTCATGTTCACAACATTCCTTTCAGGTCCCCCTCCCCATTCTGCTTCTGCAACACTGATTTCTATTTTCTTCAATAAAAAAAATCATTTCCTACCGTCTTGTAGACCCAGAGCCATCTTTCCGGTCTTCCCCAGTCTCCTCATCTATTGGGTCTTCCAGCATACTGCCCAGGGCTCCCAGCTGCTCCAAGGATGAAGGGTACATGCTGGCACGGTCCACAAATGCCCTGTATGCCACTGTGCAGCTAGACTATGGCTACTTTGTGGATTCTTCTTTCTTCCACCATTTCCCACACTTTTAACCCCCTAACACTAGATAGGAGAGAAAGAAAGATAGAGGGGGCAAGCAAAGGGATCCCCGAATAAAGTCAGGGGTCACAAAAGGGGCAGTGGAATCATTAGACCACTTCCTGCTGATGAGGGGCAAGTTTGATCTTTGCCATAAGGATATCCAATTTCTTGTTGTTGTTTTTCCTTTGCACACAGCTATTTAATAAACTGTGACCAACAACAACCAACAACCAACCAATAACCCACCAAGAACTGACCACCAACAACCAACCTCTGGGACTCTAGCATTTATATACCCTCTGAAAAGTCTTCATAATTTTAAATGTTATGTAATTGTGGAAAGCATCTGCAGTTGGCCAAACCATGCCCCTGCTAGAGATGAGGCAAAACATAGTCAGCTGCTGTGGACAGTCTGAAGCAGCCTCAGCTCCCCGGACTTTGGATTAAAACAAAAGCACATTCCCATCTCTCTCTCTCTCTCTCTCTCTCTCTCTCTCTCTCTCTGTGTGTGTGTGTGTGTGTGTGTGTGTTTCGAGAAACCAAAACTCCAGAATTCTCACTAAATTTCCCCCTTTTGTTTTTAGCCATTAATTGTGCCATGTGTAATGGGAAGTCATAAGCAGAGACATTTTAAGTGAAATAAGTACTTTTTGGTTTAGTGGCCAAGGTTTCCAGGAGATCTTTTCTGCTTAGTTCTTTATCAGTTTTGATGATAACCACAGCTTTTCATTTCCTGTGAGGTATAAAAAAACCCCTGCATTCCCAATGCAAAACTTCCATGGACTTCCATTATTATATATAATATGTAGACTGATTTCACTTCTTGGCTGAAACAGCTTGTAATTTTTGATTCAGAGCCCCAAGCCAGGCTTCCAACCCTGGAAGCCTTTATTTCCTGACACTAAGAAATCACCTTGGCTACCTCTCTTGAACCTACACTCACTGGTGCAGTGGCAGCCCTTGCCACGTGGACTGTGCTCCCCTAGAATCCTAGGCTGTCTTTCTAATATAAATTTAGAAAAAAAAAAACATTGCTCTTAGAGATGCCTTGTTCACAAATGACCATATTTCCCATAATTAAAGCACTGGGCATTTTGAGATCTGGGACCTCTAGCCATAGCTTGACCTACAATACTAGTATGGTACCCATGAGAACAATATTCATTGTATTTCTTATTTATTCGTCTCTAGGAGCTGCCCACACCTTTAATGGTCTAATAACTTTTGTATATTCCGTGTTCACATTTTCATATGCCAAGGTCTCTCTCAGCAGCTATCTTGTGTCAGGGTCTGATACAGTTTTGTTCACAGTTGAGCTAATCTTCGTGGAAAAATAAAGTCAGGGAAGACTTCTCCAGAATCTCTGTATGTGAGGTAGGCTTTTGCCAGACTCTTCAACTTTGTCCCAAGCTCTTAAAGCCACACAACAACATTGCTCTGTAGCAGTGTCATCCAACTGAATCTGTTCTTATACACCAGAGTACCACCCTTCACCCAGTAACTGATCCTTTTCTATAGGCATTCCCCTTGCTCTATTTAGCTGTTCAATAGTCAAGCCTCCTTCCCTCCACCATATTAACCATTGGGCTTCTAGTACAGCTTTATCAATCCCTTCCACACTTGGGGAATCATTCTATTTTGAGTAGCCTAGGTATTCAGAATTTGCTTTCCATAGGCGAGTGCATCCCATATGAAATGATGGCCTCTTTAAAACAGCTTAGATCTATCGTTTCTATAGGACACCATCCTATCTCATCATAACCTTGTTCCTCACTGTTAGCAGGCATTTGCTGTACGGCTGCTGGGAAAACTGATGGTGATTTTATAAACCCGGGCTGCCCCTCTTCCCCATCTGGCAGTGTAGTTGGATGATGAACACTTTCTCTCAAAACGTTCTTCTGCCTTTTCAGCTTTTGAGCAGAGAGAGAAAGAAGAAAAGAAATGAAAATCTCCCCTCTGGGAGCAAAGTGGGGGATATTCCAGAAGTAGCCACTGCAATAAACTTTTTACGGGCCACTTGGAAAAAAAAAATCCATTCCTTTGTCCCCTGCCAATTCCTCTCTGACATTTAAAATTAAACTTCCTATTCTGCCTCAGTCCACATCTGGGCCACCATTTATAGCTTGCTTTTTTGCTACCCGGTGGGTTCTTCTTTCTTCCACTTTTTTTTTAACCCTTTCAGCCCCCTAACATTAGATTGAAGAGGAAAAAAAGGTGGAGGTGAGAGGAAAGAGAGCCTTGAATAAAGTCAGGGTTTGGAAAGGGGCAATGTTATCATTAGACTACTTCCTGCTGATCAGGGCGCAGAGTTCCTTGGGGGCAAGTTTGATCTCACTGTCAGGATATCTAACTTCTTCTTATTTCTTCTTTACATATGACTACTTAACAAACCATGACCAACAACAACCAGCAACCAACCAACAACCCACAACAACCAACCTCTGGGGCCCTATCATTTATATGTCCTCTGAAAAGTGCCCAGAATTCCAAATGTCACACAATTGCAGAAACTACCGGCAACTGGGCAAAACCACACCTCTGCTAGAGTAGTAGGCAAATCCCAGTCAGCTACTGTGTCACGTCCCCACACTGGGGTTCAAACAGAAGTGCATTCCTATTTCTTTGTTGTTTTTTTTTTTTAAGAGACAAAAATTCCAGAGTTCTCACTACACTCTTGTTCTTAAATGTTTATTTCTTTTCTTAGATCTGGGAAGTTTACTGCTATAGTCATTGAATACATATTCTATGCCTTTAGGTTTTATTTCAGATTTGGATTCTTCTATTTGACCTCTTGATATTCCAGGGTTCTTGGCCATTGTGGTCATACTTGTCTTATTTTTTTTCTCTATTGATGTTTGACATTTAAATTTTCCTCAGTCTTGTCTTCCTTCCCTGATGTTTTTTCTTGTGCTTGTTCAAGTCTATGTTGATATATTTTTCATGTTTTTTTTTTCTTCATTGAGTTTTCCTTTCCTAAAATTTCTATTTTTCCAAAATATATTTCCTTCCTGGGTTGTTTCCTTCCTGGATTATTTCCTTCCTGGGTTGTCTCCTTCCTGGGTTGTCTCCTTCCTGGGTTGTTTCCTTCCTGGGTTGTCTCCTTCCTGGGTTGTTTCCATCCTGCTGTCACCCTTTTCATCTGTTGTTGATTATTTTATCCACACTGGTGACCTTTTCCTCCACACTGGCTTCTTCTCCAGTTTCTGCACATACAGGCTGTGTTAGTTTTTATCCTCTCTGAGGCCAACTGATAATTCTTAGGAATCGGTGAGGAGTTCTGATCCTTCTGAGGAATCATGTCAGGTTGCCTTTTCTTGTTTATTTGTCTTCCTGTTATATGTGTTGGTCTGCTTGCCTCTCCTAGTTTTGTTCAAAGAACATCGAAGTGAGCAGCATTTTCTTTTCTGAAAACTTATTTTATAATACAATATATTCTCATTACAATTTCCCTCTCCCTACTCCTTCCAGTTATTTCCTTCCTCCCCTCCAATCTGGATCTACACCCTTTCTGTTTACAAAACAACCAAACAAGAAAAAGAGCCAAAGAAAAGCACAAAAGCCACCCATAGATGCGCACGCGTGCGCGCATACACACACACACACACACACACACACATACTTTTGCACACCCAGGAATCCTGTTAAAAAACAAACAGAAGTTATAAAATATATGCAAAGATCTTGTAGGCTAGAAAACAAACAAACAAACAAACAGCATCTTGTCTTAACATTATGAGACAAAGAACCTCCCAACATGCCATGGATTTAACTTTGTGTTGGGGATGGGGTCTACTCTTAAGTCCAGTGAGACTCCCTTGAAGACAAGTAAGTTTTGATTGGCAAGTGGCTATCATTTGGAGACAGTTTCTGGGTTAGTGGTGGAGTCACGCGTCCACTTCTCCTTTCTGCTCTAGGGCCCTATGGTGCAGACCCATGCAGGTCCCTGTAACAGATATCTGTTAAATCCATTTGGTTTATGTCAATTAGCTCCCACATTACTGTTTAGTTTTTGCCTGGATAACCTGTCCATTGGTGAGAGTGGAGTATTGAAGTTACTCACTGTCAGTATGTGAGGGCGAATATGTGACTTAAACTATAGTAGTGTTTCTTTTTGTTTCTTCTTGTAGCAGATTAAAAGTTACCTTTTGCTCTCTTCCCACTTAACTTTTTTTTTTTAGGCGAGAAGCTGGAGCTCAGAGAGGTAAATTTAGGGAAGAGTAATAATAGAAACATAACAGAAAGATGATTGGCTCTTAGGGAGTGCCATAAGCCAGGTGCTGCTTTAAGGATTCTACACTATCACATCATCTAATTCTCACAGGGACTCAAGAGGTGGGTACCATCAGTGCTTCCAGAAGGATGTAGAATCATGCCAAGGCAGTGAAGCAAGGTGGCCCCGACTTCTGCACAAACAAGAAGAACCCCAAAGCTTGGAGGAAGGTCACATAGGGGTCAAACAAAGTCATCCTCAGCAAGAATGACCCACTAATTTCTGGGAGCATGCTGGGGTGTTTTGGATCCATGCACTGGGGAGACCTCATGGAGAATGGGGAGAGAAGCTGCTTCCACTAAGCCCCAAGATTAGGTGAATGGAAAGGCCACCTCATTCTCTGACGAGTAGGTCCCGGGCTTTCTGTCATCTCACCATTGCTATATGGAAACGTATAGAGGACAGGACAGTGAATCCTGATGACTGTTTTCTGGGGACTTTCTATTTATCCACAAGCAAAGTGTTTTCCTTATTTTAAAATTTGTTAGTGGAAGAGTTCTGGTTGAAGGTGACTCTCATGCTTCAACTCCAAATGATAAATTTCACTTCATTATTTTCTGTTCAGTTGATGGATGAGAATCACCAAGTCTCATGTGGCTTGCTTCATAATTTTGATAGTTTTCCTAAAGGCAAAACATTTCCTTCATGTATAATTTTGTCAGAATCAGCGTGTATGAATATGAATAGCTTCTTATTCTAATGAAATCATTAGAATACATAGATTTCTAATAACCTGATTTAATAATGCGAGTTGAATTAACTTAACTGGAACTTCCCTCTTAGCCTCATTACCCTCTCCGGATAATCCAGCATCAGTTATTTCTCGGGGGATTTTCAGAAAACTCTAGTCAATAGCAGCTTGGAAGTGATAAGAATTTCCATTTCAACACCGAGCTTAGGGTACGGGGTTAATTTAATAAATAGAAGTGACTAACATTATCTGTGGAGGGCTGTGCCAGGTACATTAGGATGGCACGCATGACTGGACTGGGCTCAGATCGGTAGAACCGTGTGGCTCAGCATTCGGCTCCCAGTCTCTCCTCTCCTACGGGTGGTGAGTTAAAGTCTCACCCCAGAGCTTGTGAAGGAACAATCTTTCAGGGTCTGTCAGGATGGTTGGTCTCCTTTCAGTTATTTTTCATTTTTCTAAAATAAACTTTTTTTTTCTCTCATAATGTATCCTGATTGTCCTCCTTCAAGCCCCACCCTCCAATCTGGACCCACTTCCTGTCTGTCTCTCCTTAGGAAAACAAACAAATAAGGGGTGATAATAAAAGAAAGTATAATAAAATAAAACAAAAGCTAGCACATTGGGATGGGGCAAAACAAACAAGAGAAGACACAAGAATCAGAGACCCACTCATTTGCACACCCAGGAATCCCATAAAAACAATACAGCAGAAGCCATAATACATATGCAGAGGATCGGGTGCAAACCCATTCAGGTACTGTGCATGCTGCTGCAATGTCCTTGAGTTCATAGAAGCTTTGTTTATATTGATGCACAGGGCCTTGGTTTCTTGTTTTGTTTTGGTTTGGTTTTTGGTTTTTTGGTTTTTTTTTGAAGTTGTCCATCCCCCCTCCCCCCCCCTCTTACACTCTTTCTGCCTCCTCATTCACAGGACTCTCTTAGCCCTGAGGGAATGGATTTGATGAAGTCATCCCTTTTAGGGTTGAGTATTTTAAGGTCTCTCACTCTCTACATGTCTGGCTGGAGATCTCTGTGTTTGTTCCCATCTGTTGCAGGAGGAAGCATCTCTGATGATGGCTGAGCAAGGCAGCCATCTATGAGTATACAGAGTGTCATTAGGAAGTTATTTTATTGCTACATTTCTTTTTAGAGCAGTAGCAGTTGGTTTTCCCTAAGGTCCTGGTTTATCTAATCTCAGGTTCAAGGTCATCCAAACAGTGTCAGATATGGTGGGTAGCATCACAAAGAGTAGACCTTCAGTCAAATCAGATATTGGTTGTTTATTTCTACAAAGTTTGTGCCAGCATTGCCCTGGCATACCTTGCAGGCAGGACTGCATTGTAGATCATTGTGGCTAGGTTAGTGTTTATGGTTCTCTTCTTGTAGCCCACAGAGCACATCCCTGTACTAAAGACTGGGATGTAGGTGGTGGAGGCTCTATGTAGGCACCAACTCAACTTCTTCATGTTCAATGAGTTGTGAGGTGCTGTCTCCAGCAATGGGGCCTTGACATCAGTGTGTGGAGAGCAACCTACAGTCTTGACAACAAGACTGGGTTGTTTGGGGATTCCTGTGGGTCTCCTTTGGACAAAAACTCAATTAGACATAATCCAATCCTGGAACTTGAGGCTTCATTTGGTGACAAGAGATGGCTCTATCTCCCCCCATTATTTGGCAATTTTTTTTAGATTGCCTTCCTATGTTTGCATATTTCGAGGAGCTTCTACTGTATTACATTTCAATACTACCCTCAGATGGCCCTCAATTTTAGCTGTCTCTCTCTTTATTCTGTCCTCTTCTCCCCTCCCCTCCTCACTTGATCCTCTCATTCTATCCCCCTCATCCATCCATCATTATCTATTCTGACTCCCTTTCCTAACAAGATTTGTCTCCTCTAGTCAATTACTCTCTCTATACCTAACACATTGTAGCTTGGTTGTCATTCACTTGGCTGCCTTTCAGTTATTTTGGTGGCAAAAAGATAGGCATTTTTTTAGAAGACAAAAATCAGAAACAAGCCACATTCATACTGACTCTCTTCTCCATCAGTGCCTTGGGAGTCCCACACTTCCAACTCCCTGACAGTGATTGTCTGAGCCAACATGCTCTAGAGTTGGTGGTGACAAGCAGGGGATGCTGGTGGTCCAGTTCAACTCCTGTAGGCACATACCTAGCAGAGGGGGTGGGGGGCAAGCTACCACACTGTTTTTTCAGATGCACTATTTAAAATATCCAAAGCAATGAGCTTCAATTTTTCCACTTCCTACCCAACAATTATTTCCTGTTTTATTATTATTATTATTATTATTATTATTATTATTATTATTATTATTATTACAGCCGTTCTGGTGCATAGGAAATGGCATTTCAGCGTGTTTTTTTCTTACTGTGGTAAAGTACATTTAACACAAAGCTTACCATTTTAGTCATTTATAAGTGAGCAATTTCTGTGGCATAGGGTATAATAAAGTATTGTATGACCATCATATATGGTGTAAGTTTTAGTTTTCCCAAGTAAAACCTCGGTACCCAATCAACACCAGTGTTCCATTGTTACCCACCCCTCCAGGGAGCAGAACAGCAATTCTTCTATGAGTCTGACTATTCTGGACTCTCTTTATAAACAAAACAATTGTTTGTTCTTTTATGGCTGGCTTGTTTCACTTAACATAATGTGATGAAGGCTTGCCTATAATGCAATGTGCATGAGAATTTCCCACCTTTCAATGTTGAATGTTGTTCTTCTGTCTGCATATATTACATTTTGTTGACTCATTTATCGTGTGTGTGTGTGTGTGTGTGTTTACTCATGCATATGCCATGGCATGTATGTGGAGATGAGAGTACAACCATGGGTGACAGTTCTCACCTTCAACCTTGTTTGGAGTGGGTCTCTTCTTTTACCTTGCTTCTAACCATTTTCCTGTCTCAGCCCCTCATCTCCACATAGGTGTGTGTTGACCTATGTACAGACATGTGTGCACTGTTCTGGCTTTTAAATGTTTGTTTTTGGGTATACAAACTCAGGTCATCAAGCTTGCATGGCAAGGGTTTCCCTCACCGATCCACCTCCTAGACTGCACTAATTTGTTACTGGATAGCTGAACAACATTGCTGTGAACCTGAATGTACAAACATCTCTTTGAGTCTCTGCTTTCAATTTCTTTTGGGTAGGTACCCAGAGGTGTTTAGGAATTCCTTGCTAAGTCACAGGATAATTATTTTTAGTCTTGTTGGGGAATCCTTAGAGTCATTTTCTACAATGGTTCTATTACATTGTAGCAATGTACAGCTGGTCTTATTTCTTCACATCCTTGCCAGTACATATTATTTTCTGGGCTTAATTTTCTTAATAATGTTCTTTGATTCATAAAAAGGTTTTAGTTCCTTGAGTATGATCTACCTAACTTTTTCTTCATTGCTCATGTTTTTATTGTCATGATTTACCAGTTAGCTGTTACTATAGTGAAAAACCTGATACAATTAGTTTATAAAAAATGAGTGTACCTTGGCCTACTGTTTTGGAGATTCTGATGCAAAATAGAGTGGACTCTTTGGTCTGAGTCTCTGATACATCTATTGGATGGTACCCGCATGACAAAGGCAGGGATTCCATGGTAAAGCAAACCTCGTCTCCAGAAAATAAAAGAGAAAAATGGAGGTCCCAGCCTCCACAAACTGGTTTGAGTGTTGTCTTAGTTTCTTTTTTTGTTGATGTAATAAGTGCCCTGACAAGGGGAACTTAAGTACAGAGGGACTATTTTAACTCATAGCTTTAGGTTGTAGTCCACCATGATGGGGCATCACAGCAGCTGGAGTTTAAGGCATCTGGTCAGATCACAGCCACAGTTAGCAAACAGAAAACAAAAGGTGCTTATACTGAGACCACTTTCTCTTGTTTGTGCAGTCTAGGACCCCAGCCTGGGGGATGGTGTTACCCACAGTGGGCAGGTCTTCCCATCTCAGTTAACCCAATGAAGACAATCACCCACAGGCATGCCCAGAGGCTGCACCCTCAGGTTATTCTAGAGCTCATCAAGCTGAGGCTTGATATTAACCATCACAGTGCCACACCCCGACAATTTGACACCCAAAGATGCCCTTTTAAACCATACCCTTATACCCCCTGTCCTCAGAATCCCATGCTTATCACATAATGCAAATCACAATCCAACTTTAAAGGTGCTCACACTCTTTAGCAAGTCCAACTGTTTAAACCCCAAAGTTCACACCTCATCTGAGATTTAAGGTGATAGCCTAACTGCGAACTGCTATAAAATAAAAAAAATAAACAACATCTTCCCGATGTGCAATTAGCACAGATATACATTCTCATCCAGCATGGAAGAACAGGAGTATAACAGAGGAATTCTTGGACCAAAGGAAGATCAAAATCCAGCAAGGCAAACAACAAATCCTGTAACTCCAGGTTTGGCTTTTGATGAAATTGGCTGGGCTCCAAAGGAGTAAGTTAGCCCTGCTTCCCCAACCTTTTTACATGCACCACAGATAACCTCTCTCTTAGGCTGGCTCTACTTCAACTCTACGACTACAGTTTTCATCAGTGGATGTTCTTTGGCATCTGCAATATCCTGGGGTTCCAATTACAACTTTGACTTAACCTGCCTAGCATCACCCAGAAGGTCTCTTAGGGTCTTCTTGCAAGGACCCCAATGCTGTCCCCAGATGATCACTGAAGCAGTAGAATGGGACTCCATAACCCCCCAGTCTTCCACACCTCCCAAAGCAGTTCTATGTGAATGATGGTACAAAGTTCTGTTGCCAGCTTGAGACTCAAGTTGGTACCCTGAGACCACAGGTGCTTTAGACGACGGCTAAGCCATGGGAAATATGTCCCTAGACACATCTTTGAGCAGAGAACCCTTTAACACAGGCTTTCTTCTTTCAAATGAATTTGGATCTTCACAAAGTAGAGTTTTAGATGTGTGGGGTCTTCCCTTACCTTAAGGGTATCTCCCCAAGTATCCTAGTTCAGTGCAGGAGGATTCTCTTCAGTCATTGTCTCTTTCATAATTACAGTAGCTTTCTTATAACTGGTCTGAACGCTTTACTGTCTTGAACTTTTGTCTTCCAAACAAATTAGTTCCATATTTTTCAGCTCAACATTATTCAAGGTCTTAAGACAAGGCAGATTGTAGCCAGTTTCTTTGACAGAATGTATCATGGAACCTAGTTCCCAATAGAATTCTTGTTCGCCTCTGAAACTTTGTGATTCAGTCCTCCAATGTCCGCATTTCTCTCAGCTTCCTTTGAGGGGTAAAAACTTTCATAATTATTATGTGTCTGTTTGTGTGTAGAGTATCCGAAGTCAGTAGCACACAGACACATACAAGTGCATGGTATGCATGTAGAGATCAGCAGACAACTTTGGGAAATCAGTTCTCTCCTTCTGCCTTTACCTGGGCTTTGGGAATAGGACTTAGGTCATCGGGTGTGCACTGCCAGGTAGCAAAGACCTTCACCTGAAAGCACCATCTCATGGGTCCTTTCTTGGCATTCTTCTCTTCTAGGCCCTGACTAGAATGGGTCATTAAACTCTGCTTCTAGCATGATAGGCTTTTCTAGTTCCAAGTACCAAATTCTTCCACATTCTAGCCACCAAGTAGTTCTAAGGGCCTAAGAAAAATATGGTTAGATTTATCAGAGTAATAACCCCACTTCTGATACTGATTCCTGTACTGTTTCTTTCCCTGCTGCTATGATAAAAAAAAAATCTAGTCAAAAGCAATTTAAAGAGGAAAGGGTTTACTTTGGTTCACAATTCTCATTATTATCCACTGTGACCAGGAAGCCAGAACATGAGAAGTATTAAGTAGCTGGGCCCATTACACCCACAGCTGAGAAACAGCAAGGATTGTTTGTGCTCTGTCTATGTTCTCCTTTTTATACATCTCAGCCAGGGAATGGTGCTACCCACAACAGACAGAGTGGTCTACCTCAGTTATCAATCAAGATAATAGTCTCCATGCATTCTCAAATACTGGTCTCCCAGGTGATTCTAGAGTTCATTAAGTTGATAGTTAAGATTAATTATTAAAATGGCACACCCTTGATGACCTAATGACATATCCAAGGCCTCACATTGAAAAGTTCTACTACCTTCCAACAGTGCCACTCTGGGGCCTATGCCTTTACTACATGGGCCTTTGTGAAATGTTCAATATCCAACCTACATCATACATATGAGAATCAAAGTCAGGGCCATGGTCATAAGGTTTTATACCAATATTGTCTTACAATGAGTTTTATAGTTTTTGCTCTTATATTGAGAACTCTTATCCACTTTGATTTAATTTTTGTATATGATGTAAAATTGAACTCCTTCCTTTTATTTTGTACATGTAAATACAGTTGTTCCAGAAATATCAGTTGAAGTTTATTTTTTACTGTTAAACGGTGTTAGTTGACTGACACTTATCAAAGATCAATTGGTTTTAGATGTGTGGATTTATTTCTGGATTCTTAACTCTTGTTTCACCATCCCATGGTATATATCTTTACCTTCTGAGAGTACCGTATTGTTTTGATTAGTGCAACATTGTAGTAAGCTTAGATGTAGTGGGTCAGTCTGATGCTGCTTGTATCCTATAGCCAAAACTGGCTCCTCAAGATGTGGTTGCTCGTGCTCACATACTCAAGTGATGCTATGTGAACCTTCTCCCCAATTTAACTGGTCAACGACAGGTTAGAGCCTGTGATTGGGAAGTGGAGGGAGTAAGGTGTGACTGGAAGTTGGAGAGGAGTTTGCAGGTGGAGATGGAGGGTGTGAGGAGAGAATGAGTTTTGAAATGAGAATTGAAAGGAGGAAGCCACCGCCATGGACCAGAGCCACATGGCCAGGAGAAACAGCAAGAAACAAGTGGCTTTATAGCAGGGGAATGCGTTAGAATAGTCCAAGATCTGCCCAATCAAGGCATTTGGCTAATAAATAAAATATATAGATTGTGTGTCTTTTATACTGGTTTATTAGAACCATAATTGCAACAACATTGGTGCTCCATGTTGGGAGCCTATATGTTGCTGAAATATTTAATCTCAATCTGGGCTTTTTTTCCCTGCCTTTGACCATTCAGTTCCCAGATAAAACACACACACAATCTTTATATTTACAATAAGCCTTAATCTGCACAGAGCTGGGCAGATATCTATCCTCTATGTTACTATGTCTAATTTCCAGCCAATGTTCCCATTATATAATTTGCCATGTTTCCTCTGGGCGTCTCTTAACTCCAATTAGCCAACCCATATAGCTATTATTTTAATATTCTTACCCCATGGCTTCTTCTTTATTTACCTCAGGATTTATCTCTTCTCTTCCCCCCTACCTCCATGGTTCTCTGACCCCCAAACCCAGGAGTTCTAAACCCTGCCTATGTCTCTTCTGTCCAGCTATTGGCTGTCGTCATCTTTATTCACCAAATCAGGGATAAAACTTGGGGGAGGGGACAAAGTCACATAGCGTCATCTGGGTCTATGTGTGGAGAGTGTCCCTTGGACCAGTATTTGTTGAGGGCCAAGACTCTGAGCACAAGTTTCTTCTTGCTTAGAGAGGACACAAAGGGACACATTTATTTCTTAGCCATCCACAGAAAGGAATATAACAAAGGGAGTAGGTTTGAATTCATGGCACCGAGTGGCAAAGGGTTAGGTCAACTGCCCCATCTCTCATGGCAAAAAGGTGAGTAACTTGCCTCTCATCATGTGTATTTCGCTTTGATCAATAGCAATGCTTTAGTCACTTAGTTTTGTCTGATCCAAGGAGAAAACAAAGTTATCTTAGGTTGATCCCAGAGGCTTCCCAAGCTCTGCTATAGCACTAGCTTGTATTTTAATAGAGACAGATTCTGAGGATCAAAGAGGAAGGTGAACTGTCAGGGGCAGAGCAGGAGAAGACCCACACAGCACCACTGTCTCCCTCCTTTCCTCCCCCCTCTATTTTCAAGCCTCCTTTCCGTCTTCCTTCATGGCTTCATGCCTGTGAAATCAGTTTAATTATAACTCTAAATTCCAAGATAACTACAGCCACCATAGTCAACAGAATCTTAAAATTCTGTGAAACCATGTTCAACAAAACTATAGACTGGGCTCCCATGTGATGTCACAACAGAGCAAACCAGGATGGCATGGCATGGCTCATCCCGAAATGCCAAGTTGAAGCTGACTTCTTCGTCTGACTTCCAGGGAAATGCCCGACTCTCCGGTTTCAGTGACCTGATGATGAATCTCCTCTGCTACAGTCTTTACTGGGAAAAGAATTTTGGCACCACCAACCTCTCGGTTGGTTGCGATTTGTCTTCACCCCTTTTCATTTCTCCATATTGTGGGTGCAGCCGAGGAGAGCTCTCTGCACGTCTGACTCCCAGGGCCTTCTCTCTTTGACTCTCCCCATGTCAAAGTTCCTGGAGGAGGTAAGTGTTAGTAACCCATTTCCAAATGCTTCCCGATTCAGGGTTGACTGAATACCACTCATAAATTGAAAAGCTTCCATGTTTACTTTGGAAACAATTTAATTAATAAATAAGACATTCCTGGAGACCGACCCTTAGCACTTCCTTGTGTTTAGACCCTCACCCAGAGTTCTAAATAATCCCCACATCTGCAAGTCTCCACTGCAGCTCAAACCTCTCCCACCCTTCCCCATCACCCCCTCTTACCAAGCTGGTAGCAATAGCTTCTGGATTACAGTGTGGTCAGAAAGCTCCTTTCCAGTTGCCTGGGCAGCAGGTGTGGCAGTATTTTCTATCCCACTGAACCCAGATGCAACTGACTTTGGAGCAATTATCAGTGTGCTGACAAAGTCCCCTGGAGACCAAAAAGTCCCCCCAGGGGCTTGCCTGCTTTTGCTTGTCTCAGACCTTCTCACTGGCAAACAGTGGATTTTTAAACATAATTTTGACTAGTATACAATGTGGATAAGCTAAGTAATTTGCTCATTTGTAATGCCGATTATCTCCCTTTTGATGTCTTAGAGGCAAGGCTTCGGTCTGGTTTTTATTTGCTGTGGTACTTACCTCTAAGAGCCTTAAATGGATGGCTTCTGCTTAGACCCCCTAGTCTGAGCCAGTTTTCAGAAGAATGCCTGAATGGGCGAGGGAGGTGAGGGCAATCCAGTATCACGCTTTGATATTGTTTCAAGCACTGACGAAAATGCTTCCTGAGAACTTCTAGATAGAAAATACCTCCAGGAAATTGGAATTTGTACTAGGGCGCTCTAAACACCTGGCCAGAGGCTTATTTCATTTTATAAAGAACTGGAAGAGACGACAGCAGTTGGCCACAGGCCAATATTTGGAGGTCATCCACTTTATCCTGGGATTCCCACCCTCTCTCTCTCTCTCTCTCTTCATCCCTTGGCCATCCAGTTAAATTGGAAAATAAATCCCATCCCTGGTAAGGTGTTGGCTGATAAAGGCTGAGCTATTGCCCCTTCAAGAGGAATTTGCATTTTAATAGGGGCTCGTCAAGCCCCAAAGGAATCAATATCTCTAACGCTGAAATTTCAAGCACCAGCAATTGAGGTATTTTCAGGAGGACCCTGTTCAGTATTTCCAATCCAACGGGGTGGGGGTTGAGGGGGAGGAGGCAGACAGGGATGGACGACTCCATAAGTCCTACCAAGAGGTCATGGAAGAATGACCTTTGAATTTCATCTTTTCAACTTTCCTTTTCTGCCAGTCTTTCATACTTTCAACACTGAAGCCCCTATTCAACACTAATAGGCTTAAAGTTGTCCCATCAACAGGGCCACAAAGGCATTGGGACAACCGAATTTCCAGGTTTCCTTGCAATTCCAAGGAAGCCAATCATTACTAAATCTGTGGGCAAGAGGGAGTATAGGCTGTTTAATAGGTTGATACAACGTCCATTTACATTTGCTCTTGCATACTGTTTTAAAGGCTAAACTTGAGACTTGTTTTATAAAACGCCCCGCAACGGAGAGGTGGATAGAAGGCAAATGCGTGCCCCAGGAATGTCCTCGGTGGCTTCTAGGGTTATTCTGAAACTGCACAAGGCGGCTAGGCTTATTAACTGGAGGCCACCACGCCTGGGGCTCAGCGCAGGAAATCCACATCTGAGGGCTCCTAGCCCTCTTAGAGCCTCAGGTCCCACAGCCCGGCTCCCACGCCTTGGCCAAAGGCTCCCCTCGGAGCCCTCTGTCCTTGCCTGTGTCCAGGCTCCGTCCGTCCTCTCCCCAGTATCCGCCTCGGCCCGGGAGGAGGCACCAACGCGGAGGACACACCTGCGACCTCTCCTGCGCCCCGCCTTGTCCCCGCTTCGGCTCCGGTTCCCTCTCGGGCCCCCGCGCGCACAGAGGCTAGGCTCGCTCCCGAAGCCCGCGGCGGCTCGCGCCCGGCACGGCGGCTCGCGCCCGCGCTCGGCCAGGGGAGCGCGCGGGCGGACGGGCGGGCGAGCGGGAGAGGGCGCAGCGCGGCCGCCGGGCCCTGCGCAGCGGCGGTGGCATGGGCGCGGGCACCGGTGCGGGCTGCGGGCGCCCGGCTCTCCGCTCGGCCCGAGCCGCTCGCGTCGGCCGCGCGCCGCAGCCTCTGCTGCCCGCGGGGAGGCGGTCCCCGCAGCCGGCGCAACTTGCCCCGGCGCCTCGGTGAGAGGAGCGCAGCGCGGAGAGAGCTTGCGGGACGAGATGCCTCCGGCCGGCGGCCCCCGCACACCGCGCCCGCACGCGCTGCCCCGCAGCCTGTCCCGCCTGCGCGAGTGCCCGGGTCGTTCCCGCATCGTGCTGGCTCTCGGGGCCACGCAGATGGCGCTCGGATGCCTCATCGTGGCCGTGAGCTTCGCGGCGCTGGCTCTCACCACCTCCGCCCGCGTGCGCCACTCCTGCCCTTTCTGGGCCGGCTTCTCGGTGAGTGTCTGCGGCGGCGGCGCGGGCTGGGACCGGGAGCTGCAGTGGCGGGGACGCGGCCCGCGCCGAGTGGGGGAGCGGACGCCCGGGTCTGGCAGCTGCGGCTCGGCGAGCAGTTTCCAAGTCCGGGCAGGGGAACTCCGGGGACCGCCGCGCGTCGCGCTGCCGCTCCAAAGCGCTGCGCCCGGAGTTACTTTTCTGAGGGGAAAACAGCCAGGCGCCCTCCCTTCGCCACCTGGTGGGTAGCTGTCGGTGGCTGGTGTCTGTCTGGGACAACTGCCCGGATCCCCACTCGCCGCCGATGACCGACCCTGGCAGCGGGCGACCGTGGCCAAGGCGGCACGGGGGCGCCCGAGCCCGGTGCAGAACCCGCTGTGCGCGGCTCCCTTCGCTGCGGTCCTCGCCGGGGGCGCGCAGGGCTGCGGGTCAGTCTGGAGGGGACCGACTGGCCCCGCTCTGGCCACTCACCTCCCGGGCGCGGGGACATCTTGTTTCCCCTTAAGCCCAGGACGGTCTGGCTGGACCTGCTGGAGATCCGGAGTCGGGAGTGTGCTATTTAAACTCCAGATTGATTTTCAGGTTCTTGACCCTCAAATGTTTTCTCCAGCAAACATTTATTAAAGAAGCCATTGGTTCGAGATGATTTTCTTATTTTGGTATTTTGTATCGTTTTGATGAATGTTGCTTATATTCTATATTAATAAAGCATGGACATATGGGAATAGGGATAAATGCGGCACGGGTATTTATAAAGATGGGCACTTGTTTTGAGAACTCTGTCAAATGTAACTACATTTGGTCAATGGTGCACAAATACATTACAGGCTTCCAGTGAACCTTCTGCGTTTAAATTCCACTTACAAAGACCCCAAACAAGCTTTGGTAATTAATGTTCGCCGTTTGTTCTTAACTTTTGTAATTAAAAAAAAAAAG
Organism: Mus pahari; assembly: GCF_900095145.1. Lineage (NCBI taxonomy): Eukaryota > Metazoa > Chordata > Mammalia > Rodentia > Muridae > Mus > Mus pahari. The sequence goes on along the minus strand of NC_034590.1, from coordinate 37,042,282 downwards.
TTCAGTCCTGCATGGCTTTTATTTATTTAGTTTGTAATGGCCTTTGTTCTGGCAAGTTCCTTGTCTGGTTTAAAATGAGATCTTAGCAAAACTACCCTGGAAACAAGGATCGATACAGGTGTGGCTGTTCATCCTAATGGGGGTATTAATTTTCAAAGCTTATTTCAGACAGGGGTGGAGACTCATCTGAGAGAGCGGAATAGGAAGGCAGAACGTGTGGTCACAGCTCCCAGTGTTCAGATCGATGAGAGGAGGTGGGAGGCAGCCTCCAGGGAGCTGTGGTCCAAACCCGCCCCTATATATAGTCTCCACACATCTGTTGCTCGGTTTTTAGCATTACTTAATATGCGTTGTTTTCATGTCTGTCTAGTGGGTACTGAGTTTCAGCCTGCTGGAACCAGCCTACAGGTGGCAGACTGGTGAATTAGCTAGGATTCCTGGCTCTTTCTGGAACCTCCCCCACCTCCTCTGAGCCTTAGCTGGATTCCCTAGGGTGTTCTAAGAGAACTGATTTTTATACAAACACACACACACACACACACACACACACACACACACACACACACACACACGGAGATATATATTATATATGGAGATATATATTATATCCTTTCTCTCTCTATATATAGCCTCAAAAGTAAAACATTAATTAGAGACAGTAGAAAAACATATACAAAATACTCACCACCTACATTTTATTTCAGGAGTTACGTTATGAAAAGCAGTAATGTGGCTTGTGTGTCAAATGCTGTTGTCTTCAACAGCTATAGGTGATTAGTTGTAGTTTCCCACAGTTCTAAGTCCTGTCCTGGTGTTAGGCTGTGAGCTTCCAGTTCTTTGGGCTCTGGAGAAGAGCATGAACCCAGCATAAAATGCTTACACATTTTACCCCCTTCCCTCTGTCTCTCCCTCTGTATTCCCACAGGCTTCTTTTTAACCTTCAGGCTTGAATCAGCTACAAGTGTTTTGAAAATTATTTTCTTTCTATGCTGGGGTTGAAACATCTTCATACATACTTGGCAAGTGCTAGACTGAGGTACGTTTCCAGCCTTTAAATCCTTTCAATACAGTGTATAGCAATTTTCACACGTTGTCTCTGCCCCGAAGAAAGAATGATTCGTTCCAGTTGGGACAGGTTCGCCTGTTGATGTGATTGTGAGTAACATGGGCTTTTTGCCTTCCATCTACAGCCTGCCCTCAGCATCAGCAGCTTCTGTAGCCAAGGATTCAATCAACCATACACTGAAAATGTCCAGAAAGCCCTGTATCTGTACAGACACATGCTCAACATTTTCCTGGTCAGTTCATACCCAAATGATAGAATATAGCAACCATTTGCAAGGTATTTATATTGCATTAGTTATTCTAGGTAGCCTAGAGATGATTTTAAGGCACACAAAAAACCATATGTGGGTTATATGCAAATTGTACGAAATAGAAGGGATTTGAACCTCCGGTGTTGGAGGTTCTTGAGATCAGTCTCCAAGGGTAATGGATATATTTTCTCTGACTACCTTGAAAGGTCTTTAAGACAGGTGACCAAGATGGTGGGCTTTTATGGAAACTCACACTGGGCTTAGTGCTGGACTCTGCTATGTGAACCCTCTGAAAGGATACTGGGTACTTAATGGCTGCCTCGAATTTCTTGATCATCTGTGGTTTAGACCTGGTGATGAATCGTTATATCAACAGTTCTTGTACTTAGGAAAAAGTAATATGAAGGAAAACAATTCTTTCTTTATTGAGCACTTACTATGTACTGGGCCTGACAGTCCCTTTCATATGGACTATAGCCCATTCACTGGCAGCCTAGTGGGCTGTACCTCCTGGTGCTCAGGGCCTTGGCTAATTGATTCCCTCCCTTTAAGTTTCCATCAGGCATCTCACTTGTCTTAGCCAGGGGAATGCCGCACCAGCCTCTCTTCAGGGGCTGCTCCTGAAGGGGTTGCTCCTGGCAACTTGTGGTGAGTGATCTGAGAAGAATAAAGACGAAATCAGTAACTGCCCCAAGGTCACTGAGCCAGGATGTGGCTTTGAACTTAGCTGCTCTCACTTTAGAAACACCAGGCGCCTAACTGAAGATGACACTTGAATATCCATGTGGCAGAGGGTGGAAGAGAGCCTACTGGTAAAGAAATCGCCTTGGCAAGGCAGTCACACCCTCTGTTTCTTAGGAAAACCCTGACCATGCCTGAAAGGTGAAGGGTCAAGAAATTTGAAGACACATTACACTGGGGACATTAAGAAAACGTAAAAAGTTCTCTCTCTCTCTCTCTCTCTCTCTCTCTCTCTCTCTCTCTCTCTCTCTCTCTCTCTCTTTCTGTGTGTGTGTGTGTGTGTGCCTGTCTCTCTGTGTGTATATGTATATGTGTATAAGATGTGTATATATGTGGGTGTTCATGTGTATGAATGTGTATATATGTATGTTTGTATGTGTGTGTATGAATGCCTGTGCATATGTATGTGTCTATGTGCATGTGTATATGTATTTGTATATGTGTGCAAGATATGTGTGCTGTATATGTTCCCTTGTAGGTCACTCAAGACCTCCCCTTAGGATCCACCTCCTTCTAGAAATGCTATGTGGAACTAAGTCTTTACCACATGGGCCTCTAGGGGACATTCTAGCTCTAAACTGTAGGAGGGCAGCTTGGCAAAGCTGGAGGCTGGTGAGGTGAAGAAGCTGTGGCCAGAGGTCAGTGATGAACAAAAGCCACGTGATGCTTTGATTCTGAGGAGCACCTTGTAGAGTTCCCTGTCCTAGGCTATACTGTCTGTCATGTTAGGAGATGGGTCACCTCCCTATGTATGAACCTCCGGCACATTTTTGTAGTGATTGACTGTACAAGAGCACCGAGCTGGGTGGGGTCTTGACAAGTTGCCTTTGAGCTAAGGCGACTCATTCTTTTTCTTTCTAATTTTGCCTGTGCCAGGACACTGAATAAGTGTATTGGAAATCACCTGCACAGTGCTGCTGGCAAAGGAGCTCCGTCTTTGTGTTCCCTTTAAGAGCGATGCTGCTAGAATTCTAAAAATATTCCTAAAGCAGTATGTAATTGTTGCCATAACTAAAACCCAGGAAATGTGCAAACATGCATTCTCTTCTCCATCAGTGCTCTGTTGACAGGTAGCTGACATCACTAGTGGTGTTTAATATCCCTCCACAAACTTCACAGTCACAAGTATATCAGAATGCTTACATGTGAAATGCTTCCTTTTAAGAAGAAAATGGGAGTCTGCCACCCACATTTTACTCTTGTCACTCCCTTTGAAATGGGATGTGTCCCTTGCCCATAACTGGTGACAAATTTGAATCCATTCTTTGAGTGGGTGTGTAATAATAGTCCAAACTGCAGATTATTGTGTTGTATTCCATTTCTCTGCCGCTGGGAACTTTCTGGTGACGCCGGTTCTATGTGTCTGATGCTGCTTGCCCTGGATGCCAGTGCCTGCTTCTGAGAGTGAGCTCTAGAGGGGACTTGTTAGTAGTCAAAGGCTGTTTGATTGGGATTTTGTTAGGTGTTGATAGATTAGTTGAGGGAAAATCATTCTCACCCCCAGGAGCCTTGCACAAGGATCTGACTTTCCCCACTCTTGAGACATAGGCTATTAGCAGACATAGGCTATTATTAATCTGATGGAAGAAGATTGACATCTGTTTTCATTTGATGTGAATTTTCATGGCCACTTTATTAGGTGTTGCAAATACCTCATCATCGGGCTCAGTTCTTGCTGTCTTCTGAAGTATTTAAGACACCCACGGTAATATGTTCTTTTCACTTTCAGAGTGTCTCCATCGTTTACCCTTAGTGATCATTACAAAGGTCACCCAGATAGCCCCAAGATGATTTCCCTTTTTATATCCACATATTTACTAATCCGGATTTTCTCTTTTATTTGTGCACACACACACACACACACACACACACACACACACACACACACACGAGAAGGCCAGAGGACAACCTTGGGCATCATTCCTCCTTTGGTGATATCTACTTTGTGTTTTGAGGTGGAGTCTCTCACTGGAACTCTCTGATTAGGTTCTGGGTCTGTCTGTCTCTGCCTCCTCAGTGTTGGGTCTGAGAGCCTGTACCACCATGCCTGACTGTGTACCTGGGTACTGGGGATGAACTCAGATCCTCAAGCCTGTTCTGTGAGTGCTTTACCACCTGAGCTATGCCCACAGCCACAGAATTTAATTTTTATATCCATGTCTTTACTCACCCAGCATTTTTTTAAACACACTGTATTGAGAGAGCTAACTTTGTTTGCCTTCAAAGTTCCTATGTAAGCAAGTCCTATTTTGGATTCTATTCAGTTTTGTTCCCTTGTCTATTTTATGGTCAAATATTCCCCTCCCTCCTGGCCCACTTTCCTCTTTCTCCATTCTCCCCCTCCTTCCTTCAGGTGTTGGGGATTGGATCCCCCACCTTGTATATACGCACCAGGCAGGCAGTGTGTCACCGGACCACAGCCACCTTGTATATACACACCAGGCAGACCGTGTGCCAGCAGACCACAGCCACC
>NC_034590.1:37030320-37037340 GCF_900095145.1 Mus pahari | reverse complement strand
CACAGCCACCTTGTATATACACACCAGACAGACAGTGTGCCAGCAGACCACAGCTCCAACTCCACGGTTTTGATCTTGCAGATCTCACGGTGAGTTTTGCTAGCTGGTAAGGCAAGTCTCTCTACACCATTTCTCTACTTCAAAGTTGACCTGACCGTTCTTCTGTATCAGTGTCAACACTTGCCTGTTTCCCAAGGCTGACTTAGGGTTGGAATCACATTACCTGTGCAGGTTTTTGAAGCTCTGAATCTTCCAGGTCAGGACTGTGCTGTGTCTCTTCATTAATCTGCCCATTGAGAACATTCTAGAAAAGATCCCGTGGCTATGTGGTCTTCGTGATAGAGTAGTCCTTCACTTTTCCTAGACTTCCATTGAACATTAAGCCAGCGGGTGAGATCACTACAGGATGAGCTGAAGTTTGACATCGCAGTAGAGAGGATGCACTGCTCCTGGCAGTTCCAGGACTAGATGGAAGAGGCCATAGACTGGCAGCATCAGGATCACCATGAGTTACTTACTCCTAAAAGTACAGTGGTGGGCACTTTCAAGAGCAAATGGTAAAACTGAAAAGGTCTTCAAGGTTTTTTTTTTTGTTGTTGTTGTTGTTTTTTTTTTCAATGTAGTTGAGAACAGCAGACCACCTTGGCAAACCTTAGAGACACAGTAAGTCCAGAAAGCCTCCTCTGAGAAACCATGACTAGACATGTATACTAACTTGAGCAGGACAGGAACACAGATGGCGTGGAAGAGTAGGCTCAGATGGGGAGGTGAGGAGAAGGAGGATCATCCAAAAACGGATCTCAGAAACTGCTATGCCACCTTTCTGTGATGGCAACAGAACACCCGAGGCAACCACCTTACAAGCAGGAAAGGTTGGAGCTGGCAGGTGACAGGCTTGTTCAAGGTCTGGCCGTGCAAGCCTGAGAGCTTAGGTTCAGATCCACAGCCCCAGTGTAGAACAATCTGTCTGTGGCGGTGTGTAATTATAACATCAGTGTGGGTGGGGCCTAGACGTGTGGATCTCAGGAGTGTGCTGGCCAGCTGCCTAGCTGAATTAGGGACTTCTATGTTCAGTGACAGATCCTGTTTCAAAAAAATTAGGGGGAGAGGGGCTGAGGCAGCCACCTGAGCTCAACGTATGGTCCCCAAATGGATGTGCACATGTGTATGTGCAATGCACACATGCAATCATGTGTTCACACTGCACACACACCAGAAGATTAAAGCATGGTGTTTCAGTGTATGCTAGCAGCGTTGTAGGAGCCGTACCAGTCAGACATCAAAAGGGTCACAAAAATGCACGTAGCGAAGAGATGGAATGAGACAACAGGGATTCAGAAAAAAAAAAAATGAACTTAGAAATGACTGAATGATAAGGAAAGCAGGAACAAGTGGACTCCATTGAGATGAAAACAGGATGAAGAGGGGGAACGTGACATGAAGATAAGGATGGGATAAAGTGGAAAACTGAACAGGCAAATGGGATGAACACACGGGGATCTTGTGTGCAGGGAATGGGAACCAGGCGACAGGTGAGGTACATCCTTAGAACGACGATGCAAGAAAGCATTTTCCTGAAGTAAAAAAAATAAATAAATAAATAATCCTTGAGAGGCTCCACTGTGCAGACAGGAAAATCATCAGGAGGCAGGAGTGGAGATGGGGCTTTCAAGTAGACTTTCGAGACCAAGGTTCAGTTGCACCGTACAGCAAACATCCTGCATTCTGGTAGGCACTTTGGAATGCCATAGCCAAATGCTGGGGACTAAGAGAGCCTGTTCATTAAAACAAGATGCTTTTGGAAAGTTTTGAAATGATTGCCAACCCCGACAGCGGCACAGGAATGGGGACCTGTGCCTCAACCACAAGCCCTTCTCGTGCTTTGAGAGTGCTTTCTCTGTAAAAAGCGAACAGGGCATCGTTGGCCTTGTCTTTCTCTGAGCGTTGTGGGTGCCGGGTTGCCAGCTCGGTGTGACATCATGTCTGCCAGGTTCAGTGTGCTTCCTCCACTGAAGGGTACTGTCTGGCCAGTGCAGATCTCTCTGGAATAAGAAATCAACCCTGGAACAACTTTTCTGCTCAATCTGCAGACTCCTCCAGTTTTACTGCATGTCTGCACTTCTCTCTCTCTCTCTCTGTGGTCATTACCATCCTCACCATCACCACTGCTTTGGAACCTTACCTCTTCTTGCTGCCCCTCTGGCCGCCACCATAGAGGCTGTCATCTGGATGAATAGGGGACACCCTCAGGCTCTCTGGATGCTTCCTTTATCTTTAACAAATACTCTGAATAGTGACAAGATGGCTCAGGGGGTAAAGGCGCTTGCTGCTGAGTTTGGAGTCTTGCTTGCGATCCCTGAGACCTACCAGGTGGAAGGGGAGAACCAATTCCTGTAGGTTGTCCCCTGACTTGAACATGTGTACTGTAACATCCATGCCCATCATGCCCCCAACAAGCCAACCAACAAAGCCTTACGTACCTTGAGATAATTATATAAAGGAGAAAGAAATAGTTTGCCTCCCATTTAGAGAGGTTTTGGGGGCTGATAGGCCTAGAATGAGGAAACACATCATGGGGAACTCATGGGGAACATATAGTAAGTTAGCACTGCTCATCTGGTGTGCGTGTGCGTGTGTGTGCGCGCGTGCGCGCGCGTGTGCAATCTCATTCTTTTTAAGAGCATGATCTTGCAGTGACCTAGAGACCTCCCATTGGGCATCAACCCCCAAGGGGTCCTATTATCTCCCAGTTGTATTGCCTCTGGGAACAAGGTTGCAGCACATACGTCTTTGGGGGTCATTGAATATTCAAGCTATAGTCCCTGGTGACCTTAGTGGGTTCTCTTTGCTCTCCTGGGGACTCTGACTGTATACCTTCCTATGTCCTAGACTTCCCGTGTAGAGACTTGGCAAGTTGAGAGTGGGATTTATACACCTGTCTTCTCAGCGTGTCAGACTACCTGGATTCTATTCCTGCATGTAGGTATCTTAGCCCATCTTTTACCCTCTGCGTTACTGAGTTATGATCAACAGTAGAAAAAAAAATCATACGCACTTAACGTGGCGACGTAGTGCTTTAGTGTATCTCCTGTGATGATTATCCCACAATAAAACTAATTAACAAATGCATTGGACAGCAGTTCCCTGTGGGTGTGTGGTGAATACACCAGGGAGCCCCCCATAGTCAGCTTCCAGTATGCAGCTCATCACTAGCTGCCATTGTCCCTGCATGGACTAGGTACCAGAACTTCCTGAAGGTTTGTGCGTGTGAGCCACGTCTCAGTCGCGTTTGAGTCACGTTTGAGATGGCGGCTTCATGTTGTGAAGATCTACTCGGTTCCTCTTCCTCATCTGTAGCTGAGAGGGATCATATTTTTACTTATGGGACACAGTGCAGTGAAACAGGCGGTGATGTATGAAGTAAGCCTGGAGGAAACAGGTGTGTAAAATAAAAATACTGGCATTCTTAGGGTGTGTGTGTGTGTGTGTGTGTGTGATGCTGGGGGGACAGTAAATGTAAATAAAGCACTTCATTGTATCAGTGGCTACCATAACCTATAGTGAATAGTCTCAGAGTTTCTCTCTCTCTCTCCCGCTCTCCCCCTCTCCAGCTCTCCCCCTCTCTCTCTATGTATGAATCAGGGTCTCTTATAATACAGGCTACCTTTGCACTTGCTATGTAGCTAACTGTGGTTTGCTTTGTACACCTGATCCTTCTGCTTTCTACTTCTCTGAGTGCTTGGTCTCTGAAAATATGCCACCACGCTTTCACATTTCAGACATGTACTTTGAAATACCTGAGTCTACCCTAACAAACCTAAACTTTAAAAATGCATTAATCTTATTATTTTTTTGTGTAGATATTTGCCTTTATGTATGTCCGTGAAATGTCCCTTCTTGGTGTCCATGGGTTGGGAGCCATCATGAAGGTGCTGGGAATTGAACCTGAGCCCTCTGTGAGGGCAGCAAGGACTCTGAGCTTCTAAGCTATCTCTTCAGCTCAAATAGTATATTTCGGGTGGACATGAAACTTAATTGCTCTAAAATGAATCCTTAAAACTTAAGGTGACTCTCTAGTAGAAAAAAAAATAATTAAAACATGATGAGACAGTAAACTTTTATTTGAAAAATAAACCTGGTCATCATCTAATTATAAGATTAGTTCAGGCTTGTCGCTTCTAATGAGATCAGTCAGAGTGAGTCATTTGTGTATTTGGGGTCTGCATCTGTGGTTCTTACTGCAGATCAAAGATACTCAGAAAAAAACAAAAACAAAAAAAACAAAAAAAAATCACTGCATCTGTGCTAAATGTGTGGAGATTCTTTGAGTCATTCCATGAATATTGCACAGAGCAACTGCCTATGTCACGTTTTGTTCCGTTAGGCATTGCATGTCATCCAGGTGCAATTTAAAGTACATGGGAGGATGTGTGCAGGCTCTGTGCCAAGACCGACAGTCCAACCCTGTATGTGTGTGTGTTTTCCAGAACATGCCAGAGAAGGCAGATGAAAATATCCAGTTCCCTGCTCCATCATTTTCGTCCCTTTACCTTTGAGGTCAAGGTCTCTCACCGAACCTGAACTAGACTAGAAGCTAGCAAAGGAGCCTTATGTCTTTATCCCTTTCAGTATTGGGGCTGCAGAAGTGTGCACGGCCACATCCAGCTTTTTATGTGGGTGCCTGGGAGCCAAACTCAGGTCCTTTGGTGTGCACAGCAAGTTTTCCTACCAGATGAACCATCTCCCCAGACATACTGTGCAATTTTAGATAAGATACTTGACTGTTCTTGGAGTTTGGTGCCTGTTAGGGAGTGGAGTCCTGGAAACAGCCCCTGCAGACACAGAGGAACAGTCACAGACACCAAGCAATAACCACAGACACTGAGGGACAGCTCCAAACATAAAGGAGTAGCTACAGGCACTAAGGGACACCGAGGGACAGCCATAGACACCGAGGAAAAGATGTGGTGGCTCTCACTGAACATATATGGTGGTTTTGATATACAGGTTCAGAGCTCAGCAAAATTGGAAGGGCTCTAATGACGACAGATATTTAACATGTTGATAAGTAGCATGGCCTTGATGAACATAAGTTTACCAAATCTTCTGATTTAACCATTATTTTCCAGTTACACCTAAGGTTTATTTTCAGCCATACACAAAGAGAGTATCTCTATAGAAACTGATTTTTTGACCTCCTGTCAGCAGAAACCGAGTATGTTTTACATCTACCACATTCAGTGTAGACTTGGTGTCAACAGATCCCCTCTCCTGGCTTGCTGCACCATTGGGTGCCATTAGAGGGTTTGGGACCCAGTAGTATTGCCTCTTTAAACAGGAGGGAAGCATACTTAAGAAATGCCATAGATTGACAGAGCAGCCAGTCTGTCATGACATGTAGTATACAGTTGCTGCTCAAGGTTGTCATGTTCTTTGTGATATAGACACATACATACATACAAATACATATTACATCCACACACATGGTTAATACATGTATAAGTACATATATGCATAAATGTATACAGATACATACAAATACACATAGATGCATGTACGTATGAATACATACATGCATACAAATATACACACATCATACATATATTCACTCATACAAATATGTACATACACACATGTAAGTACATGCCTGCACGTGTACATATATACACACACTCTTACTTTGTTACTGTGTGTGTGTGGTTCTATCATCAGTACCCAAACACCAGCCAATCAACCGACCACAACGGTAGAGAAATCCCAGAATATCCTTAGTGCTCAGTGATGTTGAGAGTTACACTCATGGTTCTTCCCAGTAGCCTGGATGATGGTTGGATTTCAACAACAGGGATGGAATCAGAGCTCAGGGAATGAGGGAGCCAAGCGGTGCTGCGCTGTGGAGAAAGAAGCTGGCACCATGTGCTCTCTGGCACTGGAAGTGGTGTAGTCAGCCCTGCCGTGTCCACTGGGGCCACTCCTAAGGCTCCCAGGGGATGCCCAAAGTTTGGCTAGTGTCCAGCCTTTTGCAGACTGTGTGTTTCTTTGTACTTACCTTGCACCATAGGCATAACTTTGGCAGTTTGAGATCTAACATCAAACTGGCATTAAATGTTTCCTTTTCAATTTCATGAATAGAAGATCTGTTCTTACCATACACTGTAGCAGCCTTAGCACATATATTTTTCTTACTAAATGGAGAGTTTTCCGTTGTTTACACAGGGACGCACGTCACACCTCCTTTCTGCTCCTGCATCTGAGCTCCCTGCATGGCTACCCTTGTATGTTGGGGCTGTGACTAAGTAAAACAATGATGGTCACCTCAGTACAGATGCTTGAGACCACAACTTCTGACGTGGAAACACAGATGGCTTAGTGACTAGATGGCCAGAGCCGGCAGTGTGGATACACTGGATGAAAGGACCATTCCTGTCTCTGGCAGGACAGTACGAGAGGCCAATGCACCGCTTAGTGCAGCGTGCAGTTTGAAATTCACCAATCATCTCTAGATTTTTTTCTTTTACTTAGTAATTCAGACCATGATGGACTGTGGGAAACAAGGCCCAGAAAGCAAAGTGGAGACTACTGGATATATTTAAGGACGTGATGATGATCACAATTCTGACTTTAGTATATGGCAATTAAAATTCAGAGGCACAAGCAGAAACATAAAATCCGGTCCTGAGCACCTGCTTGCTCTCATTTGCTCAAAGGTCAGTCTTTTCGAACTTTATTCTTCTTCATTGGTTTCCCGAGCATCACTGACTTCATATCTGACACCACAGAAGCACGTCTCATGTCATTGACCTATGGTTGGTCATCCAACCTGTTTTTCTTGTCTGGGGTCCTCTCATTCTAGGTCCATCTCTCTCTCTATATATACACAGATACATATACCGATATATATATATATATATATATATATATATATATATATATCGGTATATGTATCTGTATATCTATCTATCTATCTATCTATATATATATATATATATCGGTATATGTATCTGTATATATATCTATATC
>NC_034590.1:36935467-37030310 GCF_900095145.1 Mus pahari | reverse complement strand
TATATATATATATATATATATATATATATATACACACAGATTGTTTGTTTTCTAACCCATGCAGTGCAGAATGTTCTTTTGAAGGGAACTCCAGCTATGTATCTGGCCGCCCATGTTCACCGTGCGAGTTTCTCTTCTTTTTCCTCCCCTAGTTTTCACTTCTTTGCCCTTTTCGCTTTTCAATCTGGGACATTTGTTCAGATCCATCTTCTGGACCATCTAGTGAAATCTTCAATGATAGCTGCATCAGAGACGGTGGGGTGAATGGTGAGAAGGATTCTGGAGTGTTTGGTCACCGCCATGCCTCCAAATGAAGCGCTTCCTCCTGGAGGGTGGAGAGGTGCTCCCTGGCCTAAGATGATGAATCTCCGGGTGCTTAGAAAGCCCACGAGACTTTCTAGTTTCTTCTGTGACGTTCTATAAGCAGTAAACAGTTGCTGGAGAAGAGGAGACTTGCCGGGGCTTGCCTGCCTGTTGTGCAGGGACAACCAGAAATGTGCTTTTGGGTGGTGCAGCTGCCTTTGAGTTACCGAGCGTCTGTGAGCAGCCTCCACCCACACTCCTGCATGATTCCAGTGAGCTCACAGGTTCCCCAGGATAGATTTGAGTGGCATTGCTTCTTTGGTGCTTCACGTCTCCTCCAGGAAAGTCACGAGGCACAGAGACCAGACAGTGTATGGTTGTGTAAAACTTTATTGATGGGACATGGGGCAGTGGGGGAGAAGCACAGGAAGTCTCAGGGTCCAGGGCACCCCTGCAAGGTGCTCAGGGTCCTTTTTAGGAGCAACAGACTCATCAGAGATGGAGATGTTTTTACCTTTCTGGATATGTCGTGAGACCAGGCTTCTTGACCAATTCAGGCAAAGACTGATAGGAAACAGGTGTAAGCTACTATGCCAAACGTTTCTGCAAACATCTAACAGTCGCTATGGGCCGCCCTCTGGGCCGTCTCAGATCCTCCATAGCAGAGGCTGACAAGGATTGATGATTGGCACATCCTTCTGGCATAGCTGAAGATGATGTCTGTGTTATCCGAAGACTCCTACAAGGTGGCGGTTGGGGGCAGCAGACCAGGTGAGTCATCTGTTCTTTCAGGGAGTTAATTGTTCAGTCTAATGCTTGTCACTTGCACAAACTGGAGTCATCCGGGAAGTGACAGCCTCAGCTGAGGAACGGACTCCATCAGATGGGCTTGTGGGCTTGTTTATGTGATAGTTTCTCGATTAATGATTGATGTGGGAGGGCCCAGCCCATTGTGGGTGGTGCTTCTGGGTTGTATATGCAGGTCAGCTGAGCAAGCCATGAGGAGCCAGCCAGTAAGCCATGCTTGTTCATGGACTCTGCTCGAGTTCCTGCCTCAGCTTCCCTGGATGATGGACTGGAACCCTTTTCCTTCCCAGGTTGGTTTTGGTCTACATTTTATCATGGCAACAGAAAACAAACCAGGACAATAGTCATAGGTACTTTTTTTTTGTTCTTTCATATTTTATATTCATTTTCTTAATATTGGTGTAGCTTTCTGGTTGCACTATTTGTTCACTTCTTCTTGATAGTCTTAATTGGAATTGAGTGTAATAAATTTCTTGTTTGCACCAGGGATAATTTTTGTTTGTTTATTCTTCTGAAGCTTTTGTGAATTCGTTTTTCTTCAATGGCTTCATGGTTCTTGATTCTCCTTTGATGTCTATAGGGTTGATGCGAAGAGATGCGGGCATGTTTTCTTTACGCGCTCACTCTCTCCCTTGAATGAGGGCCTGGCTTAGTTCTGTCTGGGCGTGCCTAGGGCTTATCTATCAGCTGGCAGGCCCCCCCCACCCGAGGATGCATGGGCTAGGCATAGTAAGCTGCTCTTTTGAAACTGTGTTGGAGAACCTGCTCCATGCTGTGACCTGTCGTTGGAGACAGAAGGTTCATTTTCTTGTTGAAGGACTGTTCATTTGGCTTCTGGAACACCTGCTAGGTATGTTAGTGCCAGGGGTGTGAGGGGCTGAGGTACATGTATACTTTCATTCCTGCAGGACATACAGACATATGGATACAGACATTGCACCCGCTCCAAAGTTTCTCAAAGTGTGAGCTGAGGCTCTCCCCTCTACTACCTCTATCCATAACTGATGCGAACTCATTCCCATATTCACTTGTCTTCCTTATCATGGAATGAAGCAGGACTCTTGGGGAGTGGCTACAGTCCAGGGCTGGTTAACAGAGCCTGATTCCAGCGGCCATCCCTCAAGCATGGCCCCAGTTTTCCTATGCACTCTGGGTCTCAGTCCCTGCTGTTTGATGGAAACTTTCAGCCCTTACGATAGTTATTGGAAGGGTGATATTTCTGAAAATTTGAATTGACCCATTTTTTTTTTTTTAAATTCTTCCTGGGAAGCGTGTTACTGAGTGTTGTGCCAGCGAAATCAAGGGCAGTTGTTGCTTTGGGAGAGGAGCAGAGACTATCTAGAACAAAGAACTCATTACTCTGACTTGAGTCCCAAAGCTAACTTTCTTGAGTCTCCAGAGAGGCTATAGCCATGAAAAACAGGATTTATTACAAGGGGAAAGAAAGAATATCGTTACAGAAGCTTTCCTTTATATATCAAGAGCAAAGCTAGAGAATGCTTGAAAATGGTCTCATTCGTTAGCCCCCATGTTAACTGGATGGAAGACGTGATGGAAGGGAAAGGAACAGGAAGTAGGAAGAAAGGGGAGGAGCCTTCTACTGGGTCCACACAGTAGACAGCAGATGGGTAAACAGCCGTCAGTCTCGTACGCTCCTGGGTGGGAGATGCTAAGCTGCCTTCTGCCCAGGATAGTAAATATTTTAGGCTTCGTGGGCAAGTCCACTGACCCTCCCTTCCTCCTTCCTCCTCAGGCTACATGATTTAGCCTGGGTCATGCATCCCGTGTTCCTGCCTAGTCTGGCCACCCCTGTCTGTGCCACAACCAACTCTAGTCTTCCTCCAAGACTAGACCTAACTGCTCCTGACCCTCAGGCCACACCCAAGCCACACCCAAGCTCTCTCTGCCCAGTCAGATGTACCACCACACTCTAGGCTTGTACCAGGATGCACATTCACACATCAGCCCGGTCCTCTCAGTCCACCTGACTTCATCCCACTTACACCATTACCAGCCTCATGGTTCAACCTGCCTTCACATCCTCTCTTCTGTCCCAGCCCACTCTTTCCATGTCAGACACAGAACAGAAGAAGCCTGTATGCCCAGATCTCATCACAGAAGTACAAACAATATGAAAGACCAAGTCCTCCACCCTCTCCACAGCCCACTAGTCCCACGGAAGATTTTGCCAATGAGAATTACCGAGGTCAGGCCAAGGACACAGACTTTCAAAGAACAATCATAAACGGCAACAAAGGATTCAAGGACTTCTAAGAAGACACAAAAGAAATGTTTCAATGAAATGAAAGGGAAAGAACTTGGGGAGAGTGAATGCCTGAGTGGTGGTCAAGGAAACATAGATAAGGCTGATGGACAGGCAGACAGTCCTGGATTTGAAAATGGAATTCAGTAGGGATAGAAACAGTGAAGAGGACTGAAGCTGAAATCAAGAATTGAAAAAACAAACAAAACAAAACAACAACAACCCCCCCCAACAATCAACTAGGAAGTTCAAAAGGAAGTATTACAAATAGAATGAATTAAACAGAGGATAGGATATCAGGACTAAAGATCAAGTAGAGGACCGATAAATAAACAAGGAATATAAAACAATTAAACTACATGAAAGGAACACACAGGAAATGCAGGACACCATGAAAAGACTAAGACCTCAAAATACGGGCAGGGGCTGAGGAAGGAGATCCCAGGTCAGTGGCAGAGGCCAGATCTCTACCAAGATCATAGACACAAACTTCCCCAAGCTAAGCAAATACACACCATACGGGTACAAGAACCACACACACACACCACACCAATAGACAACACCGAGAAAGAAAATCCCCAGTGTATCATAGCTGAAACATTAAGTATACAGAGCAAAGGAAACATGTCGAAAGCTACAAGAGCAAAAAGCACAAGTTACATATAAAGGCAAACGTACCAGACTAACAACAGCTGGTTTCCCAGTTGAAGCACTGAAAGTCATAAGAGCAGTGCATCCCAAGTCTTAGGTCAGTCTAGACTAATATGCCCATCATCACCATCTTTTGTAGTTGAAGGAGAAAGAAAACCTCTCCATAAAACAGTCTAAAAAAATATAGTCAACAAACCAAACGTGGAGAAAACGTAGGAGACAGTATTCCAGGCTGAAGAGAGAAATAAACGCAACGGAGACACTGGAAAGAAATATGAAGCCATAAGTACTAAAACAAAAGTACCACTGAGAACACAAACACCAAAACAAAATAAAATAAAACAACAACAAAAACGTCCCTACACACAATAATCACAATTGACAGAAGCATTTCAATAGTAACCTTAATGGCCTTGGTTCTACAATCAAAAGACACAAACTGACTGAATGGATCAAGATTCAAAAAACAAAACAAAACAAAACAAACCACATCCATTTTCTACATTACTGTCTTCCTGTGTTCTGCCTCTCTGCCATGGGTGTCCAGACACCACCAGCACATTGGCCTGGAGAAGGCAGAGCAAAGTCCAGAAAGAGAGTCTACAGCCTATTTCCCTTCAGGACACCAGATGAATGCTGCGGTTACCTGTCTCTTGGTACCCAAGCACTGCAGGCCCACATATCCCCCTCAGAGCATCTGTATATCAGGCAGGAAGGGAAAAGCTGAGTCTGAGACAAGTACAGTCTAGTCCACTTGGGAGTGAGTGCCAAGTACCAGGAAAATCCTTTCTCCAGAAATTTTTAGGGGAAGGCCTTCCCTGTGTCGATCTTAATGAAGCACCTCTCTGAGCCAATCCTTGCTTGTTCATATTGCTTTATTGGCGGTGGATGTGATTGCCTACATTTTATTTGTGGTGACCCAGGGATTCGATACCTCTTGGGGAAGGGTGTGAGAACACCCAGGAAGGGAAGGTCATGGGCTGAAGGCTCAAGGCTATCTAGATGCCTCATTAGCATGGAGAACAGGTGCAGTGTTTCCTGACTGAGTACATGTGGTCCTCTCATTGGTGGCTTCAGAGTAGGTATTGGAGGCTGGGAGGGGACAGCTCCTACCCTCTCAGATATCACCCCACCAGTTCTTATGCCTGCCTGGTAACAGGGGCCCACATGCCCTACAGAAATATATTTTAGCTTTAAAGCTAGGCCACCTTAGATACAAAAGATGGATGCAAGCAGTCTAATCAAATGGGACCAGGAAGGAAGCAGGTGACAAAATAGATTTCAAACCAAAACTATTCAGTAGAGATAAAGAGGGACACTTCATTCTGATCAAGGGAACAGTGAACCAAGAAGACATTACTGTCCTTTACACATATATGCATTCTATGTTCAGTCTGGTGCACCCAATCTCATTAAAAAACATTAATTAACCCATCAGTGGCAGAAATTCCAATGCTCCACTTTCTCCAATAGATAAGTCATCCAGACCAAAAGCAGAGGGACATCAGATTCTGCTGAAATCAGTTCTACCCAACAGACGTGGAAGCTTTTCTAAAATAGATCACATCTTGGCACACAAAACAAATCTTTTCAAAATGATTGAAATAACTCAGTATTATCTGAATGCAATGCAGTAAAACCTAAAATAGACAGGAAAACAAACTTCTCTAGTAAATACACAAACTCATGAAGATTAAATAACCCGTTATAATGATGAATAGATCAAAGAAGAAATAGAGAAAGGAGTAAAAAAAAAAAAAACTCCCGAACTAAATGAAAACGAGAACACAGCCTAACAGAATCTCTAGGACGCATGGAAACTGTCCTAGGAGGGAAATTTATAGCTCTAAATGCTTACATGAAAGAGTCAGAGAGAACACAAATAAATGACTTAATGATGAAACTCAAAACTTTGGAAAAAGAAGAACAAACCAACCCAAATCCACTTGAGATCGAGAAATAATAAAAGCCAGAGCAGATGTTAATGGTACAGAAACAGAAAAAAGAAAACTCCAAAGGATCAATGAATCTCTGAGCAGGGTTCATGGAGAAGATAAACGAGATTGACAAACTCTTGGCCCAACTCCAAAAGAAGAAAAGAGAGGATACAAGTGACCAGGATTAGAAATGAACAGGAAAACGTTACAACAGACACCAAACTCAGAATGTTATAAGGGAACACACTTAGAACTGGTATGCCATTAAATTTGAAAACCTAAAAAAAAAAAAATGAATTTCTAGATTCAGACAAACCACCAAAATTAAACAAGAATTCAGCAACCTAAATAGACCCATAGCAATGAGACTGAAATAATTATGGAAAGCCTTCCAGCTCAAAAAGTATCCAGGGCCAGATTCAACCATAACAGTCCATGTTATGTTGCCTCTTCCTCCTCCTATATCTGTCTTACTCCCACAGGGGATCACCCACACATTTCCCGTTTCACCCATGAGACCACTGGTTCCCTGCTGATCCCTTCTCTGTTGCTCCCTTACACCAGCAATGGTCCATTCCTGCTTTCCTGGCTTCTTCAGTTACTCCAGGCTATGAACTCAGGTCTGAAGATTTGGAAGTAGGGACCTCAGATGAGAAAGGACAAGCTACGTTTGTTTTTCTGGGCCAGGGTTCCTCGCCCCATATGATCTTCCCGGTTCAATCCATTTATCTGCAAGTTTTGTGATTTCATCTTTCTTTACAGGGGAATGGTGTTTCATGGTATGTATGTATCACATTTTCATTATCCGGTCTTCAGGTGAAGGACAGTTTGTTTCTGATTCTCAGTTATTGTGAACAATGATCACGGCTGAGCAAGTATCTGGAAAGTAGGATGTTGAGTCCTTCCGGCATGTGTCAAGGAGAGATACACTGGGTCATATGGTAGGTTTACTCTTAGTTTGGGGAAATTCTCCACACTGATTTCCACGGTGTCCGCACAAGTACAATCCCACGGACAGTGAATAGGGTTCCCCTCTCCCCACGCCCCCTCCACCACGTGTTTTCATTGTTTGGTTGATCTTTGCCATTCTGATCGGAGTAAGATGAAACCGCAGGTTGTTTTTTTGATTAGCATTTCCCTAACTTCTAGGAAGGATGAACACTTTTTGAGATAATTCTAAGCCATTTGTTTTCTTGTTTTGAGAACTGCCTGTTCATGTCCCAAACCAGTGTTTTTTTTCCAAATGAGTCATTTGTTTCTTTGATTCTTTTTCTTCCTGTGTGCTGTTGCTTTTCCTGTTGACTGTGCCTTTAGCCACACACAAGTTTTCTAGTTTTGTGAAGTCCCACGCGTCAGGTTTTTGCCTTAATTCTTAAGCAAATTCTTAAGTCCTGTTGAGGACCACACCGATATCACGGAGGGTTCTGCCTAGCTTGTCTTCTGTCAGTTTCAGTGTTTCCAGTTTCACATTTAGGTCTTTGATCCATTTAAAGTCAGTCTTTGGGAAGGTAAGGGATGCGGGTCTCATGGCACATTTTGCATGTGGGTATCCAGTTTCCTCCAGCACCCTTAGCTGAGGATGCTTGCTTTTCCTGAGTGCACTTTCAACATCTTTGTTAGATAGTAAGTGGCCAACACTACGTGTACCATGTTTGTGCCTTCGGTTTTGTTCCATTGGTTTACATGTCTCTGTTGGTCCACAGCACCACGTTGTTTTTATTAGGATGGTTCTGTAGTGTATCTTAAGATCTGGAATGTTTCCCCACCCACCCACCCCCATCATTGCCTTGTTGTTGCTCGGGACTGTTTTAGCTATTGTGGATTTTTTTTCTGGTTTCATGCGAATTTTAGGATAGTTTTTTTTTCCCTCCTATTTCTGCAACGAATGAGAGTGACCTGGATTCTATATACATTGGATGACAAGATCAGGGTGACAGGGACGAATGATGAAATGTGCATGTGTGTCCTCTCTGACAAAGGTATTTTGCATATGTGATTAAGTTATGGGTGTCGGAATGGCCAGTGCATGCTGGGTTATCCAGTGGGTCCAGTGTCGGCACAAGGGAGGGAGATAGAGCAGGTCTGTGTCAAAAGACGTGATGAGAGTCTAGAGGGTAGGATGCCATGAGGGAAAGTCACATGCCAAAGGCAGCCGTGGAAGCTGGGGAAGACAGGAAATGAGGACGGGCATGCGTCTCTTTTCAAGACAGGAAATGGTCCTCTGTTCAAGACAGGGAGAAGTGTTCTCTGTTCATGTCTCCACAAGGAGTGACAGAGGCATCTTGCCACCTTGAATGTAGCTGAGTCAGACCTACTTTTAGACTTCTGACTCCCAGAACTGTGGTATCAAACAGTGGTGTGGCTTTGAAGCAAGTAGGATGGTAATTTATTTGAAGATCAGTGGCAAGAGATATGGATGAGAAGTTCAGGGGGATCCGGGGCAAACAGAAGACAGTAATTTTTGTCCTGGTTGCCCAAGCATGAAATATGAACAATCTAGTTATGCTTCAGTCTGGTGGAGCCCAGGTCTGCTGGAATCAGAATAGATCAGGAGCTGCCACCACAGTCTTACTTGTAGGGACTGGCTCAGGTGACAGCTAATGCAGGGATGTGTCTGGGTGGTCACCGTGTAAGCAAATCAGGGCAGACATAAGGCCTGATACTGTTGTGTCCTTTGGGACATTGCTCATAGAGATTCATACACTACCTCATTCAAACCTTTCAGTAATCTGTGGAGGACTGAGTTGGTGCCTTCTGCCTGTTGTGAAGGTTAGATGCTGTCAGGCATATTCCCTCTGGGGAGATCTGTTTGAGGAGAGGGTTGTGGGTGGTTGTGCAGAAAATGAAAATAGGAGATTTGCAGGGTTGTCTGGGATGGTGATGTAGAGAGCAAGGGTTATGGAGCCTGGGTGCTGGGCACCTAGCTGGGGCCATGGCCATGGACGTAATCAGCAGAGCCCACATGGGTGTTTGGAAATCCATGAGGCTTCACATGTTCCCACCTGGCGGTCCTGAGTGCTCCAGTGGAAGGGCGGGGGCGGGTGTGCCAGCAGCAAATGAATCTCTGTCGGCTGAGCCGTGAGTGGAGAGAGAAGGATCAGAGGGCTGGCTCCCTGCTGCTTCCCAGGTGTCCCCGTCCACTTGTGGAAGTGGGGTGGGTGTTGAATGAATCTGTGCTTCCTCCCAAGCAGACTGTGCTGAGCCCGGTAGAAACCCCGAAACTCATCCTGTCCCTCATCAAGTGTATCCAAGTGGTAAACAAAGTACTGTTGTTACGAGATAAACAGGAACGGGTGGTACAGGTTTCTCAGAGCACTGTTTTTGTTTGTTTGTTTGTTTTTATGCCAAGAGTTCTCACCTGATGTAATAGCAGGAACATGCAGGCTCCTACCTCTACATGCAGGGGGTAGAGCAAGGCCATGCTAGGTCTTTACATCTTGCAGACCCTGAAGGCACGTTAGCCACTCCTTCTTGGTCCTCAGTGAGTGACATATTTACAGAGTCTCCCAGCTGAGAATCAGAAGGCCAGGTATCAGGTTAGGGAGCTGCCGCCTGAATTTGGAACCCACACATAGAGGAAGAGCCTTGGGTGGAGGACAAAGCTCTGGCGGAGATGATTCTAGAAGACGTGAGAGACACCATCTATGGGATAACCAGGCGGCTCTTCTGGAAGACTTTGCCAGAAAGGCCCAGAGAAAACATCTTTCCACAACTCTGGGTCAGAAAGCTTACTGACATTTTTCTGGGGATGAAAACATTGGGTGAAGCCATGGGATAGGAAGTATTTTCATTATCTTCCTGTGCTTTGGGAATCTGGGGAGATCTCTTTCTTGGAGGGGGAGTTAATGGGTGTGTAGCAGAGGTACTGGTGTGCAATGGGCTGTCAGCTTTGTGTTGGTCTTGTTGGGGAGAACTCAGCTCTTGAAGGAGGAGGGAGGTCAGGAGATAAGAGGAAGACAGGAGGACAGGACATCTGTCTGCTCCAGCTCTAAGCTGACTGGAATGTTTGGCTGGAGCAGCAGATCTGGAAAACAGATGTCTCCCCATATCCATGGAGATACTATCCAAGGTCTTCAAAGGATGCAGACCCTAATATATACCATGACTGTACACACACACACACACACACACACACTAAGGCTTAATTTACAAATTAGCCATAGTTAGAGATTAACAACCTCTAAGGTAGCTAAGAACATCCTTCAATTTGTGGTGTTCCTGCCTCAGCTTCAAATATCTGTAATTATAGACCTGTGCTGCCAGTCCTGACTAAATAATCATAAGTAATACTAATAAAATAAGAAACTAGGGCAACTCTAACACTAAGATGAATGGAATGTTGCGTGAATGTGTTCTCTGTCTGATCCCATCTTGGAGGATGCTCCCTTCTGTTGACCGAGGGTCAGGAAACCACGGTACATCAAGATTCTGGTAATGGGTATGTGTGGGTGACCAGGCAGGGATGAAAACTTGAGGCCCAGGTGATATGCCTCTGCACAGTGTGGAAGTGTGGCATATATATTCTAAATTATGGCTAATCATGGATGCCATAATAGACTGCTGGAATCTTTCTTAGAATAAATAGAATGAAAATATTATTAGCACAATTTAATATTTTGTTGTGTGAGAGTTTCCTTTAATTTTTTTATTGAAAAAAAAATCTGCCATTCAGGTACAGTGAGTGCAAAAGGGAGCCCCAACCTCCAGCGCCCACTCTCTTCCCTTGCTGGGAACTGCCCTACACTGGATTCACCCAGCCTAGGTGACCCCCGAGGGCATTGAGAAGACAGAGTAAGACCTCGACAGCATCTCAGGAGAAAGTCAAGTGATACTGAGCGACGCCATGAAGAGCCAAAGCTCTCCCCTCTGAGATGTCTTCCCCTAGGAAGACAGGATTTCCTCAAGACTATTGTGAATATGTTCCCAGACCCCTTCTCTTAGAATTGTGTTAGCTATGAGCCACCGACATTCTGACCCGGGCTGAGAGGGTTTGAAGGAGCCCCAAGCCCTAACTGAGGAGCTGTGGATGGTTAATGGCTTCTGGGGTGGGGAGAGTTAGTTTTAAGGATGTGGCTCCCAGGAAATTGATCAAGCTTCAGTGGGTGAATCCATACCAGGACTATATGGGCAATGGAAATCAGATTCAATAAGCTATTAAAAAATAAAAATGAACATGTATTTGGGGGTAGGTAGGTAGGGTGGGTTTGGGAAGAGTTAGGAAGGGAAGTTGGTGACTATGATCAAACTACATTGCATGAAGTTCCCAAAGGGCAAGTTTTTAAAGTGAGTTAGAAGACACTGTGTCCGTGTGTATCTTTTCACTGCCCCATGACATGGGGTCTCCCAGCTCACTCTTCCTTAGTGTCTTCCTCTCAGACAGTTCTGAAAGTCGTCCTGGATCTCTATGGGACGCCTGTAGTGGCCAGTGCATTGTTTCTCCTTGTTCCCATACTGCCCTTGGAAATGCATCCTGAAAGGTGGTTAGATCATCGGAGCTCCTCTGAGGTTTCTAGGTCAAGGTTGTTTGTGACGTAGATTGAAACATTGTTGACTACATCAGCATGTCCCTAGAGCCTGCAGACTGGCGGCAACAGCAGCCACAGTGGCCAGTGAACAGCCCCACCCTGGCCTCTCCCTTGCTCACCTCCTGGGATGTGCCTCACTTAGGTCATTTTTTTTTTTCCTTTTTTTTTTTTTTTTTTCCCCGAGACAGGGTTTCTCTGTGTAGCCCTGGCTGTCCTGGAACTCACTCTGTAGACCAGGCTGGCCTCAAACTCAGAAATCCGCCTGCCTTTGCCTCTCAAGTGCTGGAATTAAAGGCATGCACCTCGCTTAGGTCTTAAGCAGGGTTTTTTTGGTCAGTTTACTCTGTTTTTTTTTTTTCTCTTCTTCCTGAGAAGTTACACTACCTGGTTAAATCTGCTTGTCTTTCTTACTAACACAAACTCCATAAATACATAGGTTTTGTACGCTATTGTACTAGAATGTCTGTCACCTCAGTGTTTGTCAGAGGAACTGGCAGGAGAGACTGATGGGTGGTAGGTGAGGTCCTTTCTCCCTTTCTCTATCCCTCCCCCTTCCCTCCCCCTCCCCCCTCCTTGACATCTCTCCCTCATTCTCTTTTCTTTTCTTCCTGTTTCCCCCTCTCTTCTCCCTCCTTCCCCCTTTTCTCCCTCCCCCCTCTCTCTTTCTCTCTCCTCTCCCTCCCTTCTCTCTCCTCCCTCCTTCCTTCTCTTCCTATCTTTCAGTTTACTGGGCTGGCTGCTTCTTCACTCCCCTGCCCCCACTCCCAGTTTAAACTGGCATTTTGTTCTGTTCGAGGTTTTGTTAAGGAGGACTTGGAAAGGCTCTCTGGGCGTTTTGCCTAATGTCTCTGGCGATTATGTCTCTGTCAGCTGGGACTGTGACCATCTGAAGTCTCTGCGGTGAATTGCCTGATGCTTTCCTTACTCAAGGGACTGGCAGCTGGGCTGGGTCTCTCCAGGAGAAGGGGAAAGGGCAGAAGGGGAAAGCCTTTTCCAGCCCAGTCTCGGAAGTGCCATGGTGTCATTTCCTCTGTTGGCGGAAGCTGCCCACACCTGAGGGGCAGGGACCTGTGCCCTCCTCACTCCTGGCCTGTGGAGGCAGGCCACAACTAGAGAATCACCTGGTGGGCCACATCACCATGGCCATCAAGAGATAACATAGTTGGCCACACATGGTGATATTACATTCTTTTTACATTACTAACTTAGAAATATTTTACGTTGCGTGTATGGGTGCTTTCCCTGCATGCATGCCCTTGCACCGCTTATGTGCCTGGTACACACAGAGGCCAGAAAGAGGTGGTAGATCTTGAACTGGAGTTACAGATGGTTGTGAGCTGCAGTGTGGATTTGGGGAATTGAACTTGGGTCCTCTGGAAGAACAGCCAGTGCTTTTAGATACCGAGCCATCTCTCCAACCCCTAGACTGCTAATTTATTTGCCACAAAACAGTTTCCCAGTTTGTCCTGATATTTTAATTAGCTTGCAGTAAATTTATGAGGTAATCTAGGGGAGAATTAATAGCTTCTTAGTTCTGAACTTTTCTCTGGGAGAATATTATTATTTTTCATTTAATTTCACATTTGGTTCCTTTCCATTTCTGTAATGAAATATATAATGATGGATAGTCCATAAGAAAAAGGTTTATTTAGCGCTCACAGTTTTGAAGGTGGAAGGTCCAAATACCTTGCTGTTCATGCTGGTGAGGTTCCTCTGGCTGCCTCACCTCATGGACGATGCCACTGTGGGGCTGAGAGAGCAGATCACTGACAGGACAGGAAGTCCGGGGGTGGGGGCTGGGGAGAGTGGGTAGGGAGTGAGGAGGTAGGGGATGTAGTTGGCCCATTTTGGTTTTTCTTAATGGCTCCCTCATAACAACCGACCTGAGATTCCTGAGACCATCTAATGACAGCCTGAGGCTCTACCAGCTGTCTGTTCCTTGGCTTCCTACCATGGCCACCCTGAGACCCAACTATTAGTTACTTTTCTCCATGCGGTGACAAAATGAAGGACAAAAGCACGGGAAGGAAGGGAGGAAGGAAGGGAGGAAGGAAGGAAGGAAGGAAGGAAGGAAGGAAGGAAGGGAAGAAGGGAAGAAGGAAGGAAGGAAAGAAGGAAGGAAGGAAGGAAAGAAGGGAAGAAGGGAAGAAGGAAGGAAGGAAGGAAGGAAAGGAAGGAAGGGAAGAAGGAAGGAAGGAAGGAAAGAAGGAAGGAAGGAAGGAAGGAAAGAAGGAAGGAAGGAAGGAAAGAAGGAAGAAAGGAAGGAAGGAAAGAAAGAAAGGAAGGAAGGAAGAAAGGAAGAAAGGAAGGGAAGAAGGGAAGAAGGGAAGGAAGGAAGGAAGGAAGGAAGGAAGGAAGGAAGGAAGGAAGGAAGGAAGGAAGGTGGATAGGTTTATTACAACTCACAGCTTAAGAAGGGACACAGCCCATCAAGGTAGGGAAGGCGCAGCAGGAGTGTGAGGAAGCCTGGTCAGTGGTTACGTGGGCCTGGAGTCAGGAAGTAGGCAGCAGACAGGAAGTGGAAGGACCATGAACTCTCAGGGCCAGTCTCCAGGAACCCACTTCCTCCATCCAGGCTCTGCCTTCTGAAGGTTCTATAGCTTTCCAAACAGCATCACCAACAGGGGACCATGTTTTTAACCGGGTGAGCCTGTGGCAATTTCACCTTCAAACCACAGCACCGAGCTTCTGAAACATGACCCTTGGAGGATATATCATCCTATTAGGATATTATTATAATTATTATATTGTCTAGTTCTTATAGTTTTGCCCACATATGACAAGTTCTTTTCAGGTGTTACTAGTGGTGGGATTTTTAAAATTTTAATTCTCTCCCAGTGGGTTTTCTAACTAGTTTTGCTTGCTTATAGGAGAAAGATAACTTTCAAATTTTATAGTCAATTTTATGAAGACTCTTAATTATTCTAGTAGCTAATTATTTTACTCTTTTGTGATTTTTAGGAACATAATTTGTCACTTACCAGGGATAATACTAATGACCTTTTATCTCCATTTATTATTATCACAGATATTTTGGGTTGTTCCATTGTCCCATAAACCATCTACTTTATCTTTTTTTATTACCCATATCTCCATTGTGAGGATATGTAGTGTATGTCCTCTGGTATTTTGATGGATTAGACTCGGCCTATAGTTGTGTGTATGTGTGTGTGTATGTGGGCATGCACACATGTGCACTCACATGAGCTATGAGTATCCAGGTACATATATGAAGATCATAGAAAGACTCAAAGGAGTGGGTCATTTGTTCCCCAGAACTCATCCTGGGAATTGAACCTAGGCTGCCAGGCTTTCCTGGTAAGCTCTGTTAACCTGCAGAGCTATCACACACTGGTCATCATTGTTTTCCAATTAAAATGTGTTTGCATTCTGGTGGTCTTAAAAGTCTTCAACATTTTTAAAGTTTTGCTTAAAAAGAATTAGCTTATGACAAGACCAAGGAAGTTACAGTTATCAAAGGAGTTTCATCTCAATAAACATAGTTGTAGTATTTACGTGAGACTGTTAATTTGCTTTGGTAGCTGTCCGACTTCAGCGCGGCATGCCCGGATAACAAACCTTCACCTAAGCTCCTGGGAGAACTTCCCTAGTGACTTCAGTTATTTATAGTGCCGCTTAGCTAAGGGTAGAGTAAGGCGACGCTTGCCGAGTGACTTCTCCTCGGCTGTCTCTGTGAGGGCTTGTTCATTAGCTCTTAAGTTGCCTGCCCATTTGCTTGCCTATAATTTGCTTTTTCAAGTGTTAGGGGAGAGTGAGGAACAATGATTTTTAATTTGCTCTGATCGACTCAGTGCTGTGACGGCTGGCTTTCCCTTCTCTGAAGGAGCTTGTGCATAGGAAGGAAGTAATGATGTATGTCCTTCCTGTGTCTGCTTCCATTTCCCCCCTTTTCATTCTTAGAGTTGATTCTACCCCAGCTCCACACAGTGATCCTGGGGGACTTAAGCCAGTTACTATACCCAAATCAAAGAATGAGCTCACCACCCAGGTTCAGTGGATTTCAAGACCCAGAGGAAGTTTCTAGAACAGACACCACTCTCTTCCATAGTATGAGGATTTAGGATACGCCATCATAGGCACTTGGTCACAATTAGGAGATAGCCTGAGGGGGCTTGTGTGGACCACCAGGCTAGAGGCAGAACAGAAAGTGTAGAAAAATCACAACTCTAGTGACTCTGAGCTCCTGGTCCAGCACTGCCCTGACAACATATCCAACCTTGTCAACCTGAGAGCCAATGGGGGTTCCCTTTATTGTATCCGTCAAGCATGGTCCACTGTTAGGTGCATGCAAGTGAGTTCAGAGATAAAGATAGAGGTGCCTGATTGTGGACTTCCTGTAATGAAAACTGCAACTCATTTTTATCTGCTTCAGAACATAATTGTTTTCCTCCCAACAAACGGAAGCATAACAGATAGAACTGGGATCCCCTCTCGTACCACAGAGCTTCATTATCCTCTCCTCTTTAATAACTTCCTTCAGTTGGTATGGCTGGTCTGGATTTTATTGGTGTTGAATGCGTGATGCATTCTTTCAATACATAGTTTAATTTAAATGAACATAGTTCTTTTAAAACGGTGCTAGAACACACACACTGCAGAGTCTGTCAAGCACACTGTTCAGACTGGCTATGTTGCCATTTCCCGGGGCCTTTCATCTTGTGGAACTAAAACTCCACTCCCATCAAACATTCCCTATTTCCCTCTCTTCTCAGGCCCTCACAGAATGCATGCATGCACACGCGCACGCGCGCACGCACACGCGTGCACACACACACACACACACACACACACACACACTTGAGTGGGTAAGCTTGCCTGTAGGTTGACTTCAGGTGTCTTCCTCCATCACTCTACCTTTCGTGGGACAGCCTCTCACTGAGCTTGGACCTTTGCATTTTAGCAAGGCTGGCTGACCACTGTGGACTGACCACTGTGTCTCTAAGAGTCACCTGCTTCTACCCACTCATCCCCTGTGGCTATAGGCTTCCCAACCACATCTGGCTCCTATGTAGGTGTTCCGGATCTAAACACAGGCCTTTATTCTTATGTAACAAGTGCCTTCCCCACAGATCCATCTTCCCATCGCCTCTGCACTGTTTGTATCACTAAAACCATCTGTGCTGTGTCCTAACTTTATCATCTCTTTGTAGATAGAATATATTTCCAGTTTCATTCATTTCCAGCAATCAGTCCTCAGCAACGAGAACTTCACGTGTATCTGTGTCTAATGTTTCTGTTAGTTTCATAAAGTAGTGATTACTTTGTACGTGGGTTTTTTTAGAGTCACTTTATTTATTTATTATTGGTTTACTATTTTTTATGTGTATTGGCGTTTTGCCTGCATGTCTGTGTTGTGTGAGGCTATCAGATTCCCCTGGAACTGGAGTTACAGACGGTTGTGAGCTTCACTGTGGGTACTGGGAATTGAACCCAGGTCCTTTGGAAGAGGAGCCAGTGCTCTTAACCGCTGAGCCATCTTTTCGGGCCCCATTCAGACTCCTTCTCAACCCTTATCTAGCATTCCCCTTATTTTCCTCTGTTACTCCTGCCCATCCCCAGTTGACTTCCTTTTGTAGTCTTTTGTTTTCCAGGTTCCTGTTGGTGACTCTGAGCATCTTCTGATCCTTCCTGTCACCCTCCTGCTGCTGCCTTCCACCCTGTGTGGCTTTGACCTTAGAGAAGTCGCTTCCTTTACTTTACCTCTTAAATGCCATGGGGTAGGACTTGTCTTGTATTAGAGTAGTCAGTTTGGGTACCATTTCAGACGATTTATTTAGAGTTTCTAGTATCAAGTCATCTCACAGTGTGTCATATCTGATGTCTACGTTTGTTGAGACAGCATGGTTCTGTGGGAAAGGCGACAACAGCTTCATCGGGTTGTGATTCTTGTGAAATGCTAATGTCTGGTAGTGAAGCAGAAATATCATGGATTTCAGGTTCTTGACTGAGCATATGATTTCTCCTTTTGTACCTGGTTGGCAATACCAGCCTTTAGCATCACTACTCTGGCTCTGCTTAGAATGGAGATTGTATTTACAGTGTCCACTGTCAACTATCTGCAGAAAAAGTACAGCTGTATCTGTATTCCTGGTTTCTCTCTTTGTTTACTGTTACTCAGGGTCAACCACAGCCTGACATCACAAAGTGGAGAAGTATAGGAATAAACAATTTGTATGTTTTATGTTGTATACCATTCTGACTGGTGTGGTCTCCTGTTGAATTGGTCCTTTGTTCAGGGTACCCCCATGGTCTGTACCATCCACCCTAGTCACCTGGTAGCTGCCTTGCTTAGTACATGGACTCTGATGGCACTGTAGTGCCTTGTTCCAGCACCTTCCATGAAGTAACCTAGCACTGAATCACAGTTACCTACGTCATTCATTTCCTCTCATCACATATACATTGTATCTTCTAATATCAGCACAAGAAGGGTGTGGTGCAAAGAAAGAAGAGTGAGGGAGAGACCATGTGCATACGATTTTTATGACAGGATATTTTAATTGTTCCATTTTGCTATTAATTTTTTGTTGTTGATCCACTAATATGTCTGGTTTGTAAATTAAATTTTATTGCAGACGTATGGATTTATGAAAAGCAGTCTGAGTGGCTAGGCCAGTAGGCAGTGTGCTGTGAAAGGCACTTTGAAGTATCCACTCAGGATCAGGGGATGTGCTGTGTGATGATAAGGAAGGACTCCTACCCTGTGATGTCATCAGAAGAGTTTGGGTTTTTGTTTGTTTGTTTGTTTTGTTTTGTTTTTTCCAGACATGGTTTCTCTGTGTAGCCCTGGCTGTCCTGGAACTCACTCTGTAGACCAGGCTGGCCTTGAACTCAGAAATCCACCTGCCTCTGCCTCCTGAGTGCTGGGATTAAAGGCGTGCGCCACCACGCCTGGCCATCAGAAGAGTTTGTGGTATATTAATAATAAAAAGTAGCAGACAAGGTAGCCATCGGCAACTGTTTTGTGACAGAAGTCTCTTGGCTCATGGCTGGAGCAGTGTACTGTACTGTACTGTGATTCACCCTTACATGAAGGCTGCTCTTCTAGGGAGTATTTTAGAAAAGGAAATACCATGGTAAATGTTTCTTTTATGAAAACTCCAGCCATTAGAAGTGACATTTGCCCCCATATTTCCCACGTTCTTCTTCTTTAATGCCACTCTCTTTTTTGAAAGAAAAAATCTAAATAAAAAATTTAAAGACAGGGTCTCACTCTGCAGTCTTACTAGCCTGGAACTCACTCTGTAGACCAGGCTGGCCCCCAACTCACAGAGATCCATCTGCCTCTGCCTCTGCCTCCCACATGCTGGGATTAAAGGTGCGACTATCAAACCCAGAAAATGCCATGTTGCTTGAATATTAAGCTTTCTCTTCATTCATAGAATTCCCTTGTGTTCCTGTTCCCACGTTAGATACTGCTGGCAATCTGTACACATGATCTTGACCTTGACTGCCTTTTCAAAGCATATTAAAAATCACCAGATGTCCTGCCTTTCCTCTTTGGCTAATCTGAGAATTTCACCTTATCCTTAATTGCATTCTGTGTCTGTGGAAATTAAACAGCTGTTCAGGAGAGCCAGCTGGAACTTAGCGTTGGAAAATGTTCGGTGATGGTCCTTACTGTGGATGAGTTGGTCTCATCAACCTATCCTGACGTAAATGTGTTACGATCTTCCCCAAAGACCTGGCAGCTTATGCTTTTTTAACTTCAGAACTTAGCCACGTGAAAGGCAGCCTTCTGCCCATCCGGTAATACCTAGTCTTAAGGCGTATCACCGAGTAAGCTTGTTGACGGTCTTTAACGGGATAGTCAGATGTTTCCGTTGACGTCCTGATTCCGCTCCATGCATCACTGGTGCAGACAGCCACCTCTCACTAGAACCCTCTTGCCTGGCTAAGCGGGTGCTCGCACAGCTCTTTCTCAGTTTGCTCCTCTGCTTGGCAGATAGCAGATTTCTTTTGACATTGCTTGCACGAGGCACCTCAACATCAGAGTGTTAACATGTGAGGTGAGGCAGTGTGAGAGGGGAATGCAGAATGGATCCTGGGGTCGACGACCTGCTTGGAGGAAGGTTTCTGTCATCGATCTGCTGAAGGCAAAGCCAAAGATTGACTGCCCCTTTATGTAGCACCTAGAGCAGTCTCCCCCCGCCCCCACCACTGTCCAGTGACTGTTTTAGCTTGTGTTAGTTGAATAACTATAAACTTCTTATATGAAAGAATGTAATTGCAGTCCAGTGTGCATGTAACTTTTACCTCACTATTTTTTTTTTTTATTTTGAAATTAATTAACCTTCTTTTTATTTTTTTTTATTTATTTATTTTTTATTATTTTCTTTATTTACATTTCAAATGCTATCCCGAAAGTTTCCCATACCCCTCCCCCCACCTCTGTCCCCCTACCCACCCACTCCCACTACTTGGCCCAGGCCTTGCCTTGTGCTAGGTCATATGGAGTTTGGAAGACCATGGAACCTCTATTCCCACTGATGGCCGATTAGGTCATCTTCTGCTACAAATGCAGCTAGAAACGCAACCCCAGGGGGTACTGGTTAGTTCCTGTTGTTACCTCACTATTTTTAAGCGTGTGCTTCAGTTCACATTGTTGAGTCATCATCACAGCCAACTAACGACTAGGATAATTTTTATCTTGCAAATTTGAAACTCTATCCTCCCATCCCCCCTTCCCCAGACAGCCTCTAGTAACTACCATCCTACGGCCTGCCTCTGCGGTGTGATTAGTAAATTATTTCCTGTCTAGTGCTGATTAATCTGGAACAAGGACATGTCCTGCATTCGTTTCTAGCCATCCAGTTAAGCATTTAAACTCGTGATCTCTTTTCAGTAGTACACTGTTTTGTAAAATTATTACATTTTAAAGTCTTATTTGGCAATATTCATATGTAAATATAGGAATAAAATTATTCACAATAACTATTTTTCAGCCATAGGGATTGAACTCAAGGCCTTGCATGTATAAATGGACTACCACTGTACTAAAGTGAAATATTACTTATTTTGTGTGTGTGTGTGTGTGTGTGTGTGTGTTTGTTTTGAGATAAGGTCTCTCTGTGTTAAACTAGATCCCAAATGGTTGGTCCTCTTGCCTCAGTTTTCCCAGAAGCTGCCATAGAGGTGCGAGTCACCATATCTAGCTTCAAAATAACATTCTGAATAAAAGATTTGGTCAATATAAATTTATATAAAATAAATATAAACAAAACGTAAATATTATATATGCAGTTATATTTAATAGAATGTGCTTTGTAAATTGGTCTAATTAAGCCCAGCCCCTTTTGTAGAAACCTCAGCTAAAGAAAAAAAAAATCTGAAAAGTAGCAAAAATTACAGAACAGGCCAAGGAGATGTCTGGGCAAGTCAGAGGGCATTGTGTGAGGACAGAGGATGGATTCCCAGATCCCCCCTTTAATGGTACCCTGTCACCATTAAAGCCCAGAGGCTGTGAGAGCCCACCTGGAATTCCTGCCTACAAGTAGTGGTGACAGTGAAGCCTGCCTGTGCACACTCTAGGAGGGTTTGGAGAGAGATCCTGCCCCAACATATATGGTGGAGAGCAAAAGAGAATGTCCACCCATGTGCCCACACATGTGTGAACACACCACCCATATAGTTATTCACCAGCGTATTCGCATCACACACACATGCAAACGAAGAGCTAGGACATGAGCTTTGAGAGTATATTTAGTACAGAGCCAAAGCCTTTTGTATCAGTCACTTTCCATGTGATTTAAAGGCAGACCCATCTGCAAGAGATAGGGTGGCATTTTTCTGTTGTCTTTCTTTAGCCCGAGATGGGGATGCAGTGTCTGAAGCCATAGTTTGAGTTTCCAAAAGACTTAAAGCATTCTTTCCCTGGTATGTAATTTTAGAGGAAAACTGGAAAGTCTGTCCTTATCAGGTTCCTGACCCCAAATGGTTTGTGTGAGCATGGAGGTGATGATTTATGTCTGTGTGTGGTAGATCCCTGGGAGCAGGGCTCTGCATCTCTGTCCACAGTGGGAGGCCTGTGCCATTCACACGTGCTAATGGACACAGTCACAACTCAGTAGCCTGCTCGGGACCTGGACCATTGTGAGTCACATACAACCGGTGAATGTGGGCTATGATGACTAGCAAGAAATGAACTCACACGCTCATGTTCATAGTAGCATTGTTCACAATAGAATGGAAGCAAGCTATGCCCACCAACAAAGCAATAAATAAAATGGGCACATATGCTCTCAATAGTCTATCACCCAGCCTTGAAAAGGAAAGATACTCCAACATTCTTTGAAGTAGATAATCCTTGAGGACTTGATGTTAAATGCAACAAACTAAACCCCAAAGGATTACTGAACTCTTAAGAGTGGCCACCCAACAAGAGGGAAGCCACACCTGTGCTGGAAACCTAGCCAACCACCCATGGCTAGTGAAGTCATGGCTCTTGGAGCAGAACCCAACCACCACTTTACTAAACCAGCATAAACCCTAGTTACATTCTGAATATTCTTCCTTATACCCACAGATAATGCAGTCTTCATCACTCATCAAGGAAACTTCTCTTTGCAGCAGATGGAGACCATTACAGAAAAATCACAAGCGGTAAAATGCCAGGGATGTGGAGCCCAATCCCAGGGGAAATGGATACTGGGCAACTCCTGCCACTCAGGCTCAGGGAACATTCTAGAAGGAGGGACCAGAAGATTGTAAGATGCAGAGGAACAGGAACTCCCTAGTTGGCTGTGAGACTGTCTCCTAGAAATGTCAGAGATACTATACCTATGGATTCTCACCAACATGGCTGCGAAACATGACCTGAGTAAGGATGACACCAATGAACATGTTAGCTCCATGGAAAGGGGAAAGCTCACAAGGCCTCAGCTCTAGACACAGCACTACAGGCAAGCAAGGAATGCTGGGAATGGGGGGAATAGTCTTCCCCAGGGGATAGTGCACCAGTTGCATATCCAATACCAAGTGGATAGTGCACCAGACGCTTATCCAATACGGAGTGGTCAGTCCTTGGCAGTTAGAGTCATGGGTCTGTGGATAAGAGCATGTGCGGCTCTTCCAGAGGACCCGAGTTCAGTTCCTAGCACCTACATCAGGTAGCTCACACTAGCTCCCAGGGTGTCCAGTGCCTCTGGTCTCTGGCCTGCACGGGTACCTCTACTCACCTGCACACACCCATGTGTAGACACACACACACACACACACACACACACACACACGCACATGTGATTTAATGTTTTTTTTTAAATCTTAAAAAAAGGATGCTCCCAGTAAATGTTTGTTGCCTGTGTTTTGCTATAGTTTTTAAAGACTGAGAAAAAAAATACTAAAAAACGTCACTGTTAACTTTTTAAGCAGGAAGGTTAGAACAGTGTTTGGATGGATCAAAAACCTGGCAAGCTCACTCATTCAAGCGAAACCACAGGAGCCGTCTCATTCAGAGACACAGCAAAGACAGACGCGGCATGTGCTGAAATGCCAGGGAGGAGAGCCACATATGCAGTACAGACATCTTCCCTGTTACATTTGTTCTTGTGGTGCCAGGCACTGAACCTGCAGCCTTATGTGTGAGAGGCGAATGCTCTGCCACTGAGCTATACCCCGGCAAGATATGAGCATTTGGATGCTTTTATGTGTCAGTCTAAAAATGGATGTAATTTTGTTCTCTTTCTGTGAAGACAGACCTGCCCTACTTCCAGTCCATGTTGGCATGCATTCCATTACGTCACTCCAGCAGCTCGAACCCTGTCCCCATCCTGCTGTTCTTGGACCAAGCGCCACTCCCTACCTTCCCACCCCCACGGCTGGTTCTCAGACTCCTGCTTAGACCCTAGGCTTCCCTGTGGTCCTCTGGCAGGCCTGAAGATCTCTTATTTTTGTGCCCAAATCGGTTGCCTATCTAGTCACCTCCCATTAGATACACTTCCCTGTCTGTTCTTCCTGCTGCCTAGCACATTTTTATTCTTTTCTAACACTGAACTCCAGGTCCCTGTAAACCCGTTTGTGTGTGTGTGTGTGTGTGTGTGTTTTGATATGTAGTCTCATGTAGCCCAGGTTGGCTTCCAGCTAACTATGTCATGAAGGATGGCTTTAAACTCCTAATCCTCCAGTCTTTACCATCCATGTTCTGGGATTATGGGCATGCACCACTACACCAGGCAGTTCATTGTCCTTTTATGCCTTAGGTTTGGTCACTGTTGATTTTCCAAGGAGTCGTTCCTGTTCTTTGTAGCGGAGGACCCTTTCCTAGCCTCACCCCAGCCATTCTACTCTTGTCTCCCCTTGTGTTGCCTTCTGCTCAACACTTCTCACTACCTGGAAGCACATTTCTCTTGGTATCTGTTTTTCTCCCGGGACACAGGCTTCTTAGCGAGGGGATGGGTGGATTTGTTCACCTCATCTCCAGTCTTACACTTGGCTTACGGCAGATGCTTTGTGAAGCTTACGGAATACAAGCCAGTGAGCATGCAGTGCTCTGGGCCAGTTTTCTGGGTCTTGAAGTGGGGTGGTTGGTTCCTCTCAGCTTGCCATTCATCTTGCTAAGCATTTCATCTGTGGATAGGAAGGATGTTCTCTGGTCAGTGCAGACCCCGTACATGCCTGGTGGGTTATGATCATTAAGTCCAAAGTGGTGCAGGTGACAAAGGACAGCACCAGCTCTGTCATCTTGAGATGCCAACTGGATTTTTTTTAATGGACTTTTTTTTATATAAAAAGATAACTTTCCTCATAGCCATAGACAGAGTCTGTTCCAGCCCCACTGTCTTTAGAATGTTGCTCAGGATGACTATTTCAAGCTGCAGGATTAACTTGTCTGGTTTCCATTTATTTTGAGGGTAACTTTTCAACTTCTCATCTTTAGAGAAAGCTTTTAACAGTTCTGGCGTTGTGCTTGCGTGACCCTCAGATCACACTGTGAGGAGAGCTCCCTGCAGTGTGCAGTGTGGCTGCCTCATTTTATAAATGGCATCTTAATGCTTATGACTAAGATGATTAGAGACACGTCGGGACCTGTCATCATGCCAGTCTATACTGGATGGCCATCAAAGCACCAGGCCTTTGCAATTCCATGTGAGAATGGCCGGATGCCAAGCAGGAGACAGGTCCACCTGTCTTGGTTTGGTTCCCCCCCAACCCCCCCAGGGATGTGCCCCCTCCTTGGTCCTTTATGGTGCCAAGGAACAATGCCACTGAGACATGATGGGAACATGCTTGAATGCCTCCCCCACTGGCCTCTCCTTGAAGTTTGTGTTCTTTCATTTAAACACAAAACACAGGCTCTAGAAAGGGTGGAGTGACTGGAGTGTGGCCTAAGGAGCCTCAGCTTCAGCTCTGTGCTTAACTCGGACTTTAGAGCCCCTGGACAGCTCGGGTATGGAGGAGCAACTGTCACGTGTGTGTTCGAGCCCTGTTTGTCTACTCATTCTGGGTAGCCTGCTATTCAAGAAAAAGAACATAAGTGTAACATGTGTGGAGCTAGACACCTTCTAAGGTGGAGTGTGCTGTGGAAACTAGCGACATGAAGATGTCCTGCCAGCTGTGGGCAGAACAGAGACCATTATCTCTGGCCATGCCCAGGTGGCATTAACCTTTCTAGCCCACCACCCGGAAGAACAGAAGAGGTAGTGGTGGAGAAAAGTTCTTAGGATATGCGGGAAGTGGACCTGCTCAGCAATTGTCCTTTGAGAGCAAGCTTGATCTTCTTTGGTAGCAGGGCAGTCCCATAGCAAACACCAAACACAATTCAGCAGCTGCAGACCAGTTCTCTAGTCAGGCAGACACCGGGCATGAACTGGCAGCTGTAGTTCAATCCTGAAGGAACCACCAGGTTCACTAATCAGCCTGAGGTGAGGCCATAGCAGCTGCAAGCTGCTTCAGTAATCTCACGAGCAGTTCTTGGGCGAGTTTCTCTCCGGTGTCACCACTACTAGAGATCAACAACATTATGTAAGGCAAACCAATACATGTGTGTCCTTAGCGAAGAATAGCAAAGTGGAGCAAACCAAACCGAAGCTCAGGGCTTGTCTTCCACTGTCTGTGGGCTCATACTTATACTCTTTTATCAAGCGTCCTTTCACATGTTTGCTATATCCAAACATCCTTTCACCCATGTCTGCAATTATACTGTATAAGTTCAGCCGTTCACTTGGGTTACTTGGTACTTACATGGCCCACTTCTGAAGTCTTAACCTGGTGTCCCTAAGAACCTCTGTTTGTGTCATTCTCTCAAACACTGCAGTGAAGATTTCTACTGGTAAGAGTCTTATGGGGAAAATAGGAGTCAGTTTACTCCAGCTCTCCCGTAGGTCCTTTATGAGGAAGGAGAGCAAGACCCGTGTGCCATCTCCCTTTTTGCTAAGGAGAATGTGCCTATGTAGCCCACTAGTGTGTCATTTGGGTTGACACGTTGATATATTTTGTAGGCCACATATAGGCTGGTGTGAGTATCAGTATAGGCATCCGCCTAATGAGTCTCCTATCGCTCCTGAGTTGTGGGGAATCCTGGGCCCTGCCTGAGTGTACCATGGCCAAAGAGAGCAACCAGCCCGATGCTGACCTACTCATTTCTTTCTCATTGTTTGAGAAATTCATGTATGTATATGATGTGCTTTGATAAAGCCCACCTCCCTTCTCTCTCCTCCACCCCCCCAATACAACCACAACACTGTTCCCTCCTAATTATCCTTAATACTGCTAGTATGTACATGGATGTGGGGCCATTAACTGCATGAGCATCCTCTCAGGGGATGTATTCTTGAGGGATGAACTCAACTCAGGGCAGAGCCAGTCAAGTCCTGCCCTTATGGTCCTATATCTGGCACCTAGTCCTCATATCTAGAAGGTTCTATGGTATGCCAGTGTGCCACCAGCTGGTGATTGTAGACAGGTGAGTGTGTCGTGTGTATTTTTATATTCAGCTATGAGAATTCTGATCCTTGCCATTCAGAAGCATGGCTGTTTCATCTAGGAGAAGATAAGGAACTACTTCTTGTCCCTAGTCGTTCCATCATTTTTCTCATGGTTCAAAGTGCAACAGCTGCATTGCAGAAAGCCTCTTTCTGTCCATGACCCTATTACCGCCAAAACACACTGTGGTGATTTGAATAGGTTTGGCTCCCGTAGACTCCTGTGTTTGAATGCTTGGCCCATCAGGAGTCACACTATTAGGAGGTGTGGCCTTGTTGGAGTGTATATGGTCTTATAAGTGTGTCACGGTGGGGGTAGGCTTTGAGGTCTCCTATGTTCAAGCTACACCCAGTGTGGCACACAGTCTCCTTCTGCTGCCTGCGGATCAAGTTGTAGAACTCTCAGCTCCTTCTCCAGCACCACGCCTGCCTGCACACTGCCATGTTTCCCACCACAATGATAACGGGCTAAATCTCTGCAACTGTAAGCCAGTCCCAATGATATGTTTTCCCTTATGTGAGTTGCTGTAGTCATGATATCTTCACAGCCATAAAACCGTAGCTAAGATACGCACCGTTCTATGGAGCCAGTGGCCAAGCAGTGTCTGGAGAACTAAAGGTACACGTGGCATGGTTCTGAGAGTGGGACCAGCACACCAAGAGTCCTAACCTTTTGAGAGCTCTTCCTGGCTGGGCAGGAGAGTGAGACAGAAACTTGGGTTCTGAGCCTGGAGAGTGGTGGTAAGAAGCCAGCCCTGGGGGGCAACCAGATCAGGGAGAGGGGAATGAAATGTCCCACGTGTACCTGGCATGGAATGTGCTCTGAGTGTGCTGACCTTTTCCTTCTGTGAAGGCTGGTAGCACAGTAGGGTGTCTGCTGCCTGTGCGTCGTAGATATTTACCAGTTTTCCTCTGAGTAGTTGGGACTCTTGGCTGTAAGGGTTATCATGCTATTTATTGCCTTTTGCTTAATTTCTGTGAAATGTGTATACTTGCCAAGTCTTTTAGTCTGAGAGTTGCTTTTTATCCTTGGGGATGTCTCAGGTTCATAGGTGTTTAAGTCTGGTAGGGATTATAGCCAGCTGCATTCGCATTTGCTGCTAGAGCATGTGCAGAGAGGGGCCGAAAGAGGAATGTCTCGGACTTGACCGCTTGTTTACCCGATTTCACATGGCCAGCCCACTTGTTCAAATAAGATTTTGGTTTTTCAGCTAGAATTGGATGCTGTTCGGCACACCAGTGACCAATCTTTCAGCCTACACTTGCATCTCCTCTCCATAGTTGCCGGAACAGCCGGTGTTGAAATCACTAAAGCAAGTGTGTGGGAGGCAATACTGTGTGTGAGCCAGTAGGAAGGTACAGCCATGTTTTCTGCCCACGATGCTAAATAGAAGCCTAAGCCACTCAGAGAAGTGTTGTTTGTAGTATGCCTCAGCCATGACTACTCTAAATGAGAACGCTTAGCTTCCTTCCTTATATTAGTACATTTTTATCTGTGCAGGGTATATGTCTTAGTTTAGGGTTTTACTGCTGTGAACAGACACCGTGACCAAGGCAAGCCTTATAAAGGACAGTATTTAATTGGGGCTGGCTTTGAGGTTCAGAGGTTCAGTCCATTATCATCAAGGTGGAAGCAGGGCAGCATCCAGGCAGGCATGGTGCAGGAGGAGCTAAGAGTTCTGCATCTTCATCTGAAGGCTGCTAATGGAAGACTGACTTCCAGGCAGCTAGCACAAGGGTCTTAAGCCCACACCCACAGTGACATACCTACTCCAACAAGGCCACACCTCCTAATAGTGACCCTCCCTTGGCCAAGCTTATACAAACATCACAGTACCATGCGTTTCTCCTGTGAAGTGGACCCTAAACCCAAGCTGTGAGCAATTGGTGACCCCCACGATGTTTGTGCCACTGTCACACCAATAGGCAGGTCTTGTCAGGATGGTCATTCTTGTGGTTCACAGCACTCAGACCTGGGTAAGACTGTGCCTGACCTTCCCCTTCCAGCAGTCTACATAGCACTCTCTGGTACTGTGAATGGAGGCTGGCAGGAAGGACACTTTCTAGTCAGTACCAACAACTTTACTTCTTCATGTCCCTCGACCAAAGTGTGTGATGTCTTCAGCCTTCAGCCATAAGGTCTTACTATCGAATTCTGGCAGGCAGGCAGGCAACCAAGAGCCATTAGCCATTGTCTGGAGGTGGGAGGGTCTCTGGTAGACTCTGTCATGAGCTGTGCCTGTAGCTTCTGGAGAACTGCTGACTGAAGTCTCCTCATGACACTCACTTCTGCCTCTGTGTGTCGCACTGATTACAGTAAACCACGAGTACCCTCGAAACGAGGCACATACATGGGGACTGCCCCTGCTAGTTTGTCAGTTTTCAGGGAGGACTCCTGAAAGCGCCATCCATGTGCACGGAAGCCTCAAGAGTGGCATGATGGTGAGCACGTGGTCCTCCTGTCGTGAGCCAGGGGCAGAGCTGGGCGGTTGAGAACCCATCCTAAGCTCAGTTTGGGATCACGTTGAGAGGAGTGAAGATCACAGTGTGCAAACAAAAGAGACCCATCCCATGTTGCAGACAAGACAGGCCTCGTGCTTTTAGTGAAACCTGGAGTCAACAGACTTGGGCCGAAGGGATCCGACACTAACCCTGACTGAGGTGGTCAGGCTGCTCATTTGAATGAAAGGGGAAAGTTGGACTTTGGTTGGTTTTTGAAAGAGGCAGAGCCCAACAGAGTTTGGTGGTTGCTCTGGTCATGGGGATGTTTAAAGTTGTTTACCTTCCTATATACAAAGTGTGGATACACAGTGACTTCACTCAGGAGTGGTTGAGTCCCTCCTGCGGTTGGTGTCTTCGTCTCTCCTAAACATCCTATCTGATGATTATGGGCCTTACGGTAAGTCTGAGGGACCCGGAGGCTACTGAGCTGGTGAGAAGGCAGCAGGGCAAGTGGAGGAAACCTGTGTCTGCTCCTGTGGGGAAGAGGCCAAGCTAGCTCAGTGTTGTGGTCTCACACAGGGTGGCTCTCCAGCGTGGCTGCCTGCATAACCCAGTGGAGCCTGAATGGAAGGCCTTGAGAGGACAGGTGTGATGTGGAGGAAGATATCCAGTCTTCCCTCATGCTCAGCATCATGGCTGATAAGCTCTGGTGAGGGAGTGGTGTGCTTGGCCAGAGTGGCCTCAGGTTTCCGTGAAGAAACTCAGCCGCCTGTTATAAGCCTCATGCCAGAGGTGTTGCCTTGTGAAAAAGTCAGTAGGAAGCTGACAGTGTATTGCTTAGCTGTGTGCCCTCCACGATTAGTGATTTTAAGTGAAGGAGAAGTAAATCTAGCAGGCTTATTTAAATCTTTGGTACCAATCCCCCTTGGTTTTGTTTGTGTAATAGTTCAAACCCCACTAGTATTCCCATGTCTAGTGTGAATTTTCTAGTGTGTAAGGATTTTCTAGTGTGTAAACATTCTGGACTCAGAGTTGGTCCATTTCCCTTTGTGGTGATTCCTATTTCTAGTCCAAGCTGTGATGTCTGGGTTTCCTTGGGTCTGAGATGGTGGCTAAGCTTTGGGAGAAGATGTGTTTTCCCAATAGTGACTGTGACTGAGACAGAACCCCAGAGAGCAAAGCTAGAGCTGGGCAGAGAATTAGAAGAGGCAGAGGGATGGTCCAAGAAGTGGGAGCAGAAAAGGAAGAGAGAAGTGGTGCAGAAGACAGAGAAAGGTGTGGCCATCAATGCCTTCTCCATAGAGCTTCTGTCTGCAGGCCTGGAGTGTAGTCAGTGGATTTTCTAGGTCTTCATATATTCTGTTAAGGTTTTTTGTATTTTTGTTTGTTTTTGTTTTTTGTTTTTGTTTTTTTGCAACACTGTAACCAGAATAGTTTTTTTTTTTAAAAAAACAAAACAACCCAAAAACCAAAACCCCCAAACCTTAAGGAAGGTTGCGTTTGACTCACGGTCTCAGAGGACTCAGCCCTTGGTTACTTGGCTCCTTGTATTGAGTGAACCATCAAGGCAGTGGGTGGGTGGGTGTGAGGTGAGCATATTCATTCATATTACAGGCAACAGGACACAGAGACTGATGGGAAGGGCTAAGGGTAATATACCCTAAGGGTTACTCCCAGTGACATACCTTTTCCTGAATCTACTTCCTAGAGCTTCTAAAGCAATGGTTCTCAATCTTTGGGTCACAACCCTTTTTTGGGGTCCACCGACCCTTTCACAGGGGTCACCCAAGATTGTCTGAAAACACAGATAATTGTATTACGATTCTCAACAGTAGCAAAATTAAAGTTCTAAAGTAGGAATGAAAATAATTGTATGATTAGGGATCACCACAACATGAGGAACTGCATTAAAGGGTTGCAGCATTAAGAAGGTTGAGAACCACTGTTCTAGAACTTTCTCAAGAGTTCTGAGCAGATGTTGGATTTTATGAGAGTATTGTTGAGTAGAGTGTGTTTTGTGGGGTGTTGTGGAGATGGAAGAGAGATGAGTGGGGTGGAGCAGACATCAAGGTTTCATGATAATGCTGGTGGTGGTGGTGGTGTGCGTGCATGCTTGCATGTGTGCATGCATGTGTGTGTGTTTAGCAAAGAGAACTGTCTTAGTCAGGGTTTCTATTCCTGCACAAACATCATGACCAAGAAGCAAGTTGGGGAGGAAAGGGTTTATTCGGCTTACATTTCCATACTGCTGTTGATCACTGAAAGAAGTCAGGACTGGAACTCAAGCAGGTCAGAAAGCAGGAGCTGATGCAGAAGCCATGGAGGGATGTTCTTTACTGGCTTGCTTTCCCTGGCTTGCTCAGCCTGCTTTCTTATAGAATCCAAGGCTACCAGCCCAGAGATGGTCCCACCCACAAGGGGCCTCTCCCCCTTGATCACTGAGAAAATGCCCCACAGCTGAATCTCATGGAGGCATTTCCCCAACTAAAGCTCCTTTCTCTGTGGTAACTCCAGCTGTGTCAAGTTGACACAAAAGTAGTCAGTACAATTGACCCCTTGTCAACTTGACACACAAACACATCACTAGTAAGCCTCAACCCTTAGTTTCTTATTCATCCCCAAGATCTAAATAACTTTAAAAGTTCCACAGTCTTTACATATTAAAAGTTCAATCCCTTTAAAATATCCAGTATCTTTTAAAATACAAAGCACTTTAAAATTCAAAGTCTCTTAACTGTGGGCTTCACTAAAAAACTTCCTTCAAGAGGGAAAATTATCAGGGCACAGTCACAATCAAAAGCAAAAATCAATCTCCAACCATCCAATGTCTGGGATCCAACTCACGCTCTTCTGGGCTCCTCCAAGGGCTCGGGTCACTTCTCCAGCTATGCCCTTTGTAGCACACACCTTGTCTTCTTGGTTCCAGCTCCAGCTGCCTGTACTTTGCTGCTGCTGTTCTTGGTGGTCATCTCATGGTACTGGCATCTCCAAAATGCTGCTGTCTTCCACTGTAACTAGGCTTCAGCACTAGCCTACTTACACAAGAACACAAATGGAGATCCAGGATCCAGAATACACAAGGAAGACCTTTGGAAGGAGCTCCACCCTCTTCCTTCTTGCCTGTTAATTGGGCATGCCATGGCTGAAGGCAGGGAAAGCAGGTTGAAGATAGGCTTTTAAGGGACATCACAGCCCTCATAGCTTCCAAGAGTAGAAGGAACTTCATTAGTGATTGTTTTGAGAAGCAAAGAGTTAATATTCTAGGAGGATTATCATGCCTGACACAAAGAAAGGACTCGGAAACATTGTTTCCAAAAGTCAAAAGTAAGTATTGGTTCAAATGTGTCTGTGGCCTTGGCTTGAGGTCTGACCTTTGTTGTTTATAACTTGTTTTGTTTTACTTGTTATATTTCCAGTTTAAGGCAGCTGATCCAGAAGAGAAGTTATGGGGTATAACTTGGTGTGTCGGCAATGACAGGTTGT
Source organism: Mus pahari (assembly GCF_900095145.1). NCBI lineage: Eukaryota > Metazoa > Chordata > Mammalia > Rodentia > Muridae > Mus > Mus pahari. Next base: position 36,997,960 of record NC_034590.1, on the reverse strand, counting down.
AGAACTTCCCCTTCAATGTGAAACTTATTAAAACACATCAGCGATAACCTTCTTTTCATTTGAATCTGACATGCAGGGTAACCTTGCTCTCTGCCTCTCATCCCTGTGAATATGGAGGATCCTGGGTCTTACACAAGACAGCCAACTGTGCACAGAAATGCACCCCCATGCATTTCTAATGCACACTCATGCCAGACTTTCTCAGTTCAGTGTGTATGTGCCTTAGTGAGACAGCCATGCGCGCACACAAGTGCAGCTGCCACATCTTCACAGGTGTGTATGTGGACTTCTGCCCCTGGCAACTCGGGTGGGGCTGGTGTGTCCAGAGCGAGGAGACAGTGTAAGAGGCTTTTGATTCTGGAGAAGACGCAGACTGGCCTGCTTGGTATTATATGGTGTAATTCCTGGACCAGCCACAGCGGCTTGTGGGTTAAAGAGTAGGAGTGAAATTCCTAAGCAGAATCACATGAGATGGAAGAGCATTTATAAGAATGGGGACATGTAATTTGATTCATGTGGTGTTACCCAGTTATTTTTAATGGCCGCATATTATTCTGTCTTACGAACAGTCTTTGTAGTCCTTCTTCTTCCCTTAGCTAGTTTCTCTCTTTGGCACTTGGAATAGAAAAATGTGCAGAGATCTATAAGGCACTGTAGTACAAGGGGTTTTCAGCATACAGAACGCCTTCATGGCACACAACCTCTTTCTGTCCAGAGTTGCAGTTCTTTACCACGAGACCCCGACTCTCCACCACGATGCTCTGCTGAGGAAGTACCATTTGGCTCAGTTGATGGGTTCTGTTTTGGCATCTTTATTTTGGGTTCCTTTCCCATTTCAAACTGGCTCGTTATCTCTCATGTGGGCATGAGGCCATCCTACCAGATGGTCTTGACTACTGCATGCCAAGTGACTCTCACTTGGGTGTCAGAGGCTGGCTTTCTGCTGGGAGCTGTTGGCCAGGAGGGTGGGCATCACCTCATTACTTCGCAAGGACACATGGTCGCTCCTTCAGACTCATCGTTTTGTTGTTGTTGTTGTTGTTGTTGTTGTTCATTTTATCTTGTGTTCTGCCCTTAACATGGAAACCGTTGCTTGCTATTAGGAAGGTGTTAGAGGTCTTACAGACCTCGCTGGGAGTTTTGTGGAGTCAGATGCTGTATGGTGTCACAGTAGTAATGGGGAACACCTGTCTGGCCATCCCTGCCTTCTGTTACTGTCCTTCATACACAGCCTTTCATTGGAGCTCTTGTCTCTGAGACTGGAGAATCACTAAATCTGCAGTGTTCACTAGAGCTTCTCCCTGCCACTCCCCCCCCCCCCCCCCCGGTTACGGAGGGCTCTCCAGTTGTTTGCTGAATGAATTACATGAAAACCCAGCCTTGGCAGGACTGATGGGTACCAAGCCTTTGGTCGACAGGACCAGTTGCTTATAGTCTCACCGGCAGACCTGACAAGTTTGAAAGAATGGAGGCCTGTGTGAGTCAAACGGACCTTAGAAGAGACCACTGGGCAGGGTGCCCATGTCGGGTCCCGGGAGTAGGCACAGAGCCTTATGTGTTGAGTTTAGATCAGCTTTTGGAGAGAGGGGAGCCCAACTCGGGCTTGTCTTAAAGCTGGGGTTTGCTAGGGAACTCAGGGGAGGAAGGGAATAGTATGCAGAGACCCTTGTGCAAGAAGAGAACCATGTCGCAGCCCGGGGGAGGGTTTGGTCTTGAGCAAGGGGCACTTTCCCTGCAACAGACTCTCTCTTTCTCTTGTGCCAGGTGACTGCAATGTTCACAGTTGCCGTTCAGCTCACTCTACAGAAATGTTTCCCTTCGAGTGTGGCATTATATCATGCGCATGGAATTTTAATTTTCCCTTTTTTTTTTGCATCCAAGCTTAAACAATTAATTCTTGCGCTTCATTATGTAGAGCACACCTTCCCCCCCCCCTTGCCATAGCGTATTAAATCTACCCATTGGAAACATTTGGATTTAATGAATACAGAATTGATTAGCTCATTCTTGAAGTAAATCGGTGAAACTTGCTCATACCGGACGTGTAGAAGTTTCTTTCGTAGTTATGGAGGAATGTGCGCGTTAGGGGAGGGAGGCCTGATTCCTCTGTTGGCTCTCTGTGGATAGAGTACTGATTTTGTTTTCTAGTAAGTGCTTCTATGCCTCTTAAAACATGAAAAGGTTCCTGTAAAACGCCACCAAAGTCAGGATGGAGACCATTCACTCTAAAGCTGCCTGGTGGCCCCCTTGCGCCTCTGTAAGGCCTCTCATTGGCCTGTTCTCTACACTGTACTTTTGCTTTGGAAACTTTGATGCCACTGGAACCGTCACCACAGCATAACTGACTGATGGACTTGCTATGTATGATTCACTCAACCCCAAAGAGGTGTTTTGAAGTCACCTTTTGTGGTGGGCTTCTTGTCCTTGGCAAAAAATATTTACAAGGTTAGCACAATTTGAAGCACCTAGTGGGGTTTTATTTCATACTGTGGCTGAGTTGGGTCCATGGTGATGCACTGTGTTTGCCTGGTCTTGGTTTTGCCTCTCTGGCTACTGTGGCTGATGCCAATACTAACCTTTTGGTATGGGTCTCTGAGGGAGAAGATGCTCTCGGGTCTTAGTTACGAAGCTGGGTCATCTTTAACTTGACATTGACTATCCCAGGCCTGTCAAATCGTTTTCCAGAGTGGTCACATCATGGTGCCTCCCACCAGCCACAGGGCAAGCTTCTTACTTTGCCAACACTTAGTTTTCATTTTTCTGTTTTTGTGATCATGAGTCTTGAGTCCCTGGCCTCACCAATAATAGGCAAGCTCAGTACCATTCAGCTACATCTCAGAGTGCTCTCTCCCTCTCCCTCCCCACCTCTCTCTCCCTCCCCGCTCTTGTTCTCTCCTCTCCCTCCCTCTCTCCTTCTCTGTCTCTCTTCCTCCCCCCTCCTCCCCTCTCCCTTTCTCTCTTTCTCCCTACAGGGTCTTGCCAAGCTGCATAGGCTGGCCTGTAAGGCACTGCAATCCAGGAAGGCCTTGAACTTGTGACCCTCCTGCCCCAGCTTCACCAGTAGCTGGGATCCCCATGGGTCTGTGCCACACTCTGCTTCTGTTTTACTTTTCCCTCATGAATAACGAGGCCAAGCGTATTGTCCCTTTGAGTATCATGTTTGGAGACGTTGTTTACTCAAATCCTTTGCTTGATTTTCCCGGGTGTGTTGTTTTGATCACTACTGGCCTGTGAGGTGCCTTTATGGATTTTGGGTGTTGGATCCATGTCAGATACATGATTTCAAAAATGGTCTCCTGTTCTGTGAATTGTCTTCTCATTTTCTCAGTGGTGTCCCTCAAAGGGGACAGCATCTCATTTTATGCATCCAGCTTCCTTATGGTGTTGTTGTTGTTGTTGTCGCTGCTCCACTGTTTTTCCTGTGTCACAGCCAGGAAACCATCAGTGCTTCATCCAAAAATAGGAGATTGCATTCACCGATTTTTTTTGTTTGTTTGTTTTTGTTTTTGTTTTTCCTAAGAGTTTCAGGGTTTTAGCTTTTATATGTGAGTTTTGAAGCCATCCGTGGCGGCTTACATTATGTGTGATGGGAGACAGGAGCTCAGTTTTATTCTTTTTCATTCAGCTTTCCAGTTGTCTTGTATGACTCCTTGAATAGCCTACTCCTCTGTATTGTGTTACCTTAGCGTCCCTTGAGAGCCAGCTGACCGAAGTGTGGGTTTATTCCTGTATTTCTGTGGTAAGGTTTTGGAACCAAAAACTCTTGAGTGGTCTAGCTCTGTTCTACTTCCTCCGTGTTCTCTGGATCACATTTCCATATGAGCTGCAGGACGGTCTTGTCTATTTTAATACAGATCTGGCTAGGTTTCTGTAGGCATTCCATTTGATTTGTAGATCACTCTGAAGACGTTGGCATCTAAACAACATTCAGTTTTCCAGCCCCCAAAATATGACATCTTTTCCTTCTTCCAGGCCTCCCTTCCTTCGCTTGAGTTATCACTTTCAGTTTCCAGTATACAAGGCTTGGGTCACTTTTGATCATTTTTTCCTGGGTGTTTTTATGATGCTGACAGTGGAATTATTCTTATTTTTGATCTGTTCCTTGCATATATATATATATACAGAAAGACAACTGGTTTTGTGTATTGATTTTGTATTGGAAACCTGGCTGGACGCGTGCATGGCCTTTGGTAGGTGGCTTAGGACTTCCTATGGAGACAATCAAGTCATCTACAGATAGGATTTGCCTCCTCAGCCAGGCACTTGGAAGTCTGCCATGGCCTTTGCTTGCTATTTGGATAGAGGCTTCACATCAGTCAGAGGAAGGGAGACCAGGGCCCTCTCAGGCCCTTCCTGGGCTTGAGACACAATCTTTGTCAGGGGGACAGCCCTGCCTGTGTGGGTGCCCTTTAAATTTTCAGCACTATATTGAACTTTCCTAAGGACCTATATAGGAGACATAGATGTCTCATGTCCTGCACATCATTATGTCCTCCCCCGCTTTTAGAAAACAATCTCTACAGCTTTGGTGGCCAACAGGTACCTTCTGTTGTTTTGGGGACACCCCCCCCCAACCAGGAAGAGCCTTGTCACACTGAGTGGGCTATGTTTTCCTAGTGTCTTCTGCAAGATGAATAGCAGACAGGTCAAGTCAGGACAGTTCTCTGGGACGGTGACTTTGAAGGAACCCCTGCTGTGTCTGTCCAGGCGCTGGCATGAACTGTGTGCTGGTTTTCAGGGTGAGGCAGAGATTTCCAGGTGAGATGAAAATAGGTCAAAGGTCGTGCCCTGCGCCTCATTGTTCCTCTTTCCACTCAAAGAACCACGCACAGATTGCGGGGCAAGTTGCTTTAAAATATCTCGAGTTCTAAAAAAGTTGATTTGACAACTTTCTGCCAATTTTCTCATCATGTCTATGGAACAGAGAATTTTCTTTCTTTTTTCTTCTTCTTTTTTGCTTACATTATTCTTTTTATTTATTTGAAAGTTACTTCTTTAGCTACAAATTCTGTATTAGTTTTGTACTTTGCAAATATTTCCTTCCAGGAAGTGGATTGCCTTTTCTTATAACCGCACGTTTTAAAGGCAAGACATGTGATATTTTGATATACTGAAGTTTTTCCTTAGTCTAGAGATATATAGATTTGTTCCTTCTACAATATTATTACATACATGAGTATATGTGTGTAGGGGCAAGTGTGTGTGGCACAGGAGACAGAGGGCAACTTGTGGAAGTGTGTTCTCTTCTTCCACGTGGGTCCTGGGGGTTGAACTCAGGTTGTGAGGATTGGCAGCAGGCCCCTTTACCTGCTAAGCCATATCGCTGACTCTCTCTTCTACAAACTTTAACATTTTACATTTTGTGTCTTTGTAAATTGGCTCTTTTTAACTTTTTTTTTTTTTATTTCTAATTATGTGTCTGAGTACGTGTCTGTGTGGGGGCATGTGCATTGCTTCTGCCATCAGGGAACCTGAGTGTGGAGTTGCTTTCCTTTTTATTCAGGACAGAATCTCCATCCATGGAATGGTGCCTGCCATAATTCCTTCCCACCTTAATCAATCTAATTAAGGTAAACCCTCATAGGTATGCCAAGAGGTTAACTTAATTTAGATAATCCTTCCTAGGTAATTGTAGAACCTGGCAAGGTGATAATGTTAACCATCTCATGAGAGGCAGTGAGGGGAGGGGAGACAAAGCAAATGGAAGAGAGAGAGACCCATCTCTCTAGTGATGCCCAGTCTCCTTACACCGAAAGGCAGCCAACGACTTTAGGGGAACAGCATCTAACCCTTGCTATTTCTGTCCTTCCTGGTGTTCAGTGATGCCTCCTTAGACAGCCCTGATTCCTGGGATTCACAGAGAATGGCTCCTCACCACACTGGGACTTCTGTGTCAAGCTGTGGAGTACTTTGAACAGCCCTCTGAGAGGCTGAGCTAGTGTTCTACGTGGTTTTTGATTTTGATCTTCTATGTCTTTGGACTGTGCATGTGAATTTTAGCATTAGTTGGTTGTTTTTGCCCCCCCCCACCCCCCCCCATGGAGACTGCTGTGATTTGGTTGAAATTGCATTGGCTCTATAGATCAGGAGATTTCCACGGGGCTAGGGCGGATGAGCAGGCCGGACTGTCTCTGTACAGGCTGTCCTCTGAATGAAGGGCGCTTTGTGACATTCTCAGCCTCGACCCACAGATCAAAGTAGTGCCCTGCCCCCAGGGATTAATAAGCAGAGATGTTTCCAGACATGACAGATATTGCCTGGGGTGGGAGAACCACCCGTGGTTGAAAAGTCATTTCTGTTGATCAATTTGGGGACAATTGATGACATAAAAATTCCCAAGTCTTCATCTCTAAAGACATTATATGTCCTTCTCCATTTCAGTCTTTGCACAACCGTATTTAGGAGTTTTCAGCCAAACCTCGTTTGTTCTTAGTGCCCAGGGTTTAGAAATGGAATGGACTCTTGTATTGACCTTCATTTGCAACATGGCTAACCCCGGCTGTTGTTGCAAAAATTTCACAAAACACTGCCTTAGTATTTTTTTTTTTTTATTATTGTTCTCCAGTTCTGCTTTAAGTTTAAATTGTCTACGGCTTTCTCTTCCAATTTTTAGAATTAAAAAATTCAAAATTTTTAATTAGCCATTGTGGAAAGTGTTCTGTAGACTTGATAAGTATGGTTTTTGTGTGTGGGCACCCTCATATGTGTGTGTGTGTGTGTGTGTTTGTGTGTATGTGTGCTTGTGAGTTCACTCATAAGCGCATATATGAGGTTATCCCCGGGGTTGTTCTTCAGTTATCACCCACCTTGCTTTTTGGCCTGGAGTTCACCAGGTAGATTGAGCTGATTGGTCAGTAAGTTCCAGGGCCCTGCCCATCTCCCACCCCCAGTGCTGAGGTGACAAGTGGGAACTACCACATTTTTATGAGGCTTCTGGTGTTTGAATTCAGGTCCTCACCTGTCTCTATTCCATTTCTGTTGCTGGGATAAAATACCTCCAGTTAAAAAAAAAAAGTAACTTTAAGGGAAGGTATTAACTTGGTTGCAATTCCAGCCACAGTGTATCATTGCAGTGAAGGGCAGAACTTGAACTCTCTAGACACATCCAGAGACAAGAGCAGAAAGAGAGCAAGTGTTTGGAGACTCTCCCTCCTCTGCTTTCTCTATTCTCTGCTGTCCAGAACCCAAAGCAGGGACTAGTGCTGCCTCCTGTCAGGCTTTGCCATCCCACATCAATTAAGACAATTAAGACACCTACAAATGCGCATGTGCGCACGCACACCCAGACATCCTCACCGGTGACTATATTCTGGATAGTTTCTCACTGAGAATCTAACTGTGTGATTTCAGGCTGTACTAATTTGAGAGGCTAACCATCAAAGCATTCTGGGGAGACAAGGGCCTTCCAGACAACTGTCTTCCCAGCCCTGATGAATGCTGTTTCATCCAGGGCCACCTTGCCAGACTCAGAAATGCCCACGTTCTAGATGACAATTGTTCATCACGGGTGATATAAATAAGTCTGAGAGGATCCAGGTGGATGGTGGACTCATAGCTCGTGCATCACAGGCTGACTGGATCTTTGATGGCTAATTTGCTGTGTAATTATCCCAACAAATGTCAGCTGAAACTTCTTAAAGTCTGCTGTCTTTTTGGAATGTTGGGCGTGATTTTTATTCTTAATGTCTCAGATAAAGCCAGAATGGTTATTCAGTGTATAGGTTGTAGGTTAGATGTTTAAAAAGCTACTCATTTTAAGTGGACTTGGGCTTGAGGTCCCTTGAGGTGGCTTGGAGTGGAGTTCCTGGCTATTGTGAGTGTGGAGGGTCTGAGAGAGATTGGGGGTGGCATGCCTTGTTTGAGAATATCAAGAGAGGGGTGCTGCCTTTGAATAGGTGGGCGTGTTCCCTGACTTCTTGAGGTGACTTGGTCCTGTTGCAGCATAGAGCTTTGTTGGCTCTCCCGTGGAATGGGGGCTCCCCTTGTCTTGCAGTACTGTGAACGTGGGTTTGGAAAGCCCAGCTTAGTCTGAAGTTCCTCTTATCCACGCAGTGTCCCCACCCTCTCCATGTATCCGCTGTCCCTGCCATCCCAGCCATGTGTCACCTGTGTACCTGCAGTCCCTGCCTTCCCTGTGGACCCTCTCTTCTTTGTTGTCCCTGCATGAGAGTCTCTTTAGGCACCTTCTCTTCTCATCAGGCCATCCTGTGAGGATCCCAGACGCTTTCCTCTGTGTCACGAGTTTGCACTTCCTTCTGTGTGGATTTTTCTTCTGCAACGGTGGTATTTTTAGTCTGGGCGGCACGCCTCCTTATCTTGCCTAGTTCTGTGCATGAGGCCCCCATTCTGTACCTTCTGAGCATAAGCTTCTATGTGTTCAGGCGCTTGATTCAGGATGTCTGTTGCCTGCCTACAGCCCACCAGGGTGGCAATCCAGAAAGGCCTTCAGATCAACTTAGGAGGTATTTTCTCCTTACTGTCCACAGGGCTTCACTTGCCTTCCAGGTCTGTAGGTATCCCAATGATTGGTACAGTACCCAGCCCATGCCCCAGTATTACCCCTGATCCCCTGCCCTGGTCTTTCCACAGCATCCTTTCTGAGAGCACAAACCATGTTCCCAAATGGGAAACTCTAGAAATAACTAACTCATCAGCTCAAACTTGCTTTGAAGGACTATGTTGTTACAATGGTTAGTTTCCTCATTGCTGCTGTTACTATTTTATAACTGGTTTATCACTCAAACCCACACCACGTAGAGAGAAGCCTCACCTGTGCTCGGTGAAGCCATCTGTGGTTTCAGGTATCTACAGACATTCCTGGAGCTCAGTCCCCCTGCTGACTTCCACTCCTTTTCACCATGGGCTTTGACTTGGAATAACTTCTGTTACAATGAAGAACGATCAGTTCCCATCCCGGAGCATTCAAGGAATTCAGGAAGGTGCGAAGAAATGCCGGATGCAGGGAAGTACCAGGGGCTGCTGATGTAGGAATATATTCTGATATAGATGCAAACAGAGAATATGTGCCTAAGAGGGAGGTAGGTAGGTAGGAGGGTGTGTGCGTGTGTATGTGTGTGCATGCATGTGTGTGTGGGATATGTTTTACTTTAAGGATAGTTACTCAACTAGAAATTTATTTTATTGTCACAAAAAGAATGTAAGTATGCTTAACACATCACTAGAGAAGTATTTTTTAATTTAAATTTAAAAAAGACTTTGAAACCCATGTTTGAACATCTTATTCTCTGAAGCTCACTGATATTCAGGGGCTGTTCCCTCTGATAAAATTTCTTTCCCCTAGCATGCCAGCATGACTTGGAGCTTTGTCACAAGAGGCTTTTTTGGTGAGGTCTGACTTGATGACGCCAATTACTCTTCATCCTGCCCCAAGTTGATTGGTCTCATAACTTGTCTTCTGTCAAACTGAAAGATCTGCTTGTGTGTTGTGAGTATTATTCTTGTCTGCCCTCTCCTGTACCCCACTGTGTGAAGGTGAGGCTTTCTGTCACCATTGTCCCCTGTTCTCCCTTGTGTCTAGAACAGTGTCTAAAGAGCTTGTGAATGCTTGATGAAGATCACAGTGCCTTAAACAACATCTAAAAAGCTTAAGAGACCAAATCCCATGCATCTAGTGAGAACATACCCATATTACGATATAGGTTCATAACTTAGAAGTGAACATATATTCCTTTAGTCCGACTGGCCATGAAATCAAAATGGAAGTTATCAGTGTTACCATTTTCTCTCCTCATATGTCAGTGGAACATTGGTAAACAGCTTGGAAGACAAAAAAAACAAAAACAAAAAACCGCAGAGTCAGAAGCAGAGGGTATTGGACTTTACTACTGTGGCACCCCGGGCTTCTGCTCAGTGATGGGCATACCTGAGTCATGGTACTAGCTCTCCACATCAGGGCAGAGAAGAAATGGGGGCTAGGAGGAGAGGGAAGGGAACGGGGAGGAGAAGGCTTCCCTTTTCAATGACCCCCTCCTTAAGCATGCTGTGTCAAGATAAACTTTGCATTGGAGTGTCCAGCCATCTAATCGTTCTTTGAAATTCAAGCTCCTAGGCAGGAGGTCTTGCAACATGTAACATTTTGACAGGCAGCTCTACTTCATGATTGGTCAGTCACACATCGGCCCCTCCCCACACCAGAGAGCGACTTCAGTCTCAGGACAGGTTCCTACAGATGTTCTCAGGGATGAAACGAGAGCCCCTCAGAGATGCCAGCAAGGCCTCCAGAGCCAAGAAAGGGAGCATTTGTGTCACTGTTAGCGTACGGTGTCTTGTTTGCCATCGGAGAAGCTTGTGCTGGCTCCTCTGCTCCCCCAGTCTTCCCTGCTATGATTAATTTTATCCTGTGTGTGTGTTGGCAAAGACGGGATTCGTTTGCTCTAGTTGGAGTGACGGGCCACGTGGTCTCGTCTCCCAGTCGCTCCCTGAGCCCTGGTGCCTGGGCACGCATAGCAGTGTCTCAGATGCAGTCCTTTGTGAACTCAGCTGTCCCCTTTCCAAGCTGCTGCCCTGGGGACGCCCCCCCCCCCCACCGCATCTCATCACCCCTGCAGAGTGACTCAGGAGTCCAGTGGACTCGGATACAGAGTGTGTTCTTTGGAATTGGCCATCTCGGTGATGGGATTCTTTCCTCTTGAACTTAAACCATAGATGGTAAGGATGTGGGGAAAGGAGAACCCTTATTCACTGCTGTTGGGAATGCCAGCTCGCACACCCCGGCGGTGAGGTAGAACTCGGACCCATGTCAACTACTGCAGTTACCATGGAAATTGGTGTGGAAGGTCCTCAAAAAGCTAGAAATAGATCTACTGTCTGGGCCGGTTGGTTTGTCAACTTGACACAAGCCTGCATAGATCTGGGAAGAGAGAATCTTTTTGAAAATTAATCTTCTCATACAATATATTTTGATGTTTTCCCTCCTTCCAGCTCCTCCACCCCTCTACCCAGCCAACTTTACATTATTTTCTTTCTCTCTTTCAAAAACAAGCAAGCAAGCAAGCAAGCAAAGCCAAAATAAAAACCAAGAAACACACAAAACAAAACAGAAAGTCCACAAAGGTACTCATAGCCCTAGGAAGGAAACCTGCTACTGTGTTTTCACTCCATGGATGTAACATCACATTGCTCTCTGAGTATTTATGCTCATGCGTTGGCCCATCTTGTCCCCACCCTACTTCCCCGTGTCAGAGAAGTTTCCTTAGCAGTAAACAGTGGTTCATTCAGAGACTCACAGCTGGTCATGTACTGAAAATAGCTGATTGTGGGATACACAGGCCTCAGTGGATCGTCCATATCCTCCCTGCCCCCCGCCCCAAGGTTCAGAGACCATTATGGAAGAACAGGCAGAAAGATTCTAAGAGCCATTGGTAGTTGATGGCTGCTGGGGGGGGAAGGAAATTATCTTTCTTTAGCAATGTGGACCCTGGTAGGTTGCCCATGCTCAGGTGGATGGCCCTGCACACACCACACACACACACACACACACACACACACACACACAGTCCTAACTAGATTCAGTGAGTTAAAAAAAAAAAGGACATGAATTTGGAAGGAGCATGTGTTGGGGGCTCTGGAAGAAGTTGGGGGGTGATGTGATAGAATACTTTGTCTACTGGTATGAAACTCTCAGAGAATAAACAGATTTAAAATAAATAGATTTAGTGCACATTTTTAAAAATTTCTTATAAATAGCCCTTCTTCCCCAGAAAGTGTTATTGTTAGCATTGGAGTGTCTCACTTCTACTGGAGATCTGTGCTCCTAGTTCAGGATGTCCGCTGACCTATCCTGGCTCCTTGCCTTGTCTGGCTCAAGGTCTGTCCCTCAGTTAGGGTTGTTGAATGTTTGAGTAGCTTGTGCTATGATCAAGTCTTTTGGGAGTTTTTTTTTCTCCCTCCCCCTCCCCTCCTTCCTCCCTCCCTCCCTCCCTCCCTCTTTCTTTTCTCCTTCCTTCTTCCCTCCCTCCCTCCCTCCCTCCCTCCCTTCCTTCCTTCCTTCCTCCATGACAAAGTTTCTTTGTGCAGCCCTGACTGTCCTGGAACTTGCTTTGTAGACCAGGCTGGCTCTGAGCTCACAGAGATCCACTTGCCTTTGTCTCCTGATTGCTGGGATTCATGGCATGTGCCACTATTGCCCAGCTGGGATTTTCTCTCTGAATTGTGAGTTTTTAAACTTCCTGACGCAGGTGTTAAAACTTGTTCATCCAAAATATTTAAACGCAGGTTGCTTGTTGGTTATGAGATTCTGTCAAGGAACTCCTTCCTGAGAGATGGGCTAGCAGAGCTCTTGATAGGCATCTGGGTTATGTGGTCTGGTCTTTTCATCTAGCTGCCAGTCAGGATGAAGGGCCATAGTTGATGTAGGCACTAGAATATTTGAGTTACATGCTCACATCAACAGTTCACATTGAATTCTCCATCCCATTGCTCATTCTGTGCACTCTGGACTGAACTGCACCGGACATTAGAGAAGACCATCTTTAACAAATAGGTGATTGTGAGTCCTTTGCAGTCTGTGGTAGTAGCTACGAGAAGCCAAGTGTTGCCCTCCCAGTGACAAAGAATAAGGAAGATTAAAACTGGACATGTTTCAAGGAAGGTGTGTAGGGCTGAAGAGGACCTTCAGAGGGGGTAGAGAAGCCTGAGGGAGGGAAAGAAAGAGCTTGGGAGATGGATGAGAGGGTTGGTGTGCTCATAGGCTGGACCCTGGTGACATCTGACTTGACATGTCTGAACAGCCAGCTCGAATGCTGCTGCCACATTCGTCAGCGTCCCGCCGTGGGACTGACTCCCAAGGGAAGGCCAAAGGTGCTGCCTTCTCCCACTGCCATCTTTGTTAAAGGCTGTGCCATCTCATGGGTCTCCTGCCGCATGTGGATCTGTGGTTTCAGGGTTCCTACTTACCTTTGTGTGATCTCTTTCGCTCTGACATCTGTCCTTGCTTCCCTCTCTCCTCCCCTTCCTCTGCAACTGTCTCCTGGCTCAGCCTCTTGTTCTGGTCTCTTTCCCTACAGCAGTTTGAGACCTTTCCAAGCCTCTGCTTGTCCCTTCTAGTTCTAGACATTGTCCTTCTCCAGATGCCAGCTTCTTTCTGAAAACCGACTCGATCACTCTCTATAAATTTATTCCTTTCTTTAGAGCAGTGGTTCTCAACCTTCCTAATGCTGCCACCCATTAATACAGCTCCTCATGTTGTGGTAACCCCCAACCATAGAATGCATTTGTTGGTACTTCATAACTATAATTTTGCCATTGCTATGAATTGTAATGTAAGTAGCTGAGGTGCAGGATATCTGATCTGTGACCCTTGTGGTGCGGCTACGCATGGGTTGAGAGCCTTTGCTTTAGAGCAAATTTTGGTGCACACATGTTTCAAGAGGAGCGCTTTAATAGCCTTCAGGCAGAAGCAACCCAAGTATCTATGGACACGAGAGCAATAAACAAAATGTGACATGCATGTATTGTGGAATGCTGTCCGTGAGACCAAAAAGGAAAGAGGTTCTGGCCCAGCCTGCGGCATGATGAACCTGGAGGGCGTCTTGTGGAGTCCAGTCAGTCATCAGAGGGGTGCATCATGTGTGATTCTACTTAAATGAGGCACCAGGAGAAGTCAGACTCACCGAGACAGGGAAGAACAGCGTGGGGTAGGGCTCCGGAGAAGGAGTGAGAGGGGTGTTATTTAATAAATATAGAGATGGGAAAGTTTGGGAGATCTGTTGTGTAACAAACTGCATGTACTTAACATTTCATTGCTGCACACTTAAAAATAGTTAGGGAAGACATGGCTTTCACAAGCGTACCCGTGTTCCCTTCTCCAAGCCCCTTGCTAGTATAGACACGGTTTTCAAACAAGCCTCCGTGGGACCCTAGTGTTCTCGGTGCCTTTGTAGATTACAGGACTTGAGCTCTTAGCAACGTCCCGTTTTGACGCTCAGTCTAATGACTCATGTGGCAAAGGTGCTGGGAGCTAAGTGTTCAGCCAGGTTTGCCAGCTGGCCCTTTTGTTTCTGGGTCCTGCAAAGCTGGGGGCCCTCCTTGTTGCCAAGATTCTTTATTTTGCCGTCTTGAAGGTCAGAGAGAACTCAGTTCAAGCAAGGCAGTGAGCGGGCTGCTTTTCCTAAAGGTTCAGCACTTAAGGCCTGGGCCTCACACAAAGGGGAGTGTTCCAAGAGGTCTTTCGAAAGGAAGTCTCACTGCAGGTGAGAAAAGGACTTGTGAAGAAGACCTGAATGGACTCTAGAGAAGAGGAGTGCCTGCATGACTGCTCCCTGAGGCATTTACTAAGTGTTGGCAGTTGACCACTTGTACAGAAAACCTCAGCAGTCCACAGCTTGGCAGAACTCTGAAGAACAGCGGGTCCACAGGGTTTGGGCACTTTTTGCTATAGCTATTAGAAATGGAAGACAGGTATATCAGTCATTCTGGGCTGCTGCATAACAATGCCACAGACTGGGTGGCTTAAACTCGGATGCACAGTCCCCCTGCTCTAGAGACTGCCAAGTCCCCCGTGGATTTGGTTCCTTGTGAGGACATGCTTCCTGGTCTGCAGACTGCTGCCTCTGTGCTGTGTTGCGTCTGTGCTGTGCTTGTCTGTGCTGTGCTGCCTCTGTGCTGTGCTTGTCTGTGCTGTGCTGCCTCTGTGCTGTGCTTGTCTGTGCTTGTCTGTGCTGTGCTGCCTCTGTGCTGTGCTGCCTCTGTGCTGTGTTGCATCTGTGCTGTGCTGCCTCTGTGCTGTGCTGCCTCTGTGCTGTGTTGCATCTGTGCTGTGTTGCGTCTGTGCTGTGCTTGTCTGTGTTGTGCTTCGTCTGTGCTGTGCTTGTCTGTGCTTGTCTGTGCTGTGCCCCACCCCCACCCCCATGAGTGGGAAGAGCTTTATTGTCTTCTAACATGCAGGGTTCCACCGCCATGGCTTACCTAACCCTTATCTCCATCCCATTGGGAAGCAGAGCTCCAGTGATAAACTTTGAGGGAAATGTTTGGTTTATAGAGAAAGAGAATGATGGGTTAGTTGCCTGAATGTGGTTCTCTGGGTCTGCATTAGCCCTTAATGAGGTTGGACTGTTTCCACGTCTCTCTCTTAGAGGATCGGTTAGTATTATGCATTCGTTTTTTTTCCCCAAGATACATCTTAGTTGTATGGAGCTTGAAGCAATGCACTCTGGGAACCTTTCCATGATGAGTAATGCAAAAATGTAATTATGCACAAGGCAAAGACAACAGGTGTCTGTGGGTGGAGCCTGGGCCTGTGAGAGTCTCCAATGCTTCATCTTCATTAGTTGCTTGCAAATCTTGTGGGCTCATTCCATTTCTTTCTTTTGAACTTTAAAAATAATGTTTATTTACCAATTTCTTCAAATTTTAGCAATAATATAGATCACTGTAGGAAATTTAGAAACTCCAGGTGAGGCAAAACATCTGGCTTCATAACTGTGTGAGAAAACTTGGCTGGGAATAAATTGTATATAGGTATCTTGATTGCAGAATGGGATAGTTGAGTATTGCAGCACCCCCTTGCTGAAGTATCTATAGTAAAGGATGTGTGGCATTATGTCAGCACACTTTACCACTGTTGACTGCCTTTCAGCCAGTGTCCTAGATGGGTTGAGGCAAGAGAGTTTCCTATATGTGTCCAAAACTGAGAACCTCTGTGAAGGCTGAAGATGATGGAAGGCCAGACATTCCAAAGTTACTGAGTAGCAGTGTCACCTCACTGGTGTCTGTCATGTGCCTCTGAATGGATGGGTCACTGCTACTGCCCTCCTGTCATCTTCTTGTGATTAGAATGTATTTCCTAATGGGATCATTAGGTGATTGGATGAGATGAGTTTCATCTGTCAGGCATTATAAAAGTATGTTTTGGAGGCTGAGGAGATGTGTTGTTCAACAGTTTCCTCTGAGCTCAAACATTTCAACTTGGAGGGAAGCTCCTAAAGAGACTCAGGGTATTCTAAAGGAAGGGTCCTTGAAACTAAGGAAATAAACAACTTAAAAGCTTCAGGAAGTCCCTGAAACTGACCAGATATTCTAGGCTCCTTCTTCCCTGAGCTTATATAAACAGCAAGAACTGTTGAGAGCACTACCAGACAGGAAGAGCCACCTAGAAGAGGTTCAGAAAAGCCAAGCTGCCTGGCAGAGATGCCTTCAACTTGTTTTTTTTTTTTTAAATTATTTTATTAGATATTTTATTCATTTACATTTCAAATGCTATCCCGAATGTCCCCTATACTGTCCCCCCTACCCTGATCCCCACCTTCAACTTGGTAAGCTGCCTGCAGGTTGTACAGTGAATTTCAGGTTTCCAGCTTTGGTGAGTCATTGCTCGTGCCGATATGGGCTTTGGTGATGTTGGTGATGTGGCTGTCATCGAATCATTTGGGACCCATTAAGTAACCCCAATAAAACTTGTGGGTTTAAGAAATTGGATGTTAGTGTTTGATTGTATCTATACTTTGGCCTATTGCTATTTATCTGGGATTCAATATTCCCTGGGAACAGTGTCACATGACATGAGATGGCTCAATTGTTAAGAACACTTAATATTCAAGTGTGAGGACCTGAGTTCAGATCCCTAGCATCTGCACACATGTGTGTGTGTATGTGTGTGTGCGTGTGAGTATAGATGGTCCATTTCCTCCATCAAGCCAGTTTTTATCCCTCAGAAGTGGCCTGTCAGGTTCCTGGCCTGGACAGAGGCCATGGTATTTAGGTGCACTTGGGGTGGTTTCTAAGTACAGCCCGGTATAGTACCCCCCAGAGACGGATTCCAGCACATTGCAGATTCTAAGATGTGTGTCCATTTGCACAATGGCATGGCATTTGTGTAGAACCCTTGCAAATGTCGTATTTCTTATTAAACCATCTATTGATGATTTATAATAGCTGGTATGTAGTAAATGAGTATAAACAGTCATTCTGTGTTGTTCAGGGAATTGACATAGAAAAAAAGCTTTTTCAATATAGGTGTTACTCAAAAATGTATTTGATTTACATTTGGTTGACTTGAAGGATATGTATATGAATATATCTATATTCACATACATATGTATGTGCGTGTTTTATTTTTAACGTATGTCTGTTCTTGTTCAAGATATTGCCTTTCACTGAACCCAGAACTCAGGGACTTGACCAGACTGGTGGCTAGCCTAGGGGTCCTCCTGTGACCACCTCCTCACCACTGAGATTACAGGTGTTTGCCTAGATTTCTACTTGTGTACTGGGCTCAGGACTGGGGTCCTTGGCCTTCTGTGGCAAGCATTTCACTGACTGAACCATCTTCTCAGTTCCACGTGTCACAATATTGTCTTCATGTTCACCACTGTATATTCATAGCCTGTTTCATAAATCTCAGTTCACTAGAGATTTTTATTTTTTTATTTACTAGGCATTTGGCTACTTAGTGGTTGTCTGCACTCATAATCCTTGCACACCTTCAGGAGGGATTCCTTTAGGACCCCTTTCCCCCTCCCCAAATCTGCTTCTGCCACAGGATCTCTGTTTCCCAGGATTGTAAAGACCAGGTGATAGAGCCGCCACGCCCCTGTGTCCTCACCAGCCTTGGGTACCACCTCGTGTGTTGGGCACGGGGATGGGGCACCAGCTTCTGCTTTGACTGATGAAAAATGCTAACGGTGTGCTGCTGGCTTGCTTAGCATTTCGTGGGTTTCTCATGACTGTTTTTTCTCTTCTTTGTTGGCATTTGCTCTTTAAAATTCAAATATTTCTTCCACTCAGGTAAAATGTTCTTAATCTAGCTTCAAACAGAAAAGGTCAGAGAGAGGCTAAACCTCCCCAGATGCTTACATACATAATGTAGAGTAATGGCTGCCTATGCTTATAAATACTTGCCTCAGCTTTCTTCTTTCTTTGGAATTTTTCATCTTTGAACAAACAAAGATGAAAAATTTGTTTTTGTTTTTAAAGAACCAAAAAATTACAGGTCCAGTTTCAGCCTTTTGTGCCCTCCTCTAGCCTGTCCTGTCATAAACAAGGAGGGCATTTCCAATGCTGCATTTCTCTGTCTTATAATCGATGTGCAGTGCTTAAAAGAAGCACACAAGCATTATTAACTGTGTGTGCCACTCTGAAACTTGCATTTAGCAACTTGATTTTGTTTAGTGCATCCATCCAGGTTGATTTGCATAAATTCCTGTTTGTAATTCCCCCTGAGAAAGCATGTGGATTTCTAGCTAGGGTTCTACAACTGCCAATTCAAACAAATCGGATGAAAATATTTGGAGAAAATAATTGGTATCTCTACTGAACACGTTCACGTTTTCCTAGCACTACTTGCTAAACAGTTCAGTTACAAAGTATTTATATGGTATTTTCCTTATATTTTGTATCTTAAGTCAACTAACTATGACCTATGAATATGTTGGAGGGTGTCTACATGTTCTGTACAAGGACCAGGCCATTTTATATAAGGCACTAGATTATATCTTAGTTTTGGCTATATTCCTTAAATTAATTTTGAAATTGTTCATTGTTGATATACAGAAATATAATTAATTTTCGTATATTTAACTTGTATTCTGTAACTTGGGTTACTTGCTTCAGTTGTATGTATATGCGTGTGTTCTTAGTAGAGATTTACTACTACTACTACTACTGCAAAGTTGGGTCATCTTCAGGAAGAAATTCGTTAACTTCTGCCTGTCTATGGATGCATTTTATATAGTTTTCTTGCCTGTGACTTCTATACCTGGACAGAACCTCCAGAATAATGCTGAATGGGAACTGGCATCCTCACATTCTTCAGATATTTTTTTTTTTTTTTGAGACAGGGTTTCCCTGTGTATGCTTAGCTGTGCTGGAACTTGCTTTGTAGACCAGGCTGGCCTCGAACTTGTATAGATCCACCTGCCTCTGGCTTCCAAGTACTGAGATTAAAGATGTGTGCTACCATGCCTGGCTTCTTTCTTCAGATCTCAGGTGGGGAATCTTTCCATCTTCAGCATCAGTGTCAGTTTCTTAGGATGTCCTGTAGCAGGCTGAGGAATTTCCTTCTGTCCTCTGTTGAGTATTTCTGACCATGAAAAGATGTTGGAATTGGTCAAGTACCTTTTCTCCATCAATCAAGATGGTCACGTAGGTTTGTGCTCTCTTCTGTTAAGAAGCTCTTCTGTTGATTGACTTTGGACGTTTGGCATATTTCATATCTTAGGAATCAAGTCCTGTTTGGTCATGGTGAATACATAATTCTGTTAATATGTATATTAGTTTATTTTCTATCACTCTGATAAAACACCATGATCAAGGCAATTTTTAGAAGGAAGGGTGTGTATTGGGCTCACAGTTCCACAGAGGCGAGTCTGTCACCTGCATCATCACCATCACCGTCATGGTGGGGAGCATGGCAGCTGGCAGGCATGGCAGCAGGAGAGGCTGAGAGCTCACATCTCTAAACACAAGCAGGAAACTGAGCGAGCCAGCTGGGGATGCCAGGAGGCTTTTGAGACTTCAAAGTCCTCCTGCACTGACAAACTTCCTATAGCAAGGCTGTACCTCCCAAAGGCCCATGAGCAATACGACCAACAGGGAACCAAGTAGTCGAATGCCTAGAATATGGGAGATACCTTATTCAAACCACCACGACACTATTTACTCTCTTTGCTAATAATTTTGCAACTGTGTGCTTACTGTCATTTTTTTTTTTTTCCTGGAGATGTCCTTGGGTTAGCTATTGCAGACTTTTTTTTTTTTAAAGACAGAACTCACACTAGAAGGTCTCAACACCTCATTTTCAACAGTTCATCAGCACAGAACATCACTAAGGAAACAGATTTCAGCTTACAGACATAATAGAGTATTCTGTCCCATGGCAACAGAATATACATTCTTAATACACACAAGAAAAGAAAATCACAGGAAATCAACAAAACTAGTTCTTAAAATATTAAATGGATGCATTTTCTCCCTTGGCAGCTTGCATAGAACCTTCCAATCCATAGAAGAGGCCAGCCCTCACCTCCCACCACCAACAAAACTTTGTATTCCTTAACAGAAGATGGAGAGGCAATTAGAAAGATCTGCACCCCATCAAAATGCAGATATCACATGACTGTGTGATGCCCAGCCAAGAATGGGGTGTGTGTTACACAACTACATCCAAGGCTTCGGGATTAAGATCCTGAAGACTAGAAACCCTCCTGCCTGGCAACTGGACAGGGATATTACTTCTATGAACAATATGGTTACCTTCACAAGACCTCCACAAACCACACCAACTCACACACCAATATGAATGGAGGAAAGTTTCACAGGGCCCTTACACCTAGATAGAAAGCTGTAGGCAAGCAAAGGCTGCTGAGGGACAACCAGGTTTTTTTTTTTTCTTTCTTTCTTTCTTCAGTGATGAGACCCCAGTTTAGGTGGTTAGCCCTAAACACATGCAAATAAGGTCAAAAGAAATTCGACTTGTGTGTGTGTGTGTGTGTGTGTGTGTGTGTGTGTGTGTGTGTAATATAGAAGAGGCCATAAATTCAAGAGGAGGTTGGGAGACATGAGAGGGGTTGGATTGGGGAGAAAAGGAAATGATGCAAATACGGTGTTTTTGTTAACATTTGAAATTGTCAAAATAAAAGAAAGTTAAAAAGCAATACACAACCAGGAGTGGTGGCGCATGCCTTTAATCCCAGCACTCGGGAGGCAGAGGCAGGCGGATTTCTGAGTTCTAGGCCAGCCTGGTTTACAAAGTGAGTTCCAGGACAGCCAGGGCTATACAGAGAAACCCTGTCTCGAAAAACCAATAAACAAACAAACAAACAAACAAACAAATAAAATAAAAATAAAAAGCAATACACTTTAACTAGACTAAGAGAAAGAGAAGATTCCAATAAAATCAGAGATGGAAAAAAAGATAGCTGATACAAAGGCTGGGGGAGAGTGCTCTGAGCAGTTACACACCAACACATGAGGTAATCTACAGCTGACGGATGTGTTCCTAGAGCTGCAGGTATGGGTGTAGGTGGTGACTCAGGAACTGCACATCTGAGCAGAATAAAGAACTGCATTGGTTCACTTAGAACTGAGTGTGCCTGGGACTGCTGGCTTCCTGGAGGAGTTCTACAAAAGGCTGAAACCAGACTCACTCTGGAACTTTTCAACTCTTCCACAGTGGAGGGGGTGGGAGCATCTCTAAGCTACCTGTGTGAAGCCAGCATTATCCTGATAGTGAGGAAAATATAGGCCATTATTCCTATGAACACAGTTCAGAAATCCTTCACAGAGTTCCGGTAAGTTGACTTCAGCAGCACTTTTAGAGGAGTGCTGAAGACGATTAGAGTGACTTACCCTTGGCCAGAAGTGGCTCAACAGGCACAAACATAATGTATGACCAACATAATGCATAAACATAAAAAGGATAAGCATATCATCATCTCAGGAGATAGAAGAAAAGTTGAGCAAAACTTAACATCTTTCTATGATTAAAAGTCCCTCACAAATATGTTAGATGGAAAGTACATTGCTACAGTAAAGTCACACACACATGTCATATACACAAGTCTCATCTTGCCTCACACCCGTGGGTGAAAGTGTTTCTGCTAAGATCAGGGACCAGACCCAAGCCACTCTCATGGCTTCCTCTCAGCACAGAGCTGGAAGTCCCAGCAAGAAGAATCACTTCAATTGCCAAGGAAGAAATGGAAGTGCCTGTTTCACATGACGACATCTTGCACAGAGAAAATTAAAGACAGCAAAAATGGTTAGAATTCATAAATAAATTCAGTGACATGGCACAATTTGTAGCCAACATGGAAGAATCAGTTCTGTTTCTATGCAGTAACACTGAATCATCTGAAAAAGAATTGAAAAACATATCCATTTATATTAGTATAAACATAACAAGGAACTTATGGGTAAGTTCAGCCAGGGAAGGGGGAAGAGGCAACATTGCAGAAATATAAACTGTTAGTGAAAGTTAGTGAGGACAAACTAGAAGAAGCCTGTGTTTAAGAATAGAGACTCAGTATTGTCAGATATTCATAATGTCCAATGTACAGATTCAATGGAATCTTTACCACTTTTTATTGAGTTTTTTTTTTTTTTTTTTGTCTTACTGGCCTTCAGCTTATATATTATGGTTTCTAATTTTGTGTTGTTTTAATGAATTTTGGCTTTTTGTATATCTCTCTATGTTTTTATTATTGTTGTTGTTTTAGTTTGTTTATTTGCCTGTTTGCTTTCTGAAGAGAGAAAGAAATGACATGGAGGTGGGGATGGGGAGGATCTGGGAGGAGTTGAGGGGGAGCAAGCTGTGATCAGAAGAGTGTATGAAAGTTTTTCAGTAAGAAAGGTTAAAAAAAATGAAATGGAAAACAATTACCAAAATCATATAGAACCCCGGAGTCTTCAAAGAATTAGCATTTTTTTTTTTAGTATACAGAATAGAGATAGAATTATTCTATTTACTTTATTTCAAATATATTATGAAGGTATGCACCTCTAAAGAGGTTAATAAGACACTAGCATAGGCAGCACAGGCAGCCCAATGAAGCACAGCAGAGAGGCCAGCAGCAAGCACAGATGACCAGAAGCCCACACAGGAAAGGAGGAGGTTGCCAGTAAACACAGCTGGGAAAACTAGACATCTAATGCAAAAATAAAATTGCACCTATATCTAATGGAGTACACAAATATAGACAACTCATCATGTGAACATGATCCCTGAAATCACAACAGTAATGTTTATAGCATGTGTTTAGGTGACGTGTGGATGCTGGAACCCAACTTAGGTCCTCCGAAGAACAGCAAGTGCATTCAACCACTAAGCCATCTCTCAAGAGTCATGGTTTCTTGTTTTTTATTATGCTTCACATCTTGGTTTTGTTGAAAAGTGGACATTTTTATATGATAGAATAGAAACATTGGAGACTAAACTATTTTCTGTCCTTGGTACTTTTTTTTTTTTTTTTAACCATAGATCAAAACCTCTCATTGCTTACTGTAGACCAGGGCCCCTTGTTGCTTACTGTAGACCAGGGCCCCTTGTTGCTTACTGTAGACCAGGTCCTTGTTGCTTAATGTAGACCAGGTCCTTGTTGCTTAATGTAGACCAGAGTGTCTTGAACTTTTTCTTTTTGCAACCCCCTTTTTTACCCAAGACATTGTCATGTTATCCTGGGTATATAGGTATATGGAACAGGTAAGCGAATCAAACAATTACTGATAATAAATCATAAAGACATTTATTTTAAAACAATTCTTCAGTGTTCATACAATTTTACCATTTATCGAAGATAAAAACAAACTTGCATGCTAGTAGATGCGATTGTTTAGATTTTTGCATAAAGGATTTTTTTTTTTTACATAAAGAATTGGCTGCATATTTGATACTGCGGGATGTGGAACATCTTTAATGTTTTTCATTGTTGATCAATATTTTGATTTTTTGATTGTTATTCTTGAGAATGCTGCTTTGCATAAATACATAATACCAAACAGCAGGCGTGTGTTTAGGGCCATTGTAGAAATTGTTGGAAATGCTAACCTAATCCTGAGCCAAAATGTATTTAGCAAATTTTCTCTGTGGAACTCAGAAAACAGTTTCTAAAATTAAGCATTCCAACACAATGCCATCCAGAGATAGGCAATTTGACCCTTGCATGCTAGGAAAGAGTAGGAAAAATCATAAGAAGTCCCTGCTTGCCCACCCTGTCTCTAGAAGAGCAGAAAGTCTATACGATGCAGCAACTACAGTCTAGATGACAACAGTCTATGCCAAGGTGCTTCCTACAGTTTTTGTGCCCTGTGAGACCTGAGGTGTGCACAGTGCAAAGTGTGTACACCCCATGCTCAGACCCAGGCTGCAGTGAAGTCACATGACTCGGCACGGATGAGCAGTGGAGATTCAGTCCCCACCTGACTCCTCATTAAATTCTGACTATGTCACTGTTCTTTTGTTTTGTTTCTAAGGTCTGTGTCCCTTGTCATTTCTGGTCTCTGGGGTCTCTATGTTCACCTAGTATCTTCAGAGAGCAAGGAGGGAGGGGGGCTGGAGGGAGGAATGCAGAGCTGCGGGGGAGAGGGTGGAGAGTGGAGACAGACTGATTTTGCTGACAGTTGCATATCATTTCTGGGCCATCAGCTAGCCAGGACACACACAGCTCTGCCAGAGCTTGCTGTTCATACTAAGCTTGCCCATCACACCTTCAGTGCCTTCTCTCTCGGGTCTCCTGAGTTTAGATCCTGGGGGCACATGGGGCCTATCTGCCTTTCTAAATTCTTCCCTCTCCTCTCTCTGTGAGGTTTCCTTTTATGGCCTCTGCACCCTCTCCCTAGGCAGCTCAGTGCTAATTTCCTGTCCCTGGTGGCTGTGTTTTTCTGGAACACCTGCTGCTCTCTTCCACCTGGAGTGAGTTCTGTTTTGTGAAACAGTGAGGTCCCCATCTTGGGTCAGTTTTACATCAGTCTCCCACAGGTCAGTCCACAGATGCACAGCTCCATGTGAGTTAGGTCTTCTGTGTGCCCTTTAGAACCAAGGACCAGGGTCTGACTGGGCATTCAGTTGCTGTCTTCAAGAGCCCCACCCCCGTGCCCCCGGGCACCATTGTGAGTTCCCGAATTGCAATAAACAAAAGCAAAAAACTCAGCAATGACCCACAGAGGGTTTCTTCTGTTTTAACATTTTTTTTCGTTGATTCAGCATTTTTGTGGTGACTGTGAACTTTTTACTGTTTTCCTGGTTTCTGACAAAGTTGATAGTCTCTGAAGATTGTTGATGTTTCTGCAGAGAGATAGCCCTTGGAGATGCCTGGTCGGCCTTTTTGCTGATGTTTCTGGCCAGAATCCAGATGTGCTTAAGTGTTGTCAACAAAATATGGTTTTGGCTTGCAGAGTAAGGCTGAGGGTTAAAGCTTTTAGATTTTAAACAGAGTAACTGTTCAATAAAACCCAATAAACAATGGAACAATAACAACAGCTAACTTATAACTTGCTTGTATGTCCTCCCCCCACCCCCCGCAGAGCCCTTTTATTTTGTTCATGTTAAGTTTGTTTCACAGAAAAATATAAGCAAATAAGAAGTGTGTGTATATCTGCTTTTCTCTGTGTGTAACTGTGTGTCTATGTGTGTGTGTCTTGTGTTTGTGTATCTGTGTATGTGTCTGTGTGTATCTCTGTTGTGTGTGTATATATATATATATATATATATATATATATATATATTGTGTCTGTGTATCTGTGTGTGTCTATGTGTATGTATGTGTGTGTCTATGTGTGTGTCCATGTGTGTATGCCTGTGTGTGTGTATATCTGTGTGCTTGTGTGTCTCTCTGTGTATGTGTGTCTCTCTGTGTATCTCTCTCTGTGTATCTGTGTGTGTGTTTGGAGTACAATGCTTCACCTTGTTCCATGTTCTGATTTTCAACCTAGTGAAAATGATCCAGAAATTATATATATTCAATAGAAAATTGAACTCTGATCCTAGTGATCTGTCTGCTGGCTGAGTAGAACTTAGACATTCATGGGATGCTGAGGGAGACACCTGTCACTATGGTGTGTTGTGTCCATTGGTTTTCAGCTTAGGATGGGCATGTCTGGGCAGACTGTACAGTAAGTCAAGGAACACCTGCACTTCCCTGTGATAATTTCTGTATTTGTTATAGTTTATGTTTACCCTGTGGACAGTTTTGGGCCTGATGCTCAGAAAGCACCAAAGTTAACTCTTCTACAGTCCCACTCCTAGGTCTCCTGAGTGGGTGGGCAAGGGCAGTGACTGAAGACTTACTCCTCTAGGACCCAAGAGAATAGACATGGTAACAAAGGAGAACAATGAAATCAGTGTTTTCTTTAACTTGAGTTGTAACAAGGTAAAACACGTAAAAACATAAAATCTTGACACACATGTTTCCTTGATCCTGGGCTTTAAAATCTAGAGGAACCCCTGTGTGTGCTTCAGGCTCACGTGTTACCCATGGAAGTCATGCACACCCCACAGGGACCCCAGAACCATGGAAGAGGCTACAGCAGTACAGTGAGCAAAACAGGAGGATTTTTTTAAATATGGGATTAGAAACATTTTACAGTGTATATTGTATGTCTATTTTTACAAGAGCTGAGATTTAAAATACATAATTTCACATTAATATAAGTTATACAGTGTTTATATTAGTATGAAACATAAGCTATATAATCTCTATATATCCATAGAATTTTCCACAGATTAATACAATCACTTATTTTATGGTTATTTAAAACTATAACTATCAGAAATTTGAGACGGTTCTTTTATGGTTGTCAGTAAATGGTTTCTGACATTAATGTGATGAGCTGAGGACCCAGAACAGTAGATAGGGTAATGAAGGAGAGCAATCAAGGCAGAAATGCAGCGCTGCCGACTTTGAAGCTTACTGTAAAGGTAATCATGACAGTGTGTTGATAGAGGCCGGACAAACTGATCAGTGGGACAGATCAGAGTCCAAGAATAGACCCACTCAATAGAGCTAACTCATGCCTGACAATGGAACAAAAGCAATCGAGTAGGAAGACGACGGCACATTCAACAAACTGTGCTGGCTATCCACATTTAAACTCTTCACCAAAATGAACTAAGGATCTCAGAGCCAAATGCAGAACCTCACTGTGTAGCATCCTAGTAATTCACAGGAGAAAATTCAGAGGACTTCAACAGTGGCTCTTTTGATCAGAGGGATGATACGTAGGAGAAAGAAGTGGTAGATTAAACTTCATTAGAATTAAAGGCATGCTCTGCGGAAGCCCCCGTTTAGGAGAAAAAATGTTTGCTGGAGCCATATAATATGAAAGACTTTCTCCAACATATACAAGGCTCTAATAGCAGAAGCACAAAACCAGACAGCCAAGTTAAAGCTTTGGCAGGGGGCGAAAACAGATATCTTGAAGAGATGATGCACAGACTGTAGACAGGCAATCAGGACGCACATGACTTGGCCCCAGGGAAGGTCACATTATAGTGATGGGTTCGAACACGAAGAGTGGACCCTGGAGGCTGTGCCCCATGCTCACCGAAGGAAGAATGCAGGGAACTTCAGTTTCTTACAGAATAAAACTTTTTCCTTCATGACACGTAGCCCGAGCTAGTTTCAAATCCATGGCCCGCCTCTCTCAGCCACCCACATGCGCCATGCCTGGCAAGTGCACTATACATAATAATAATTATTATAATAGTATATAATAATCAGCCTTTGGCTGTGATAAAACAATTGAGACAAACAAGTTAAAAGGATAAGAAGTTTGTTTTGAGCAATGCTTTTAGAGTTTTCAGTTGGTAGTATTTTGGGTCTGTCACTCTTGCCTTGTGGCAGGGCAAAGAATTATGGTGGGTTACTCTGACATGGGGAACATTCTTACCTACAGTGGCTAGGCAGCTGAGAGGACAAAGGGCCACGGTCCCATTATCCCTCAAAGTCACCTTTCAATGACATAACTTCCTCCTACTAGGCCTGATCTCCAGAAGGCTCCATTAGTTCCAGTAAGCCACAGGCTGCTAATCAAGTCTTTATGAAATCTTGTTTCTAAGGAGCATATCAGATCCAAATGCCACTATTATTTGATCATGCAATCACAGTTCTTATTACTTACCAATGTGAAGTGGAGACCACATGCACACAAAAGCTCATGTGTGTAGTATGAGTCTATGTCCACATGCATATGTGAGTACATGATTGTGTGTGCGTGTGTGTGTGCCTGTGTGGTGTGTGTGTGAGTGTGTGTGTGTACATGCATACAGGTGTATATATGCAACTTGATTTGGGGTATCTCCCAGGTTGCTTTTCACTTTATTGTTTGAGGTAGGGTCTTTCACAGAACACATAGCTCACAGACTGAGCTAAACTTGCTGCCTCTCAGTGTCCCCAAAGCCTCCTATCTTTGCCTCTGCAGTGCTGGCATTGCATCATGCCTCTGCAGTGCTGGGATTGCATCATGCCTCTGCAGTGCTGGGGTTGTATCATGCCTCTTCAGTGCTGGGATTGCATCATGCCTCTTCAGTGCTGGGATTGCATCATGCCTCTGCAGTGCTGGGGTTGCATCATGCCTCTTCAGTGCTGGGATTGCATCATGTACCACCCTGCTCAGCTTTTCACGTGGGTGATGATTCAATCTGAGGACCTCGTGCCGAGGAGGCCAGCACTTTACTGACCAACCTGTCTCCCCAGCCCCACTCAGCTATATTTACAGCATCTTTATTCATAATTGAGACAATGTGAAACAGTGAGGATGTCGTCCAGGGGTAAGTGGATAAATGTTCCACAGCCCATTCGAAGACGGACTGTGACTCAGTCTGACCAGGTGACAGGAGCTGGTTGGTAAAGGCCACAAAACAGACAGATGGAACTGTTCAGATAATAAAGGCCTCCTTTATTATCTGAACATTATTCTCAGGAGCTAGGGCAAAGGGGAAAGCATAAAAAAAGGAAGAACTCAGGAGTGTGGAGGTGAGGAACTCTTGTGATTGATCTCGTGAGCATGAGAAATCTCAGGAGCTGTTCATCCAGACACAGAGTGGACAGAAATGAGGTGAACCACTCTGTGAAGTGTGTGTGTTGACAGTAATGACCACTGTCCCTCTCCACAGAGATTCATCATGGGTGCACACGCGTGTGTGTGTGTGTGTGTGTGTGTGTGTGTGGTGTGGTGTGGTGTTGTGTGTGTACATATGCATGCAGATGCAGGGGCACATATGGGGGTCAGGGGTCAACACTGGGAATTTTCCTTCCTTTTCACCTTAGTTTTGAGGGAGCTTCTCTTTTCTTAAATTTATTTTTATTATGTTAAATGATGTGTGTGTGTGTGTGTGTGTGTGTGTGTGTGTGTGTGTGCGCGCGCGCGCCCATGAATGCAGGTGCCTGGGGAGGCAGAAAGAGGATGTTAGATGCACTGAAGGTGGAGATACAGGCAACTGTGAGCAAGCCAACGTGGGTGCTGGGGACCCAACTGGAGTCCTCTGCAGGAGCAGCATGTGCTTGTAATTGCTGAGCCAGCTCTCTCTAACCCCTCTTTCTCCATCAGATCCATGCTGCCATGCTTGGGTTTTTTTATTTTTATTTATTTATTTTTGTCCTCCTCCTCCTCATGTAGGAACTGGAATCTGAACTCTGGACCTTATTTTATGCAGCAAGTACTGTATTTAACTGAGCCACAAATGTTCCTCTCTGGTGGAGGTGAACTGAGGAGGGAGGGTCAAGCATTTGTATGTGTGTGCCTCTCTCTCTCTCTCTCTCTCTCTCTCTCTCTCTCTCTCTCTCTCTGTGTGTGTGTGTGTGTGTATGTGTCTGTGCATGTGTATATATGTGTGTGCCTTTGTGTGTGCATGTATGTGTGTGTGTTTGTGCCTGTGCATGTGCATGTATGTATGCTTGTATGTGTGTGTGTTTCTCTGTGTGTATATGTATGTGTATGTGTGTGTGCCTGTGTGTGTGTGTAGGAACTCTGTACATTTTGTTTCTTTAATTAAATACATTTTAAAACTATACTGTTCAGCAGTGTGTGGGGTAGAAGGCAGTATCTGCTTATTCGTCAGATCTGAGAGTGCTCCTATCAGGGAAGGTGTTGTCTAGGGCTCCATTCCGTGATTTATAAAGGAAGATGAAGGGACCACTCTCTTATTTATGGCCGTATCCTTGCTTCAACCCCCAGAGTGTACTTAACCAGGCTATGTGAAGCATATAATTTAATATTTTCCATCTTTATGCCTTATAAATGTTTCCTTCAGAATTTTCATTAGATTACATAAGTAGGTATTACGGAGTTCCTGAGTTTATTCACACTGAGCACAGATGTGGAGGGAACACTCTGCTTCTTTAGTTTTTCATTTTTATATTGCTGATCTGCTCGAGATGGGGGATGTGAGGGAGGATGCTTTAATTCTGTTAATTCAAGCAAGTTTCTCAGGCTCTTTCTCCATCAGTGTGTAGCCCATACATTCAAGTTCTCTGCATCTACAGGGTGTGTGGGTGTGTGGGTGTGTGTGTGGGGGGCATTAGAAGTTCAAGGCTTCAGGTCCCATCTAGAAGATCAGATCCCCTTGGTTTTTGTATACATCCTTGGGTTTGGAAAATTCCTTTCAATCCCATCATGTCTCTTGGCCTCTCTGGCTCCCTCCATGCCCTGCAGGCCTGCTCCTGAGTGGCACCAGGTGGTGGGGACGTTGTGGCTCTCCAACCTGGTCAGAGCTGAGGAATGGGACTGTGGCAGCCTCTTGGGTCTGCACCAGAAGCGCTGGGCTCCTTGGCCGTTGTGCTTGGCTGTGGCTGAGGACCCCACTCACTCACGTAGCTCCTGGGCTTCTTCAGGGTCTTTCTGTGTTTGATGCTTTCCCAGCTGACCCTCGGGGCCCCCTTTCTTGCTCTCTCTAGGGGTTCCTTGACTCTCAGATTTCTCACCTGCCACCTTCACGCTGTGGTTGTGGCCTTTCTGGGTTCTGCCCAGTCTCTGGGAAGTCAGAGAGATTTGTTATTCCATGCTTTATCTCCTCTGGTTCCACATAGCACCCCATGGCATGAGTGAGGCTCTGCTTCCTGCACACACCCCTCCCCTTGCTGGCGAACAGGCAGCGGACTCTAGACTATTTCCATGTCTCTAGGAGCTCCGAGCTAACGGCTTTCAAGGAAAGGACTCTCTGGTTCACAGTTTGTGGGGTTCTAGCTCCTTGCAGAGGGATCCTGTTGCTTTGGGGCTGTCGTGATTCATGACGGGGTGTGCCTGGCAGAGCTATTTGTTCACCTCATGGCCGGGAAGAGAAGAAAGAGAAGAGGATGGGGTGCCACTATCTCCTAGAGGTGCCATTGCATCCCAGTAAGCTCCAAGCTAGGGACTCAGACTTTAACATATAAGGACATTTAAGATCTATAGTATGGAAACTCCTATGGTGTGTCGCAGGTGTGTGTGTGTGTGTGTGTGTGTGTGTGTGTGTACCTGTGCATGTGGAGGTCTATGGTATTGAGTATGTTCCTCTACCTTCTATTTGGGGGGCAGGCTCTCTTCCTAGCCAGCTTGCTCTGGTGAAGCCATATTTTTACCTCCCAAATGCCAGGATTGCAGACAGGAAGCCACACCCACCGAGCATTTAAGTGGGTGCTGGAGACCTGAACTCCAGTCCCCAAGCCTGTGCAGCAAGCGCTGTCACCTCTGCTCCATCCTCTGGCTGCCTAGTTACCTCCTGGTACATGTTTGAATTTTCTCTTGATATTGGCCATGAACATCTTTTCTCTGTATACTCTTGAATATACTTATCTGGTTATTTTCTTTGGACGAGCCTGAGAGTGAAATCTTGGCCTCCGAAGAGGTACGATACTTTTAGTTTTAGATATATTCAGACATGCTATCGAAATTATGCTAATAACTAGAACCACTATGAATAATACAACCGTAATATGAAACTTTAAAGTCACCAGAGAAAACAAAGTGCGGGTGATCTGAGTAACAAGGTTTACTGTTGTGTCCTCTCGACCAGCAAGAAAGACGCAACCACCAGTTCTTCTCTCAGCAGTTTATTCAGGAACCTTGAACAATCTTCTCCCCCCCCCCACCCCCCGAACTGTGGGCTACAAGCCCTTTTATACTCTCTATCCACTCCAATCTCGGCAGGCCACGTCACCTCACCAGGTGCGCAGCCTCAGCCAACCAGAAGAGCGGGAACAAATCACCGCCAAATGTGGACCTCTTTACCACAAGCTTCATAGCCAACAGGTGCCATCTATCAGGTGCGGCTTCGGGTAGCCTAGGGGAGGGGCCGTGGTCTCCTACAGTTTACTGTTTGGTTCTGTTTTAATCTGAAGTCACACCAGTGTAATCCAAAGCTGTTTAATAAAAAGTGGAAAATCTAAATGTAGGCTTAGTATGTCTTGATGTAGAAACTCCTGCAGTGTCTGTGAGACCTGGTTTCTCCCCTGCCCCCACCCCTCCTCCAACCCCTTCTTGTCTGCCCTCATAGATCCAACCCAGCTGCAATACTCTTGGGGCCCCTCCCCTCTCATCTCGGGGCCCCTCCCCTCACATCTTGGAGCCCCTCCCCTCTCGTCTTGGGGCCCCTCCCCTCTCACCTCAGGGCCCCTCCTCTCCCACACCAGCTCAGGAGGAAGAGTGGACTCTGCTTGGCAGAATTCCTAGCATGTGTTCAGTGCCTCACGTTGACTAGACCCCTGCAGCGAGGACTGTAAAACATCCTGGTTCTCAATGGGGATACAATTCCCGAGAAATCTAAGCAATGTCGGGGTGTGGAGATGAGGGAGAGGCTGCATGCTTAACTGGTTGGGTCTTGAGATGTCGGAGGTGATTGAGATGGGCCATACCTCTCAAACCCCTAGGAGATATCAAAGACTGGCTATGCTAAAAATATCTACAATGAGTAAATGATCCTTAAGGCTGTTTACCTGTTGAAATCATACGATTTCTAGGTTGGATTGGAGGAAGAATAGAAATCAATTTTTAGCATAATTTATTTGTGATTATTAGGAAGTTAGAACTCCAGTCAATGCTTGTACTGTATTTCTCTTGAATGGTGTAGCCTAGAGAGATGCCATCATGGTTTTCAAAAGCTGAACAGTTAGTTGTCTGTGTGGTCCTCATCCATTGCTTCCCTTCCTGTATTTTGGGGATGTTCAGGGATGCCTCAGGTGTACTTGCTTCCTCCACCAGGGGGCGCTGCAATCAATTTCTCCAGTTTGGGCCCTGGTGTGCAGATTCTCCTAAGCCCTGATGGTGTCCCTGGCCTGCAGAAGAGCTCTTTTGGAGAGGCAACACTTGCAATGGACTAGGGGACTGTGGACTGGTGGGTGTAAGGTAATAAGAATCCATAAGGTAGTAAGGTCTGGTAGGAAAATTCCCAGAAAAATCTCCTCAGAGCTCACTGCCTTTATCTCCAGCTCCACAGGCTAACAACAAAAGCCTAAATCTTGGGATCTTTGTCTCCTAGCAACAGATCCTCTCCCTAGCCCTTAGCTGTTTTTTATTTTATTTTTTTTTAACTTTGTGTTGAAGTCTAACAGATATGTAGAGAGCTGAACAAATATTTGAGAACACAGCTTACTATGTTTTTACAAGGAGAACCTTCATGTAGCCAGCCCCCATAGATCAGAAAGCAAGATGTTACCTATTTTCCAGGAGCTTCGGCATGACTCCCCAGTTATGGCCTTCCCCCGAGGAATCCTGGTTCTTGTTTTTAGCAGCATGTATTCATTGTGGCTGGTTTTGAATTTGTCACCAGGGAACCATACAAATGGTATCCTGTAGTGTCTGACTTCTTCCACTCACAGGTGTCTTCTGAAAGCCTACTGTGTTGTAGAACTGTGGTTGGTTTGTGCTCATTGCTGGGTGGAGGAGGCAGGGTCATTTGTTAGATCCACTGTTGATGGGCATCTGAGCAGGTTGCAGGATGTTCTTCTCTCTGGCGGTCAGATGCATTCTCGTTCACAGCCTCTGGTAAGCGTACACATCTGTGTGGGTGGCTGTGTTACCTCTTCTGTCTGACATCCAGGAGAGATGTGCAGTTTTATCCAAGGAATGAGTTCTCCTGGAAACTGTGGACAAAGAGCAGTCTGTCTACAGTAAAGGAATTTAAACCGCTTGCATGTAAAGAGACATGCAAGGTGTTTTGGCTGGAACTGGGAGTCTTAGTGAGATATCAATGGCCCTTGTGGAGCTTGTGGAACATCTGCCCCTTCCCATAACTGCTGGCGTCACCCATTGCTTCTGACTTAGGGCTCTGGCACCTTTTTCTTCTTCCTCAGTTGTTACTCACTAGAGAACTTTAGTTCTCTCCTTCTGTCCCTCTTCATAGCTCTGACACAGGCAGGATAGAGGAACTCCAGTGAATTGCACCTGTGGGGCGCAGACCTCAGATTGCTCAGGAGGAGCAAGGTACGCAAGAAACAGCAATCAGGACATGTGAACACAGTAAGAGATAACCCAGGGTGCTAGCTGCAGGAGTGTGCATCGAACACAGGCTCGCACAAGGAAGGCAGGAAGGTGAAGTTGATGTCCCTGCACTAATAGCATCAACTCCTCTATTGCATTAGGTTAGCTCAAATAAAATTTATCCCCGACCTTTAACAAAGCAACATGGGTAAAACAAAGGGGCCAAGGAAGGTTAAAAATAATGAGCAAAGATTTATAAGGATGAAAGACCAGCATTAATACCTAGAGAGGAGACACTGAAACCAACACGTCAGGGTATTTTCTGCTAACAAAGGTGTATTTTGCAACGAAGAGAAAATAGACTCACTACAAATACGGACAATAAAAACTCCTAAAAACAGTAGTCAGAAGCCAACAAGACCACAGCTGTCTGAAAGTTGTGCACCTTTTGAAAACCCAAAACAAAGTGAATAATTGCATAAATAATGTGCAATGGTGTAAGGTTCAAAGGATAATCTAGTAGTTATATACTAATAGTCAATTTTAGCAACACAGTCGTACCATGGGATTCAAGTATCGATGAGTCATTTAAACACCGGTGGCATTCTAGGACTCAAGGAAAACATCAGCTTATTTAAAAATGTTGAAATTGTATGTCTATGATCACCATTTTATAAAGCTTCAGTCAGTAGGGGGTGGGTTGGACAATGAGTTGCTTGGTTAATTAGCCCAACAATCAAGTAGACACCTGGTCAAAGTAACTCTTAAACCATAGGAGAAACCCATGTTAGGTTCTTAAGGAATGACATCACCACCCTATGGCAAACATGCATACATGTATGCATACCTATAAAAAGATACTTATGTATCCATAAAGGTGTATCTACAGGTTTAGTCCTTTTCTTGCTAATCAAGCAAAAAAAAAAAAAAAAAAAAACAATTTGGGGGCTGCTGACGTGGCTCAGTCAGGCTGTGTAACCCTGCTGACCTGAGTTCCGTCTCTGGTCCCATAGTGGAAGGAGACAATCAAAAGCTGTTCTTTGACCTTCACACATGTGCCCTGACATGTACATGCCAATACTCATATACACATATCACACACAGACATACATACACACAGACAGACAGAGACACACACAAACACAACACACAGAAACATACAAGCAGTCAACGTCTTAGGGTTTTACTGCTGAGAAGAGACACCATGAAAGACAACTCTTATAAAGGACAACATTTAATTGGGGCTCGTTTGCAGGTTCAGAGGTTCAGTCCATTATCATCATGGTGGGAAGCTTGGCACTGTGCAGGCAGACAAGGTGCTAGAGGAGAGAAGAGTTCTACATCTTGATCTGCAGGCAGTAAAGAGGAACTGTGTACTACACCGGACATTCTTGAACATAGAGGACCTCAAAGCCTGCTCTCACAGTGACACATTTCCTTTAATAAGGCCACACCTCCTAGTAGTGCCACTTCCTAAGGGCCAAGCATTCAAATCTATGGGGTTCAAGCCATGAGTCTATGGGGGCCATACCTTTTCAAACCACCATAATCAACAAAAGAAAACAATTTAAAAAAAAAATAAGATGAACACCTATCACTGTAAACAAACTAGAAAAAAAAAAGTCCAATCCAGGGGATATATGAGGATGGCATTGAGGGGACAGTGGAGATGAGACAGGGGACAGAAAATAAGAGCTGATGTTTAAGCCCAGGAACTCGTTCTCAGAAAAGACGAATGTGATTAAGATCATGTCTTAATCATCTTCCTCCCCACAAAGCAGACGCAGAAAGAAAACACACCATGCTGAAAGGACGGGTGATGGAGGGAGAAGCGGTTACAGACACGGAGCTACTAGCCACTCCAGTGTTTTCAAGAATGATACGGAAATGAGGGGTTTCCTCTAAAAAGATACCATCACATCAGCAGACACTAAGAAGGGACTGGGAAAGGCACTATCAAGGAGATATTTATAATGTAAAATAGAGCTGGCTCCAGCCAGTCATTAAAGCTTATTAAGGTATGTCACTAAAATTAGGTGCCAGTAGGATGCTCTGAGGAGAGCTTGCCGGAGATAGGAACCATATTCAAGCCTTAACAAAATGTCTAACAAATCAATAACAGGAAATGAACGAGTAGAAAAGTCAGTTAAAAAAACGTGGAAATGAGTAGTTTTACAAAGGAAAAACATACCAGTAGAGAATAAATAAGACATGGGATTTGAATCTTAGTAAAACTTTACTTGCCTTTAAAGCCATGATCACCATCTGGTCTGTCCAGCACCTTCTGGACTTTGGAACTGGATGAATGCAAGCTTGTGTTGTGTCCCCTCGGGCACCTTCAGCTTGTGGTTTGGTCATGTCCCCTTAGTTTGCCAAACCCCAGTTTTCTCATGTATGAGGTGGGTGTCAACATTCCCAACTGAGCCATTATGAGAATGGATGTTCACAAAACTCTTCATACCATATATGGGCCTCAGCAGGACCGCTGTTGTTATTGTTGTCCAACAAATCCCAGAGGATTTGAAGAATGGTAAAACCCATTGTTGGTGAAGATGAAGCAATTCAAACTCTCTTGCATGCCCCTTAAATTGACTGTCTTCTGAGGACAGTGACAATGGCTGCCTTCTTGATTGCCCCCTTGGATCCTCACAGGTGCTGTTGATCACACATGTCAGGCGATGCTGGCCAGTCTTTGAGGGCATTTAGAAGCTTGATTCCAAAACTTTAATAATGCGGGTATTGAACTTAGCAGTTCTACTTCTCAGAATTTATCTTGAACAAACATCTCACTGCCAGTATGGAAATACCCGTACAACTGGGCCTAGCCACACCATGAACGTGCCTCTCAGCAGAGTTAGCCCACTTTTCTGGCAAGAGCATGGCCGGTCCTTGGGCTACTTTGTGCCCTCACAAGCCAGGCATCACAGGTACCCCTCTTCCCAGCGCCAGCCCCACAGTGCCGGTAGCGTTCTTTGGTCGTGGCAATAACAGCACCGCAACAGGAAGGAACCCGTAAAAGCTGCTGCTGCGGTTGGGTGTGAAATGTCCCCTGACGATCCGGTCCCTGTGTTAAAGGCTTTGACCCTGGGCCGTAGTGTCGTTTCTAGGTGGGAAAGGGCTAGGGGGATAGCTCAGTGGATAAGATGCTTGCTATGTAAGTTTGAGGACCTGAATGTGAATCCACAGACCACAAAATTAAGCCAGATGAACTAGCATGGGTCTGTAATTCAGGCTTCCATGGGACCGTGGGAAAAAATCCCAGGAAGCTCATGGGTCAGTTACCCTGATGTGTCAGCCGCAAACAACAAAGAGACCCCCATATCAAATGAGGCGCAAGGCAAGACTGACACTCAGGTTTATCATGTACCTGTGCTCACACATATGATTGTGCTCACAACGTCATACACACATACAAGAATTAAGGCAGGAGGCAGTTAGGCCATTGGGCACATGCCCTTGGAAGGGATATTGGCCTCTAGAGTCTCCTCCCTTCCCCTTCCCCTCCCCACCTCCCATTTCCCCTTCCTTCACCCACCTTCCCTTTCTCCTTCACTTCCCCCTCCCACCTTCCCCTCCTCCCTCTTCATGTTTCTCTCCCACATCCACTCTGCCCTTCTTTCCTGACTGATAAGGAATAATCATCTTTCTTCCTCATGGTTCTGTGATGACTCCTCCACCACCACCCTCTCTAAGTAAAAGGGCCTAGAGACAAGGTATGAACCAAAATAAACTTCGCCTCCTCTAAAGTTGATACGCCAGGTATGTTGTCCCCGTAACCAAATAGCAGTTAGCACAGTTGCTCTGTTTTACCTACCATGAAAAGTTTAAGTGGTCATGAGGTATCCCATGAGCACTTCTGTTGGCGTGAAAAATATTTATGATATACTAAGTAAAGATAACTTCATAAAAGGCTATGTCTAGGATGAGCCTCATCAGTCAACATATATTTATTTGCATGCTTGGGAACATTCTCAAGAGTATTTATGTCAAGGAAGAGATGAGTCCTTTGTGGAGGCTTGATGGGGAAGGGGGACTTGTTCTGTTGACTGGCACAGCTGTGTGTTCAACAGGGAACATCCACCACTGTGACATGCAACCGGCATATGAAAGCAGCCTGGATCCATCTGTCCCAGGAGCCTGGCCCCCAGACTGCTCTGCAGCACGCACTTATTGCTGTGGCTGCTCATCTCTGCTCTCAGGGCCAGGGAGTTGGGGACAGCAGGCAAAGGGCAGCTGCTAGAACCCGACAGGGCCTGTGTTTGGTTGTGAAGGTTGGAAGGAGGCGGAGGACCACAGTCTGGCCACGTCTGTTTTGGATCCCAGGTGCCTTCTAAGCTTCTTCCCCCCCTCCTCCCCCCCCCCCCCCCCTCCTTCTTGCTTACTTAGCAGGGAAGGTAGCAGCTTTCGGGATTAAAGGGGAGCCATGGAAGAGTGGATAGCATCTGCTCTGTAGGTTTTGATAAAAACAATCAAGGTCCAGAGACTTGGACATGGAGAGGAAGAGGCCGAGATGGTGCAGCAGGGGACACGTGTGGAAGGCCAGTCCTACCTGGGCCATGGCACCTTGGGCCATGAGGATGAGCAGACTCTTCCTCTCTGAGGCCCTACATAGGCCTTGCTGCCTGGGTGGAAGGCATTCAGTATCTGCTTGGGGAATGAGTGTTCTGGTGTCATTTCTCCTGGGTTCTAAAAAAATATGAGCCCAGACCTTTTTCCTTTTGCAGTGGTGGTAGTGGATAAGTTGGTAAGTCAGTTTTAGAGTGGTTCTCGTCATTGTAATCAATATAATAAGGTACACAAAATACCTCTTCAAACTAACCCTAGTATATAAAAAGCAGCCGTGTGTGAAAACACCATTTTTTCCTTGTTTTTCATTAAATTTCCAATTTCTTTTTTTTATTATTATTTTCTTCATTTACATTTCAAATGCTATCCTGAAAGTCCCCTCTACCTCCCCTTTCCCCCTGGTTCTCAACCCACTCCTGCTACCTGACCCTGGCATTCCCCGGTACTAGGGTATATGATATTTTCAAGACCAAGGGCCTCTCCTCCCATTGATGGCCGTTTAGGCCATCCTCTGCTACATATGTGTCTTGGTCAGAGTTTCTATTCCTACACAAACATCATGACCAAGAAGCAAGTTGGGGAGGAAAGGGCTTATTCAGCTTACATTTCCATATTGCTGTTCATCACTGAAGGAAGTCAGGACTGGAACTCAAGCAGGTCAGGAAGCAGGAGCTGATGCAGAAGCCATTGGAGGGATGTTCTTTACTGGCTTGCTTCCCCTGGCTTGCTCAGCCTGCTCTCTTATAGAAACCAAGACTACCAGCCCAGAGATGGCACCACNCACAAGGGNNCCTCCCCCCTTGATCACTAATTGAGAAAAATGCCTTACAGATGGATCTTGTGGAGGCATTTCCCCAACTGAAGCTCCTTTCTCTGTGATAACTCCAGCTGTGTCAAGTTGACACAAAACTAGCCAGTACAATATGAAACTAGAGACACAGTTCTGGGGGCGGGTACTAGTTAGTTCATATTGTTGATTCTCTTATAGGGTTGCTGACCCCTTTAGCTCCTTGGGTATTTTCTCTAGCTCCTTCTTTGGGGGCCCTGTGTTCTATCTAATAGATGACTGTGAGCATCCACTTCTATATTTGCCAGGCACTGGCATAGCCTCACAAGAGATAGCTGTATCAGGGTCCTGTCAGCAAAATCTTGCTGGCATATGCAATAGTGTTTGGGTTTGGTGGTTGTATATGGGATGGATCCCTGGGTGGGGCAGTCTTTGGATGGTCCTTTCTCTGTCTCAGCTCCAAACTTTGTCTCTGTAACTCCTTCCATGGGTATTTTGCTCCCCATTCTAAAAAGGAATGAAGTATCCACACTTAGGTCTTCCTTCTTCTTAAGTTTCATGTGTTTTTGCAAACTATCTTGGGTAGTCTAAGTTTCTGGGTTAATAATCCACTTATCAGTGAGTGCATATCATGTGTGTTCTTTTGTGATTGGGTTACCTCACTAAGGATGATATCCTCCAGATCCATCCATTTGCCTAAGAATTTCATGAATTCAATGTTTTTAATAGCTGAGTAGTACTCCACTGTGTAAATGGACCACATTTTCTGTATCCATTCCTCTGTTGAGGGACACCTGGGTTCTTTCCAGCTTCTGGCTATTATAAATAAGGCTGCTATGAACATAGTGGAGCATGTGTCCTAATTACCAGTTGGAACATTTTCTGGTTTTATGCCCAGGAGAGGTATTACTGGATCTTCCAGTAGTACTATGTCCAATTTTCTGAGGAACCGCCAGACTGATTTTCAGAGTGGTGAAAACAACATTTTTTTTAGGGTAAAAGGAATTTCAGATTTCTGTTGTAAACGTGATGGATCTAGGGTCTCATCTGGAGCACCCTGCAAGCTAACTACATTCTGCACATGCTTGCACATCTCCGACATTCAGGCTAACTACATTCTGCACATGCTTGCACGTCTCCGACATTCAGGCTAAATACATTCTGCACATGCTTGCACGTCTCCAACATTCAGACCACTACATTCTGCACATGCTTGCATGTCTCCGACATTCACGCTAAATACATTCTGCACATGCTTGCACGTCTCCGACATTCAGGCTAACTACATTCTGCACTTGCTTGCACATCTCCGACATTCAGGCTAACTACATTCTGCACATGCTTGCACGTCTCCGACATTCAGGCTAACTGCATTCTGCACATGCTTGCACGACTCCGACATTCAGGCTAACTGCATTCTGCACATGCTTGCACGTCTC
Source organism: Mus pahari (assembly GCF_900095145.1). Classification (NCBI taxonomy): domain Eukaryota; kingdom Metazoa; phylum Chordata; class Mammalia; order Rodentia; family Muridae; genus Mus; species Mus pahari. The sequence goes on along the minus strand of NC_034590.1, from coordinate 36,957,325 downwards.
CGACATTCAGGCTAACTGCATTCTGCACATGCTTGCAAACGTCTCCACATTCAGGCCATCTGACTCACACGTGTGTATCTTGTGTGCCCGACACTAGGGTCTCACCTGACATGAAGCCTCCCTGTGTGAGTCAGTTGATTCCTTGCTTGCTTGGAAGTGGTATGGTTTCCATGAAGATGGACACCGGCCGTTAGCCCTAGAAGAGGGCCCATCGCAACTGTGCAAGGGACAAGTTACCTTGTCCCAGGCAAAGAGGTAGTCAGAGGTGGCAAGGAAAGGCAAGGTGGGTGATTGATCCTGGTGTGTGGCCTTGAGGAAAACCAGTGTTGACACAGTGGGGCGGGGGACTGCTGCTCCTCTTTGCCTGGGTATAAGTGTGGGGTAGGGGACAGAGTGTGGCAGGGTTCCAGGGAGTGCTGAGAGACATTTCTAGCCCATTCTGGTTCCTTCCTAACTCGCCCCTCAGGAATCGCTGTGAAGCCCTGTGAAGCATTCAGCAGCTGCCTTCAGCTTCATGAGCCAAACCTCATTTTCATTTGCCTTCTGCCAATCAAATGGAGACTTGTGAGCATAATATGGCTCTGCCATTTTAATGTAGCTGTAACTGTTACTATTAATTACATGAATTACATTATCAGTATATCTACTGAAGCCTAGATGCCTTGTCTAAACAGCTCATTGTTTAGTGCCATCTTTGATGTAGCTTTAGATGACTTTTTACAACCCGTCTTTCCCAAGCTGTGTTCTGCCTCCTGCCCCTGAGCTGCTCCTGCTGACATTGGTTGAATTAGATTAGGGACCCAGCTTCAGCAGTTGAGCTATCCCCAGGGATGGAGAAGGTGAGGCAGTCGATAATGTCAGGAGAGATTTGTTCTGTAAAATGAACGTATCGAGGTCACTGGCCGTGGTCCCTGCTCGCATGCAGCTCTTGAGCAAATCTAGAGAAAGATCAAGAGAACCACGTTGTATAGATGCAGCCTGCCCTGCCATGTTCCACTGCAGTGCTTGTCTGTCTGGGCGGAGCCTGCTAAGGAGTTCACTGTATACCTTACCCATCTTACCCATCTCTGCCTGCCCTTGGGCTCTTTGCCTCCCGTCTGAGAGCCAGTATCCCTGAAACAGCACCCCATGCTGTCGCGTTTTATAAAACGTGGTATAATGCAGCAGGAGAGAGCACTTCAGCCCAGCCAAGGTGTCCTCCTGAACAGTCAAGCCATAGGATGGCAGACCTAGTATGATGAGTTATTGGGGGAAGAGAGCCAGGCATCAGATCAGGCACCTGGATTACTAGGTAGCATTTGGGCAAAGCCTAGAGGAATTACTAACACACACACACACACACACACACACACACACACACACACACACCCCTTGGGTGCACACACTTGTCTACACTTCCTGAACCTGGTCATCCTGCTGGAGCTGTACACACCTAGGAGGGAAGGCACATGTAGCCATTCTACAGATGCTTTCTACTAAGCTCTCAGGAGAAAAAGAATTGGGGAGCACTGTTTTGTAGACTCATTGTAGACATTTCCAGGGAGCACCCAGGGCCTCTCTCCACTGGACCTGTGCTATCACACTGTGGGGGCCCTCAGCCTGTTCATCTGGTTTGTGCCTTGGCCCTGGTGTTCCTGTCCCTGTCCTGTGGTGGGGACTTTGCAGGGCATCGGGGCACCGGTGGAGCTGTGACCAGAGCCCTCTACTCCCTGTATTCCGAGGGGCTGCCAGTCTGTCTGGCCATCTCTCAGATGGCTCCTCTGTCCTTGGCCGCTGCTCCCAGCCCTTGACCTCCTACTCTCTCCCACACCGACATTCCCAGCCCCCTGGCCCTTTGTCTCCTCCCTCAGCTTCTGCCCTCCTGGCTTCCCGTCCCCCTCTTTTCAAAGTGATGGAAGGATCATTCGCTTTGTCCTTTTGTGAAAGGCTCTGCCTCCTCCGCGGGGGATCATCAGGGCGGCACTTCAGGGTCCCTGGCTTCCAAGTTCAGCAGAGACTTTCTGGTTCCCTCTCCCATGCCTGGTGGCACTCAGGCTCTGAAATATATGAGTATTACTCCCTGAGACCCTCGCTGTTTTGAATCACTTCTGCAGCTCCAGGGTCTCTGGGCTGCCTCAAAATAAAACAAAACAAAACAAAACAAAACAAAAAGCTCTTTGGGGCTTTTCTATCAGTATATTAAAATAGGAGGTGTTTTGTTTGTTGTTTCTTTGATTTTTTTTTTTTTAATTCTGTAGACAATGGAGCCTTTTCTTTCTTCTAATGAGATCTTACCAGATATCTTATTATGGGAAAATGGAGTTTATCTGTGTGCAGGTAGGGCACAGGCCGTGCAACACCTGCTCCCCCTCCCCCTGCCCCACCACCTACCAACTCTCCCCTGTGGGGCTATAAAGTTCTCCCATAAGTCGTCTGGGGTTCTGTGGGTCCCCACTGATAGCCACTGTATTAGACCAAGCTCCACCTGATGAATTCGGGAGCAGGCAAGAGAATCGCAATGACACTCCTCTGGCTTTAGTTATTTTCAACAAGTGAGGTAGCTGGGAGCCCAAACTGCCAGTACAGGCCACTTCTGACCTGCAGAGTCCCAGTTAGCAGGCCTTGGCTTTAGGATGGAAATTAACCAGTATATGCATTTGATAGGGGCCCAAACCTCAGGTTTTGAAATTTGATCTGTTCTTAAGCTTACAGCACAAGTACGATGCTGTCCCCTTGCCCAGCAGCTCCTGGTCAGCCCTGCTATTGTGAGGACTGACAGCCAGCACTTCACTTCTTTCCTACATGGTGTTTTGGAGACTGGGTCTGAAGCACAGCTTTGACCTCATGATACTTTACATTTTTAATAATCGTGTTTTTCAATCACGATTTTTAAACATTTTTAAAATTTTTTTTTCTTACTCACTTTACCTTGTGCTCACCGTCCCCCTCATTTTACATTTAAGTGGGTTTGTTGGCCTCTAACTTACAGTGAGCAGAGGTGCATCTGCTACAGTGGTGTGAGAGTATGTGTAATGGTGAATCTGCTAATGTAAAACAAGAAATAACATTTGTCAGAAGACTGTGGAAACCCAGAACAATTTTAGTTGTGATTTGCTGTAATTAATTGGGAATTAAATAATAAATTAATCTAGGAGGAAAAAAAGGATTGCTCACATTCAGGGTTATGGGTGTATCTCATCTCAAACATTGTGTGTGTGTGTGTGTGTGTGTGTGTGTGTGTGTACTGAATGTGTGTGTGTGTGTGTGTGTGTGTGTGTGTGTACTGAGGGCTATAACTCCGGGTTTCGAGCATTCTAAGCTACACTCCATCCTCTTGGACATGATGATAAATATCCTCTTTTGTCACACTGAGAGAGCTAGCTACTAAGGGGTCCCTGTCCAAGACAATCATGGGTGTTACCTGACCTGTAGATGTTCATTACTTGATTGCAACTCTGGTAGTTTCTGGAAGAGTGCAAAGAATATTCCCCAGTGTTTGGACTTCTGAAAAGGTGACATGGTTGCCTAACAGTATCAGCCATGGTGGAAGGAGGTGGCTGGAGGTGAGGTGAACAGAACTGACCACCCAAGGGGAGGGTGGGAGAGATGCATTGACAGCTGGGACAAAGCTTGCACAGGAGTTAGTAGCAAGGCCCTGGGGACTAACTGATGACCAGCTAACATGTGTCCTGTGTCACCTGGAACTGGGCACAGCAGGCCCGGGATCTTTTGAATTCATTACCCAGTCTCTTCATGCCCTGCACCTCACTGTAGACACAGTACTGTAGACACAGTAATGGCAGCACACTGGGGGTGCACTGGGGTTCCTCTGCCTCATTTGTCCATGGCCGTGTGTCTGCTGTGGTTACCTCTGGTGTGATAGAGTGCTTTTATTTAACTCTGTACCAACCCCTTGATCTTGTCAGGGACTTTACAAAAGCGATTCAAGAAAGCCCATCCTTCTGCTTTCATAGTCTTATTGGCTCTAACATAACATCGAACTTCCTTCGCTTGCTGAAAATCAGTGTTTAAGCACTTCTGACTTCTCACAGACATGGACTCTGGGAAGGGAGCAAATGACTTCCAGGGTGGTGAAGAAATTCAGCTGTAAAGAAATATGGAGGTGGTGATTTTTTCTGTGCAATTTTGTGACTTCAGCCAGTGTCTCTGGGGATGTGTTGAAGGAAGCCTTCTGAGCTAGAAGAAAATCTTGTTTTAAACTTTAATGTATTTAAAGTTTTTTTTCTCCTTAAACATTATTTATTTATTTAAAGCTTTTCCTCCTTAAACTTTATTTATTTAATTAATCATTTATTTTTTTATTTATTTATGCTCAGGATGAAAGGGAGAAAACAAGGGCCTCATACGTACATTTCTTCATCCACTGGCCCTTCTTTATTTGTTTCAAAAGTCTGACTAATAGAAATTAATTGTGGTCCAGGATTAAGGTGGAGTACGTGTAACATTTCTGTCATATAGTTCATACAGGTAAAGTCAGGCTGCTTGCCATGTTAATCTCCTCCGTTCTTTGTGTTTGGAATTTTATTATCTTTCTCTTCTGGCCATTAGTAAAACATGTTGTGTGTTTGTCACCATGGTCACCAGCTGTGCTGCAGAACAGTAGGACACATTTATTCACATGCCTTTAAAGGCTGTAATAGTGGTGAAGAGTGCAGGTGTGAGTTCACGTCTGCACCATTCTGACACTCACAGTGCGTTCCCAATGCGATGCCTCATCTGCAGGGCCTTCTCATCTACCTCAGTGGAAACTGTGACTGTTATACTCTTCAACCTTCTGCTAGCGTGTGTGTGTGTATGTGTGTGTGTGTGTGTGTGTGTGTGTGTGTGTGAGAGAGAGAGAGAGAGAGAGAGAGAGAGAGAGAGAGAGAGAGAGAGAGACACACGCTTCCTGGCTAGTTTTATGTCAACCTGACATAAAAGCTAGAGTCATCTGAAAGGATGGAGCCTCAATTGAGAGAATGCCTTTGTAAGATCCAGCTGAAAGGCATTTTCATAAATGGTGATTGATGTAGGAGGCCTCAGCCCATTATGGGTGGTGTCATCCCCTGGGCTGGTAGTTCGTGGGTTCTATAAGAAAGCAGGGTAAGCAAAACGCTGAGGAGCAAGCCAGTAAGCAGCACCCCTCTATGGCTCCTGCATCAAGTCCTGTCTCCATCCAGGATCCTCCCTGTTTTGAGTTTCTGATCTGACTTCCTTCAATGTTGAACTGTGCTGTGCAAGTATAAGCCAAATAAATTAAACCCTTTCCTCCCCAAGTTTCTTTGGTCATGGCATTCAAAGTGGTTTCTGAGAGGAAAGCCAGAGCCAGGAGTGATGGATGGGAGGAGTTAACTCAGCCAGCAGCAAAGAAGGGCACTGGGAGCGAGGTATCCCTGAATTAGGGTGGGTGATAGAAAAAGAGCACATCCAAGGATGTTAGAGTAGACCAAGCCAAGAGGAGTGAAGCTGACCAATGTGTGCCCTGCTGTGCCATGGAAGTCTTAATTGGACTGTGGACATTCACCTTTTAAATCTTTAAGAGTTCCTGTCCCTCCTGTGAGGGATGATGTAATGGAAGTGGAGGATGTGGTCCTTTTGCCTTCCAGGCTCTGTAAGGTAATGCCTCTGACAGCCTTAGAAGGTTCTCTAACTAGGACAGACCAACCACGAAACCCTGCAGACTTCAAATGCATTGTTGTTCTCCTGTATTTTACACTGTGTCTCCAAAGAACACCCCCACCCCCACCCCGTGTGTGTGTGTGTGTGTGTGTGTGTGTGTGTGTATGTATGTNTGTGTGTATGTGTGTGTTTAGCATTTTAACTGAGCTGCCATCCAGGAAGCAGGCTAATACTTTATTCTGAACATTTTGTCTCCAAGGGTGACAGGGATGTTCTGCCTTTATCTACCTGTGTTCAGCAGTAGATTCATAGGCTACAAGTCTGCTGCACTCACAGACCCTGGGCTTGGAACGTTGGTCAGAACACTGCCTGGGTGCCTCTGGGGAAAGGAATACTGTTCTTACCCAAGCTCCCACGCCTGAGACAACTTCTTTTGTATGGCCTTCCTGTCTGTGCTGCCTGTTTGCCTGAACACACCCAGAGCTTCTCCCTTCTCTCCATCCTTACCTCTGCTTCTTTTGTTCAAGCTCCTGGGTCTCCCTTGGAGGCTGTCGCATCCTTATTTGATATCACATGACTTGTCTAGGGGAAAGGCTCAGAAATATCTCTTCTCTTAGTAAACCAAAGAACCGATTTGATCCAAACTCAGCCTAGTGAACTAATGAGTCTACCGGAGCCTGGATGACACCAGTTAGAGCAGCCTCCAGGGCTTCAGGTAAATCAGCCTGGGCAGCCGCATCTTTGGTGAAAGCCCACCCCAAGCTGACTGCTAATATAGGCTGCACGACGAGGGCTGCGGCTTTGCCAGCCTCCCACTTCCTGCGCACCGCAGCACCTCCTAGCAATGAACACTTCATGAACTCAGGAAGAGGGAAGCAACCCGTTAGCCTGGGAGGCCACCCTCCGTCTGTGAGAGGACTTTAACGGGCTGAATCCTGTGAGGAGCCTGTGGATGATCATGGATGCTCTGATGCAAGACTGCAAAGACCGTGTAACATCTTGAATGAATGAACAGTGACACTACACCCAGGCTGTCACCTGAGGTCATAGTGTAGTCTTCTAGGCCCTGCATGGGGTAGAACAACAAGTTGGGTCTCTGCAGCCTTCTCCCCTGGATGTCACGGCTTCCTCTCCTGGGCTCCCTCACCCGAGTACCACAATATCCCCATCTGTGCTCTCATCTAGATGTCACAGCATCCTCCCTGGGATCTCCCTTGGGTGTCACAGCATCCTCCTCTGGGAGAGTCATTCCCTAGGCTCTCATCTGTATATCCCAGCAGCCTCCTTAGGACTCCTGCCTGTGTGTCACACAGCATGCTTCCCTGGGCTCTCTCCGGGACCGTTGGCCTTCTCACTGGTTTGTGCCTTTGCTGTCTTCTCTGCCCATCAGCCGACCATCTTGAGTTTGCTCCTGGGTGGTTGCTTTCTCTGTTTTCTCTCTCCACCTTTGCTGGCGTGCTTCCTGCCTTCTAGGCTACTCTTCCCCGTGTACTCTTGCTTTGCTCCACCATATCCTTGGGTTCATTTTCCTCATCCTTAAGCTGGATTTTTCTTGCCTAATGGGGTCACTGCCCTCTCTGCTCACATATAGAGCAGTGCCTGCACACAACTGATACCCAGGAAATATTTGTTGCATAAATATTCACCAGAGTCAAGCCTGGCCCAGGCTATCAGCTATCCCAGGTCCTATGCGGCAAGCTGAAGGAACACTCTAGTTAAGCAAAAACTCACTGACTCTGAAATGGAGTCACATCACTTGACAAAGCTGCCAGATATTCCCGCTGATTAGCTGTTAGTGATAGGCAATTAGTTTTCATTTGTTTGATTTTGGTCTTTTTATTTTTGACATATAATAATTGTGCATATTCATAGGATACAATGTGGTATTTTGATTCATGCATGCATTTTATAATTATAAAATCAGAGCAATTAGCATATCCATTGCCTTAAACTTTTATCATTTCTTGATGGTGAGAGTATTTGAAGCCATCTCTTTCAGCTGTTCTGCGGTACATTACACTTTCTTGCTAGCTTCATTTATTCTTATGTGCTGTTGCTATAAGAAAAACAGGTTTCATTCCTCCCGTGTGGCTGCGGGATTGTATCTCTTGAAGACAATTACTTTTGGTTGTAAATTGATAAGTTTACAATGGAAAAGTTGAGTGGGAAGAATTTTAAAGCTTTAAATACGGCGGTTATCCAGAAGAACTCACGGTCTGCATTAAACAGTTTCTCGAGTCCTTGCTTTGATCCTTGGCTATGTTGTCAGTGGACAACTAGAACCAGAGATCTACAGAGAAACATTTGTACCTCAGATGGTCCAGCTGAGGCAACAAAGCCCGAATGGAAGATGTAACAAGGGAATGTAGTTCAGGTTGGATGGAGTGCTTGCTTAACATCTCCAGGTCTACGTTTTAGCTCCAGCGTTTCAAATCCACAGCTTCACAAATATAAGTTGTTCTTCTCACGGCTGATCTTAATATTCACCTGTAGGGCATTCGAATACGTTTATGCTTTATTCAAGCCAGACACGCAGTGGTGCTTCATGGTCTCTGCTCTGTTTGAGCCACTGATGCATTTTAGCATGCTACAAGACTGTCAGGCAAACTAGTTGGCTCCATGACTAAGTTACCCTAGTTCATTCCACGGAGCTGGCCAACTTCGTATTAAAGTCGTATAAGTTGGGGGACAGTTCCACACCGGCTCTCCCCGTAGCTCTTACCTGCTTGTGCACTAGGCTTCTCGTCACCCAGTTCTTCTCTCCTGGCTTCTGGGTTTAGGGTCCTTTTGAAGGTGGTTCCATCACTGGTGAGGGGGAGGGGGTGGTGTAGTCAGACATTGGACAGACAGACTTCCTCTATGGAATGGGCAGCTAGCACCTGTAACAGCTCACTGCCCCTGGAGTTGCTGAGAGCCCTTAAAGCTCTCCGTACCACCACAGGCTGCTACAGTATTTAAAAAATTTGGTACCCAAATGTAGAACATTTGTATCATGGGTAAATTCAGCTGTTCATTTTTAAAGTCAACATTCCGGCCTGTTGAGGTGATCTCCTGGAAATTTGGTGTCTCGCTCTGATGTCATAATCCTCTCCCTGACCCTGCCACTTGGCTGGGCTCTGAACTCTGAGTTCTGATAGACAACACCTGCTGTCTCCCAGCCTGTGTTGCCTGCCAACCCCTCCCTCTCTCCGCCATCCTCCCAGGGCACATAAAAGACAGTGTTAACATCATATTGAAATAAAGGCCCTCATCTGCTTAGCCATTCTCTAATATGCCAATCTTGTAACCTTATTAAAAGAGAAAATGAGATGAGTTTGGCCCGGCACTTGCTTCCTGAAGCACTCAGAGCCTTCTGCCCTGATAATCCCTGCTCGGCTCCAGCCTGTGATTGACAAGGGGTTTATTGGTACGCAGCTTTTATGCTTTTTTTTTTTTCTTTTCATCGCTACTGTCCTGTTATGTTTTAAAATTAACACTTAAGAATCCACTGAGCACACAACACAGTTGAAATCAAATGGCGAGGAAGGCACGCCCAGACCAACCCTGGGGACACTTGAGTTCCCCACTTACACACTCCTGAAATTTTTTTTTTTTTTTTTTGCTTTCTTGTATGCTTTCGTAAATTACAGTGATTTTTAAAAAGCATTCCTAATTAATGTTATGCCACAGTAAAATAGTCAAATTTACTGTACAGCCACTTCTGAGTATATGTTCAGACGCATTTCTGTCACCTGTCTCCAGAGCTCAGAGCCCTTCAACAGTGGCTCACCATTGACATTCCCCTGTCTCCCAGACCTTAGCCCCTCACAACTGCCATTCTACTCTCTGTCTGTAGGAATCTGGTGGCTTGAGGCAACTCTATTAGTGTGACCATATACTCTTTGTCCTTTTATGGCTGGCTTATGTCACTTAGCATTCATTGGGTTTGAAAATGTCCCCCAAGGTTCATGTGGTATAAAGTCCAGCCCCAGGGTAGCACTGGTGGTGGGTGGAGTCTGGCTTCTCTTGAGCAGATGGGTCACTGGTGTTACTGCAGCAGTGGGTAGGTTGATTGCCCCGTGGGTTTGTTGTAGAAATTCATTTGGCCTTCGCCTCCTTGCTCTCTCTCTTGATCTCTTGTCCTTCCACATTCTTCAGTGGATGACATAACCCAAGTCCTTAACCACAGGCCAAGTCAAGGCTCTTGGACTTTCTAAGTTCCCAAACTATAAAGGTTAAACCTCCTTTCTTTGTAAATTACCTAGTATCTGTCTGTCTGTCTGTCTGTCTCTCTCTCTCTCTCTCTGTCTTTTGTCATAGCAACAGAAACTGGACTGATAGCTCTCAAGGTTCATGTATGTGTGACATGTCAGATTTCCTTACTTGTTTAAGGCCAAATTATGTTCTTTGTATTTGCATGCCAGTTTGTAAATCCACTCAACCACTGACAGACATAAAACAAACAAACAAAAAAAACCACACACAAAAACCCAGAAATCAACCAAACAAAGAAATAACCCCTTTGGTATTTGTTAGAGCAGGATATGGCCATGTGAATTCATTGGATGGGCAGGGGCATCTCTGCAGCCTGCCTTCCAGATGCCTTGTGATGCTGCGGTATAATCTCCTTGTCCTTCAGGGAGCTGAGCAGAGCCTCCTCAGCGCATCCTTCATGTGTACCAGCCATCCCACACGCTGTGTCCATGCCTAGGCTTCCATAAAGGAGCTGGACTCTCTGGCCTGTGATTGCTCTGTTTCTCTGGCCTTGGGACTCTATGGCCTCTGTGATTTCAAGAGGGAGAAAGGCGACAGAAGGTCAAGCAATCACTTATAGCCAGAATGTCTTCATTATACTGAAAAACGCTTGCTTCAATGGGGCCAGAAGCCACGCGTTTTAGAGCTGTGTGATAATGTGAAGGATTCTCATGGCTGTTATCTCTGTTGTTCTGTGTAAGTGCCACCACCTCGCCTGCCTGGCTCGAGTACACTCGGGCCAGCAGGGGTCATGCCCAAGAGGAGGCTGCATTGTCATCGAGGTGGCAGGTCTCCTGGTGGCTCCAAGGACATGACTTACTCAGCCATCAGACGTCCTCTTGAGGAAGCTGATTTTTATCTCTAAAACATCAAATAAAGAATAGATTGGTGGATCTTCGTGAGGATTAGACAGAATTAGTTTCTACAGGAAAGAACTGGGAGCGGGAATATTTGTTCACCCATGTCCACAGCAGCGTTTATCCCCAGTAGCCTGGCACGCTTATGGAAACAAAATGTGCTATCTTTGTGGACTAGAATATTATTCAGCCATAAAGGGAGAGGACTTTTGATGCAGGATGACATGGAGGAATCTTGAGGATATTGGACTGAGTGAGATAAGCCAATCACAAAATATGAATACTGTAAGATATTCAGAGTTTTCAGAGCCTTGAATGCAAGGGGTAGGGACAGAAAGTATGGTCTGGGCTGAGGAGCAGGCAAAATGACAGGGAAAATGGGGGATTTCCAGGCTCTGATGAATAGTTCGAAACACACATTCACATAGAAGGTGTCGGTTAAACCACAAAACAAAAAGACAGAAATATGGAATGGGGGTTGGGTGGGTGGCTGGAGAGGTAGAAGGGAGAGATAAGAGAAGTTGAGGGGAGAGTGCAATCAGAAAGTATTACACACACACACACACACACACACACACACAAACACACAAAATTTGTTAAAGAACAAATTTAATGAATAAAAACATTTTTTGAATCAGCTTATACTTTCTTATTTACCAGTAATGATCAGACATTGTTTCAAAGCACATTCTAAGAAATTACATCTGGCTAAAAAACTTTTATGACAGAAGATTTAAATAAACTTGGCCTTTAAGTAATGAAGGGAACTAAAGGATAGAAAAATTCTCTGTGACAACATGTTGATCAAAGTGACCCTACAGAGCAAGGTGACACACAGTTACGGAGCTCCGAGACAGGCTTGTCCAACACCTAGGGGAAATGGGTAAAATAGATTTCTTGCTGCCAGTCTACTGTTGATGCCACAGTTATTGTCCTGAGAATATCCCATCTGCAGGAAATAAATGCTTCATAGCAAGGTACACGAGAGAGTTGCAGCTTGACAAGTTGTCCATTAAATGAAAGCCAGCAAGAGATCCAGAAACGTACATAAAGGTGGATAGCATCCTTCCTGTCGGCTAATAGTTGGTGGAAGATTGCCTCGCAGGTGACCTTCACCACTAAGCACTTTTTAATTGGAAAAAGAGTAAGAATGCCCTGCATATTACATTCCTTTATGCTGGTGAGCTAGAGCTGGGTTTCCAGTTGGAAGTTGGAGCCATAGAGGTGTCCACATTTCTTTGTAACTACTAAATTTTGGAAATGTTCCAGTGGGCTGACTCTGGCCAAACAATCACTTAGGAATGATGTCTGACATGTATATTATCTTACAGTTGGAAATTTTACTGTTGAGTCTGAAATGGTTGTCCTTAGGTGTGTATATACTGGTGCAGAAGATAAAGATGGATCCCTTCCATCTCTTACTAAAGGGTGACTACTTCAGCATAGCTTGCAGGAAGTGGTTTTGGTAAGAAAAGTAATTGATCTGCCAAGTAAAGTCGCCAGCCCAGTTCACTTCAGCCCCTTAGGGAAAGCATCTGTCCCCAAGGCAAGATGACGTTCATGTTGTTTCACCACCACCACCACCACCACCACCACCACCACCATGTCATACTAGACCTTTTGTGACACCACACACCACCACTGCCTATGGCCAGCTTCTTATTCCTTCCCACCATTTCTTGCTCTGTTATGAGACTATAATCTTAGGAGAAGGCTGGGTTGACCAGAGGGTCTGCGACTGGGACTAGAAGGCCTAGTGATGTGCTTTGACTGGCTGTGGTGGCATTTATAGTTCCTTGGGTGTTCTACTGAATAGACTGGGACGGAATCAGCACATATCTCTTGCAGCCGACCAGGGGAAAGGTCGCACTGGGAAGTGTAGTCATATAGCTCTCTACCTGAGAGAGTGTGAGACCAGAAGGTGGATGCTCATGAAATCAGCCCTTGCCAGCTCTGAACAAGCTGTGCATCCAGCTGCATCTCATCACCTTGGAGAAGACCAACATAAGAAAAAAAAAAAAAACAAAAAACTACCAAAAATCAAACCAAGCCAAGCTACTACTGCATCAAATAAAAGGATGCTTTCCTGAAGTCAGTGATGCCCTCCTCTGAACAAGAGCATGATCCAGAAAAGGACTGTATTAAGCAGAGCAGGGAGCTTTATTTTGCTTCATCATTTTTGTAAGAGTGTACGGATAGTTATGATTGTTAGACATTGAGCTGGGAGAAGTTGGATGGGGAAGGAGTCCTAGGAGCTGGCATAACACTTCTGGAAGGGATTAGAAGCTTCAAATCGGGTAGAAGAGTTAAAGGAATTGGATCAGGGTTTAGGTATGCTTAGGATTGGCCCTTCCCTGTGGACTCTAAGGTTCTGTATTATAGCTAATGTTAGGTAGTGACTTGCCCCGGCTAAGGGAAGCCACGCTGGCTGGAAAGACTGTGCAGAAGTATCTGTGATGGTGCTGCCCGAGAGAGCGAGGATCTGGATTGGTAGACTGGGGGAAGACCTGTCTCAGTCACTATGGCAACGGCAGTGGTATGCTGAGGGCTTCAACAAAAGGGTGACTTCCGGTGGTGCTTTCTACATGCTTGGGCCTGGGAGTGGCACTATTAGAAGGTGTGGCCTTATTGGAGTAGGTGTGTCACTGTGGGTGTGGCCTTTAATACCCTAGCGCTAGCTGTCTGGATGTAAGTATTCTGCTAGCAGCCTTCAGATGAAGGTTCTCAGCTCTGCCTGCACCATGCCCGCCTGGATGCTGTCATGCTCCCGCCTTGATGATAATGGACTGAACTTCTGAACCTGTAAGCCAGCCCCAATTAAATGTTGCCCTTGTGAGAGTTGCCTTGGTCATGGTGTCTGCACGCAGCATTAAAACCCTAACTTAGACAGTTCCTTTCTTTACAAAGACAAAATTTCTATTCAAAAGCTATTACTCCACAGAACTTGTTCCTGCTTCCTGCCCCTGAGCCCATCTGCTCCATGCTGACACTTATTCTTCAGAATCTGGAAACTGCCCCCCAAAGATCCTTCTGCAATTGGCCTGCAGTGTTTCTTCTTCCATGCTGTCTGTTGCTTGGGTCTTAGTCATTTGGTTCATGTTGAGCTTTAAGTAGTGCTTTTTGAGGTTTTTTTTGTTTTTTGTTTGTCTATGATGTTCTTTCTCACAGAGGCTATAGAACATGGTACCATGCCTTCACACGTGCCTGCCACCCCCTTACCTCACTTAGGGCTGCACTTGGAATGACCTTGGGGAAGTTGGCTGCCAAGTGACTTAGAGGTTTGGGACAGGTTTGGTTTTGATTGTAGGCAAGCAACTGCCGTGGAGTCATCCCTTTGATTACATTGACTGTCTGTTTGTCCATCTAGCTAGCGATGTTCCCAGCATCCTTCTTCTTTGAAGCCCTTCATTGGAAGCCTCATTGTTCCCACAGGTAATTTTAAGCATTTCTCTAAGTAGAAGATCAGATAACATTATTCTGGAAAAAAATTAAAATAGTTGTCATGGTGACAGGCCATGATTTGCTTTTGTATTGATAGAAGTGATCAGTAGACTCAACATCCTGAATCAAAGTCTCAGGGGTTATGGGAAAAGAGAATGGAACACTAGGTTAGATGCTCACCTAGTCTCATTTGCCTGAATGATTTTCCAGTGGATGGGTCAACAAGAGCAACCTGAGTATACTACTAAGAGACAGGCTTGGCCACTGAACTGCTCCCACACCCATAATCAGAACAGTAGCAGTCACCGTTACACCAGTCGTTAAATTCTGTGTAACACACCAGCCAAGAGCTTTGTGGCTTTCCCTGACACACACTCATGGGGACATTTAGCATGGAAGATTAGTGTGGTCGAGGATGAATGTTTCTCTTGTCTAGGCCTTTCATAAGCTGCGAAGCCTGCTGCCGAGGGCCTCCTCATATGATTGATAGATGGTCAGCTGGAAGGGATGGTGGGTCATGGAGTCTTATCCGGCAGGCTTGGCTTCTTCCTAAAGTGGTGACACAGTTCTATGACAGTGAGTTCCTGTGTACAGGTGGCTTCCTGGCTTCTGCCTCATCTTGTATACTGCTCCCGTGGGCAAAGCAAGTCTCATAGTCAAGCCCAGTTTCAGAGGTAGAGTAGGATTACATTGTTTTCTTTTCATGGACAGAGTGATAAGCCTTCCTTCCCCTAACCCTCTGTAATCTACCATAGCTGGGTTATATGCATTCCTGTATAGATATTCCCTGACTTACAATGGGGTTGTATCCCCAAACCCCTATAAGTTGAAAATGCATTTAATGTTCCAATAACCACACTGAGAAATAAGCCACCATCCATTTGAACCATTAAGCAGGCACCTCTGTATAAACATTAGTTATTTCCTGCTATATAACAAATGGCCTCAGACTTAGCCACCAAAAACAAATGTTTGCTTTTTTAGCAGTTTTTGTGGGCCAGGGAAGACAAAAATAAAGAACAGGGCTTAATTATGATACATTCATACATTTGTATCTTTGCATGTTTTTCATACTTTCCCCCTCCCCAAGTCAGGAGTCCTGATTTTTTCCTGAGTGTTTCTGTGTCATCTTTAGCTGCCACCAGGGAGTTCAACTTCTAAGATTACTGCATGATAACTGGGTCTCCCCAGCTGGAACTGGGTGATGTGTGAATATCAGAAGACAGAGCCATTGGGAGTATCTCTGAGACTGCCTGCCACCTCCCATGTCTGCACATTAAATGTACTCTCATTATCCTCCATATTCAATCTCGGAAATGGAGACACTGATGGCAAGTTCTGGCACTGTGGTTGATCCCATGCTGAAGGACAGTGACGGAGGTGGAAGGCATCATACAAGGAGAGATTGATACAATTGACCACACATCCATTAGTGTGCCGTGTGTGTCAAACACCATCACAGAATTGCCAAATCAGGACACATGCTATCTACCTGCCAATCCATCCTTATTATACTAAAAGCAGTCATAAATCAATACGGAAACATTAACATCAAATGGAGAGGGGCTGTACGGGCTCCAGTCAGCCAGCTGCTGAAGAAATACGAAAGGCAAAGAAACACAAACACCGAACCTCACCAGTAATCATAGAAATGCACATGAAAAGCCTCCCCTAGCAAGGTAGGGCTCTGAGAGGTCCGGAAACTGGGTAAAGAAACTTAAATATCTGCTGTCAATAAGGGCATACGTGTAGAGGAACAAATGTGTTTCCAGACAGCTGGAGAGAGATTGACGGGTATAACCTTCTGAAAGTAAATGTTTGTGCTCTTTGCTCCAGTCACCCGCTAAGGATTTCCATGAAATCTGAGACCACAATAAAACTTTTACAACGAAATAGTCACCTGCCTTACTGAGCTTAGTTGAATATCGCACACTACTTGAAATGCCACAAACAGTAGCAGGGTGATTATAAAACACTATTCCCCATGCCGTGGCCATGAAGACCATGTTTTCAAAGACTATTCAGTTGCCTAGGCGTTCTCACATTATTTTAAATGCACAGAACGTAATTCCTACTAGTTGTGATCAATATGTAGAGATATGAAAAGGCCAGAATGGAGGGGCGGGGAGGGGGAGTTGCTCAGAACAAACAGTGCTTACTGTGTAAGTGTTAGGGTTTGAGTTCTGAACCTAGGCCAAAGCCTGTAGGCGTGGCAGCTACCTGTAGCGCTAGCACCTGGCGGTGGACACAGGGCAAGCCAGTTAGCTAGACCAGTAAGAATAGGAAAGATGTGGGGTCAGTGATGGACTGTACCTCCCTAAAGTGAAAAGGAATTGAGGAAGACACCAGACATCAACTGCCTCTCACCCCATGTTCTGTCATGCACATGTATGTATGCTCCTACACATGAGCATACATATACACATATGTGCATACCGTATACAAATACATGCCCCCCCAAAAGCTTGAATGGAAACAGAACAAAGTATTAACTGTTTATTGCTGAATAGAGGTATTATTTTATTTGTGTATGTGCAGTGCGCGCGCGTGTGTGTGTGTGTGTGTGTGTGTTTTCTCTGTTTCCTTCCTTGAGTATTTATTACCCATGTAATGTAAAGAGGTTGTTGGAAGCACCCAGCCAGCCAGAGAGTCCGACTGCTCAGCGTTCAGGATTTATTGCTTTCCTACCATGGCTAAGAGACCCATAGCTCACATTTCAGTTAAAGAAATGGATGTTCTTAATCTCTCAAAAAAAGACACAAGGTTCATGTTGACCCATGGCCCCCAGTCCTTCTGCCACTGTTGTGACATGGTTGTGAAATCTACCCAGGCTGAAACACGGGGGCTCCCCTGCAGCAGTGCAGGGCAATGCTGGAGATGGCTGCACTGGCATCACAGCCCCAGGGGTTTCTGGTCCTCCCTGTGGGTGAGTATAGAAGATCGGAGAGCAGGGGGCATGCGCCTTTCATGGTTACAGCTTCTGTGGCTCTTCTCCCTGGACTTCACTCTCTCTCAGTGATCTCTCTCAGAAATCCCTCTCTCTCACCCCCATCCCACAGCATGCAGCCTGCTGGCCTGGCCAGCTCTCTCTGGCTCTGACTCCTTCCTGGTACTTCATCTGGATATAGCTGCTTTTCCTTTGACCACTCCTGCTCTGGGGTTTGGCTTGGAGTGTTATGTGCAGACATCCGCTATAGGCCTTCAAACATGAGAGATGCAGCCGTTACTCTAAAGATAAAATTGCTCCTGATAGTTAACAGAAGTAATATAAAGCAAATACAATTACTAACAAAAGGAGGCTTTGGCATGTGGGCAGTTCTGCACCCTGAATAGTCCTTCCCTCCCTCCTGCCCTCCCTTTGTTCTTCCACCCGTGCTGTGTCTATCCTTGGGCATAGGTAAGGTGGGCAAGGCTGTGAATGTGGTACGGTGTCCTTCCCTTTCCTGCTTAGCAGAGTGAATAGGACCTGCAGACGGTCCATGTTCTTCCCCCATCTTCTCTCTATTGGGCACAATCAAGCACGTAAGCCCACTCCTTTCAAGGTATCAAGAAAGCCTTCCAAAATCAGAGGCTGTGGATTCAGGACACGGGCATAGCTACCTCTCTCTCAAAACCGTAGCTGCTTTGGGATTCCCAGTGTCCACTCCCCCACTGTCTGTCAGTGAGAGAGAGGAGGGTACAGAACTCAGTGCTATCCAAGGAGTGACTCTGAGCTGGTCTTTTGTGCCTTTTTCTAAATAAACTGTGTTGTTTCCCTGGTTCTGGCTTGCAATTAGTTTAGGGTCCCCTAGAAAAGCAAATCTGCAAGACAAGCCAGAAAACCACGTGGGCACGGGAAATCAGCATCGTATGCTTCAGACTCATTTTCCTAGGAGAAAAGTTTTAAATCCGTTCTGTGATGGATGATACTTGGAATCGCTTTTTCAGCAGTTTCCCAAGCCAGCCTCTCAGGACCAGGTGAAGGCTGTAGACTCTTGGGGGGAGCCCTTAAGGGGGAGCCCCTAAGGAGGCAGGCAGGGAGGGACTCTGTTCTGCAGAGGTACTGATGCGTTCCCTGCTAGGCAGCCTGATGCTTGGTTGTCTTTACACCTCTGCCATACACAGCATCTTCAGCTGCTACGCATGTGTGCTCTCTGCATACCTCCCTGTCCCTTCACTCTCACAGAAGCTCCCAGTGTAGTCAGTGTTGGTGGGCTTGGCCTCTGTAAGCACTCTCTGTCTGTCTGTCTGTCTGTCTGTCTGTCTGTCTCTCTCTGTGTGTGTGTGTGTGTGTGTGTGTGTGTGTGTGTGTGTGTAGCTGCTCTGGCAGGCCCCCTGCTGGCTAGGCCAGCAGACTGTTGTGGGGGGGGGAGGGGGAAAAGGGGGAGGGGAGCACCTCACAGGTGAGGTGGAGCTGTAGGGTGTGTAATGGGAGCTGATGCATCTGCAGCATCCACCCTGGACCAGAGAAAGGCTGATTGATTCTCTTGCTGGGTCTTGGGGGCAGCCCCATCTGGCTTCAGTGGGAGCCTTGGGTACATTTGGTGTAAAGCTTCCAGCTTACCTTATTTATTTGGAGCAGCCAGCACTGTGTAATGCCGATGAGTGCACAGAGGAGCCCTCTTGTCCTCATAGGTAAAAGAATACAGGTCCCCTCAGCCTTCCTGTGATTGGATGTTGTAATTGACCTTATGAATGGGGCAGAGGCAATGTGTATTCAGTAGAGTTACTCCTTCAAGTTTGAGCTCTTTGTAGCTAGTGACATGTGTCTTTTGTGATGGTGATGGCGAGTCCCAGTGAACCCCTGTGAGCACAAGAGAACTTGTTGGGCACTATGATATGGGGCTGAGCTAGAATGTGAGGTAAGTGAGAGGCATTAAATGCAGTTTCCTTCCACCCTGGCCTCATACTAGTGATTGAGATTCTGGCTTTGTATATGATAGGAAAGTGCTCACCTACTGGAATACATACATACATACACACATATCTATATCTCTATCTACATCTATGTCTATATCTCTATGTCTATCTCTATCTCTATCTACATCTATGTGTATATCTCTATCTATTCTCCATAACCCCTAGTGTATGCAGTGTTGGAAATAGAACCTAGAGCTTCCTGAAAGAAATTTGTGTGTGTGTGTGTGTGTGTGTGTGTGTGTGTATAACATATGTGTGTATATGTCAGTCCCAATGACTATACTGCTAAGTGTATTTTTAATTTAGAAATAATTTTGGGTTGTTGAGATAGATCCCCATTGTAAGTTGAAGAACATTTTTAAAAAGTGTTCCTGTGCCATTCATCATCATTTCAAAACTGTCTGGTTGACTGAAACCACACAGCGCTCTGGGATGTCCGCGGAGGGTAGTAACTTTGGGACAGTCACCATGTTGGCCTGGTGGTGATGTGTAAGCAGTGCCATAGCACTGAGTGTCCCTTGCCTTTCTCCTTGGGTGTATTCCTCTGTACCACATGGCTTGGGGTATGTTGATGCTTTAACTAAGACTGGGGTATGTTGCTGAGACTTGTGTTCTACCAAAGGAATGAAGGGCCATTGTTCACATTTGGTCCCCTCTGATTATTTGTGTCTGTGCTCACCTGTCAGGTTCCTTCTTTTGGTCATTTGCTGTTCAGATAGTGAGAAGGTTTCCGTCATTTGAGGAGTGCCCCTCTCCCTGGACTCCTGAGCTGACCCCCCAGAGCGCCATGGCCATTGTCCCGTTTTGTGCCGGCTTTGGGTACTGCCTTCTCTCATCTACTCTGCTTTCCCTTATCTCTTCATCTTGACTGCGGACGCCTGTAAATGTTGTCCTCTCTAATTAGAGCCGTCTTCGCATTCCCCTCTCCTCTCTGATCCTTCTGTTCTCATTATTCTGTTCTCTTAAATAAAGGGCATGTTAGCTTACCATGCTATGATGAAATACTTGAGACAATGAACTTAGGAGAAAAGACTTGTTTGGCCCCAGTGCTACGGCTCATGACGATGGGGGCTCATTGCAGGGGCCTCAGACTAGGTAGCACTTGATAGCTGGTGTGCATCATGGGACCGACCATTACCTCATCAGTCAGGAAGGAGTGAAAGAAGACACACCAGGGACTGCTCATTCCCCCTGAGAGCATGTCCACAGTGACCCCAGGACCTCTCAAAAGGCCTGTCTTCATTAAGGCTCTGCTAACTCCAAATAGCACCACTCTGGGGGCCTGCCTGCAACACATGAGCCTCCGGGGACACATTGTACATCCACACAATAACAAAGGGATGAGCCAAGTCTACTGATTATGCCTTCCTCACTTAGCTCAATCTGCAGCCACTGCAAGATTTTTGTCTTCTCTCTTTGAGTAATTTCATGCATTGAAAGTGCTATGCTGAAGAAGTTTCTTGACCCCAGGCTGGGGGAACTTTGGGTCTTGAGGGTCACACTGTGCTCCTAGCTGAGTCTTCCTGGACTTTCTGCAGGATCCAGGTTTTACTTCTTTCTTTTATACTTTCAAAGTTGTTTTCAGATTAATTTTTCTCAAAGCAATTTCAAAGAACTTAAGACTCCAAGAAAACAGGACGAAAAGAACTGGTTGCGATTAAATCGCTTCACCTGGTTGAACAGTCTAATTCTCGTCTCTGCTGATGTAATGGGATATTTATCATCCGGAGGAGGACTCGGAGCTTGCGTATGAACTATTTTATTATTCATTTGAAAAAAAAATGAGCCTCTGCATTATTCATTCATCTGATTCTCTCTTGGAACAAAGCCTGTGGCCTGTGGCCTGTGGCTGATTTCTCTGGCTAACAGGAAGTATCACACTTAACATTCAATAGGTCAGTGTCAGCACCCCGTGCCAGGACCCCACAGGAACAGTCTGTGTGCAGTTAGCATTTGGTACAGAGTGATCTGACCTGGCCTCACTCCACCCAGCAGGGCCCAGAGCTGCCCTGCACTGCCCAGCATGCTCAGCCTCCAAGTCCCAGAAGGAAGTGAGCTCCACACTGTGAAGACCCAGAGACCAGAACTGAGGGAGCTAAGGGCTTGGTAGATAATGTCAGGATCCTCGGGATCTTTGCTTTAAATCCTCCCGGCACCCCCTGCCCATAAGTGGTTGGAGCCTCAGGACTCCCCTCCTCTTTCTGTTTATACACAGGGCTTGTGTTTAGACGCTCCTGTTTAAGAAGCACAGCTGGTGCCTTTAATTAGCAAGGTGAGCCATCCTATTAGGGTTACTAAATTAAGCACTTGCTCCTCAGTAGCTGCAGGTGTTGGGTCCAGAACCCCTTGAGGATACCCAAAACTGTGGCTGCTCAAGTCCCTTTCTCTCAGAAGTATTCCCCTCCTATTATGTCCTTCGCCTCCTCTCTAGTGGCACAGGATGCCTGTAGCAGTGTGTGTGTGTGTGTGTGTGTGTGTGTGTGTGTTCTGTACATCGCTGTCGTGCTGTGTTGTTTAGGAAACAATACCAAGAAAAAACTCTTTCCGTGTGTAGTATGGATGGCATTCTTCTTCATCTTCTGATTCTGCAACTAGTTGAACGCTCAGATGCGCAACCGTGGACATAGAGAGCCAGCTCCAATTGAAAGTTGCAAACAATGGCATTTTTAAAAAATTAACTAAACAGATTCAAGGTGCTGGATAACATTTAATTTTGGAGGGGGTGTGTGAGGATGAGTTTGATACAAGGTCTCACAGAGTAGTCTGGTACTTGCTATGTAACCCCCCCCCCCGCCACCAACTCAGGGCAGTCTTCCTCCTCCTCCTCCTC
>NC_034590.1:36933434-36935281 GCF_900095145.1 Mus pahari | reverse complement strand
CCTGCCTCTGCCTCCCGAGTGCTGGGATTAAAGGTGTGTGCCACCATGCCTGGCTAGGGCAGTCTTCTTGTCTCAGCCTCTTGAGTGCTAGGACTATAATAAACCACCCTACCCCACTTGATCCTGGGTGCTTTTGATGTGAAGCCTGAGCTCAGACAGACATACAGTGAAGGAGTGTCATCATGACTAAGGTAGGGATGGGTGCTGTGTAAGACCTTCTGATTTCTTTCAGTGAGCGCTTACATCACTCTCTCGAATGGGCAGACTTAGTCCAATCTCATCTAATGTTGGAATGATATTTCTCTTCCATGAGAACCTCAAGATAGCTGTGTTAGTTACTGCTCTATTGCTTTGAAGAGGCACAATGACCAAGGCAGATGATAAAAGAAAACCTTTAATTTGCAGCTTGCTTACAATTTTGGAGGGTGAGTCCATGATCATCATGGTGGGGAACATGGCAGCAGGCAGGCAGGCATGGTGCTGAAGCAGCAGCTAAGAGCTTATATCCTGATCCACAGGCAGGATGCAGAGAGAATGAAACTGTGCCTGGCACTGATGTGGTTGTAACCCTAAAGCCTACCACCAGTGACACATCCTCTCTAGGAAGGCCACACCCACCTCAACAAGGCCACACCTCCTAAACCTTCCTAAACAGTCCAGCAAACAGAGACCAAACATTCAAATGCATGAGCCTACAGGGGCCATTCTCCTTCAAAGCACCACAATAGCCCTTTTGATTCACCATGTAAACTTTTGTTGGATCATAACACTTTTTATATTGAATTTAAAGTTTTAATTGTAATTGTGGGATTTCTGTCTCAAGTTGTAAGTGGAGTTTGCTTGTTGCGTATATGTATGGCTAACAGAATATGGTCTCTTCAACAAGTTCATGTTTTAATCTTTAAACCTGCTGTGTTATGGGAAGGAGAAATTAAGGTCTTAGATGGATAAGGAGGTATGCCTATTGCGTGTACCCAGTACAGGGATGACCATGTACTACCTTACTGGGTGGAAGACAGAGGCAGGAGCTGGACTGAGAAGATGTGAGGGTAGAGGACTTGCCAGAGAGGCATGTGATACTGGTGGTTTGGCGTGGAGGGCCGTGGGTTTATGGGGAATGTGCATGCCACCGAGAAACTAGGGGGTGATGCATGTGGCTTCATTTGTGAGGCTCCATAGTGAGACTCATGTCAGACACTGTATGTAACCTTAGATGGCTGTCAGCTACTTAAATATGTGGCCATTTGCCATGATAGCGATAGAAAACAAATGTCAGACTGAAACAGTATAAACTTCTATAAGAAAAATGCCAACCCAGCCCAGGCCCTCTCTATAGGGCTTTGTGCTCAGGCTCCCCATTTCTCCTTGCTGCCTTTAACATGCTGGCTTTGCCTCAAGCATATTCCTGCAGGGCTACTGTTTCTTCAAGAAGCACGTCTGTCTTCTAAGTAGTAGGAATTGGAACTAGAAACAAGAGTAGCCTTCACAGACACCCCCCTTCTACCCCCTCTCCTACTCCCACCCCCCAATCGGCCAAGCAGGTTTACACATATCCCTTTGGCAGAATTGGTTCACATGGCAACCAATGGTACAGGGAGTCTGAAAAAGGAGAGCTAATTGGTGTCTTAGTATATGTGGGATGCTGTAACAAAAAGCCCTTGACTGGGTAGTTGAGACAGTTTTTTTTTTTTTTTTTTTAAAAATCATTGCTTACAGATTATATATGAGAAAGTCCAAGGTCAGGATCCCTGCAGAAAAACTCTGGTGATAATGTTCCCTTCTCAGAGGGTGTCATAGTTAAGGTTTCCATTGCTGTACAGAGATACCATGACCAAGGCAACTCTTTT
>NC_034590.1:36887308-36933376 GCF_900095145.1 Mus pahari | reverse complement strand
CCCTGTGCTGGGTCATATAAAGTTTACAAGACCAAGGGGTCTCTCTTCCCAATGATGGCCGATTAGGCCATCTTCAGCTATATATGCAGCTAGAGACTCGAGCTCAGGGGGTACTGGTTAGTTCATATTGTTGTTCCACCTACAGGGTTGCAGCCCCCTACAACACCTGACCAAGGCAACTTTTACAAGGAACATTTAAATTGGGGCTGTCTTACAGGCTCAGAGGTTCAGTCCATTATCATCAAGGCAGGAGCATGGCAGCATCCAGGCAGGCATGATGCAGGTGGAGCTGAGAGCTCTAGATCTTGTTCTGAAGGCACCAGGAGAAGACTGGCTCCCATGTGGTTATGTAGTCTCATTGCCCACCTCCACATTGACACTCTTCCTCCAACAAGGCTACACCTACTCCAACTAAGCCACATCTTCTAATAGTGCCACTCCCTGGGTCAAGCACATTCAAACCATCACAAAGGCAGTGCCTTTTGGGGGTGGAAGAAGCTAGCTAGCAGATGCTTCATAAGGAAACAGCTCAGAGTGATTTGGTACTATGACTTTCAATATTGAATAATGCTTTACCTCTGGTCACCAAACCATGTTTGGACTGACTCCCCACATATGAGCATCTCTGGCACAGACTTGTGATGCCTTACGATTCAGCCTGGCTCAACCTGTCTGCCTGGCAAGCATCTCCAGCTCCCACAGACTAAAGGCCCAGCCCATTCGCAATTCTCACGTGGGACCTGTGCTTCTGACCTGCCAAGCTATACATTAGGGTCAGCACCTCTCAGTATCAGGCTTGGTTAATTTGTCAGGATAGCTTCGGACCTCAGGGAAGACACTCTACTTACCTTTATCCATTTACTATGAAGGCCATGTAAGCGTGGATGACAAGCAGAGGGCAAGAGCTGCTCTCGGGATAAGGCATGTGGGAAGGGTGTGGGGCTGCCGTGCCCTTTGAGAGTGTGCCATCCTGCCGGAACCTCTGGGTTTTCAGTCTTTGGAAACTTTGCATCCAGTTCTTTTTTTGAATTATTGGTTAAAACACTGACTCTTCCCTTTTGAGGTCAGAAGTGACCCCAAAGCTCTACCCCTCTAATCACATGGTTGGCTTCCTAACAACCATCCCCCATGTTTAGACACCTAGAAGCCCCAGACTATACAGGTCATTCACACAGTAGCCTATCTAAACTCCTATAGTCTTTGCATTAATCCTGTTCAGAAGGGTTCTTTCATTTAAATAGGGGGTGGTGAAGCCTCTAATCATCCCCATAGAAGCTGTACCTTTTGATGTTTAAACACAGGAATTTGAAGAGTGACTAGGCACACAAACATCTTGGTACTCATCTTGGTGTCTTTTCTAGTCTTTTCCCTCAGTGTACTTTATTCACATTTAAATCTCCTTATCATCGACCATTTCTTCCTCTTCTGAAGTCCTGGTCTCTGTTGCAGAGGTCAGTGACTGATTGGCAATCTCTCCACCATCCTCGCCTGTTGGTTTTCTTGGTAGAACACAGATTGATCCAGCCCCAACTCTGCCAGGGACACTGGCCATGACTGCGATGCCCATGCTATGTCCTGGCTGGGTCTCTTCTCATGGGCTAACTTGTGATTGGTTTGTCCCTTTTCTCGATTCTTCCCCAACTTACTAATCCCCCAGCAGGCTCTTTCTCCCTGGACTTCTGATATTCATTTAGTAGCACCCAAGTTTTTGGAAGTCAGTAGAGAAAGTCTTGGGTCTTGAAGGAACTGGTGAGATCACCTACTTCCTCAGCTTCCTGGGTGTTTGGAGGGTCCTTAAATAGCCATTGGTTGTGGATTTAAAGTGTGTTGGTGACAGGCTGGTATACTGCCATGTCTGGAGGGTGACTATATAAGTGGTGGCAAATAGGAAGGTCAAAGTTCAGAGTCCTCTGCTGCACTGCAAATACCTTTTGCTCAGGCAGACCTGAAATCCCAGACACTGGCAGCTCTGGGTTACAGCTTCCCTAGCCCTCAGCTTATAGGACGAGGAGGCTTCTTGGAGACCTTGTCTTCATAGTACAGAACTGAGATGAGGGGAATTTGTTTACAGACCCTAGTTTTGTCCACGGAAGATCAAGGCTGCTGACCTGACTGTGCTCTGCTGGGATCAGCTGCCCCTGGACATCCTAGGGGTGTCCGTTCAGTGCTTCTGTCTTTAAAGACTATGCAGTACCACCACCAGTAAGCATTATTTTTTTCTGTCTTAATTGCTTTCTCATTATTCTATTGGTCATGGATACCCCAAGAACTGGGACTCTGGAAGGTGGATGATTTTTACTGCGCTATGCCCTCTGCTGACCCTTGAAGTCTTCAGTTTGGTGGGATTTACTTGACTATGGGCGTGGGGGGGGGGCGGAGATGGGATGATGTTCTGAAAGTTGGGTGAGCCTGACCCCTGAAGGGGAGTCCTGGGGTAGAGAGAGTCAGCAATGGTAGAAGTTGAAGGTTTAGATGATCAGAAACTCACTCAACGGAGGAGAAAGGCTCCATCATAGCTGGGAGGAACCTGTTGAAAAGCATGGCTGTTGTAACTTCGTAAGTACAATGTTAACTCAAGGTTACCGCAGAGAATTTTATGATTAATGCATGGCATTCTAGTATATGCAGAATAAAAATTGTTTTCATCACACATAGGAGTATGTGAAATGACATGCATATTCTCTGGGACCAGTTAATCAAATGAAAAAAGCAAACTAGGTCACTACTGTAGCAATCATTTAATTCAGCAGCAAGGCAGCCAGGATGGTGGTTCAAAATCACCCATAAAGAAAGGTAAGTTTTAGGATTCTATTTATAGAAAAATTGAAAATAGGCAAAACTAATTTTCACCAATAGAGATCCAAGGAGTGGTTGCCATGGGGTCGGGGACAATTGAAAAGTCATCTTAAAATGCTGGCTTTGATGATAGTAAGGTTTACCACAGTAGCCGTTGGTAACATGGAGGAAGGCCATGCTATGGAATTTTGCTACCCTTTCAGGTCCTAGACAAACAGAAAGACATGAGAAAATTATGTTTAAGGGCTGTTATAATCCCAGAAACCACACTCTGCAAACTTAAGATTCTTTTGAGATCTACAACTTTAAGCATATGTTGTGGTTTGTATATGCTTGGCCTAGGGATTGGCACTATTTGGAGGTATGTTCTTGTTGGAGTAGATGTGTCATTGTTGGAATAGGTGTGTCACTGTGGGTGTGGGCTTTAAGACCCTCATCCTAGCTGCCTGGAAGACAGCCTTCTCCTAGTAGCCTTCAGCTGAAGATGTAGAACTCTCAGCTCCTCCTGCTGTACCATGACTGGTAAGCCAGCCCCAACTAAATGTTGTCCTTGTAAGAGTTGCCTTGGTCATGGTGTCTGTTCACAGCAGTAAAACCCTAACTAAGACAGCATAGTAATGACAGAAGGTAGATATTTGAAAAAATAAGCTTCTGAGGTAGGGTTGGATAGAGAGTATTTGTATTCTCTCTCTCTCTCTCTCTCTCTCTCTCTCTCTCTCTCTCTCTCTCTCTCTCTCTCATGTGTGTGCATGTGTGTGTTTGAACCTTCTCAGATCAACCAGGTAAGAAGCATAGTAACAAGCACAAGTAATTATCTTATTGTGTCTCACTTGGTTGGGCCTGTTACTTTGCGCCTTTGATGAACCAGAAATCAAGTGTTGTCATGAATGTTGAGAAAACTGCTCATCCCATGATGCCCAGGAAGTAAAGAGAGGAAGAGGAAGGTCAGGGTTCCAATAGTCATGTGTTGTTTCTATTCTCAATTCTTTTGGTCTTTGCATTTCCTATTGATTAAATTCCTCCTTTGATAGTTCCATCACGTGTTTTGTACATCTTGTTTACTCTTACTCCCACCCTCTTAACCACCTTCCTACCTTTGCTGTCTGTGGTGGTTTGAATAAGCTTGACCCACGGGAAGTGGCACTGTTAGGAGGTGTGGCCTTGTTGGAGTAGGTGTGGCTTTGCTGCAGGAAGTGTGTCACTGTGTGGGCGGGCTCTGAGGTCTCTTAGTGCTCAAGCTCCACCAGTGTGGAAGAGACCCTCCTCTTGGCTACCTGTGAAAGGAACATTCTGCCTTCAGATCAAGATGTAGAACTCTCAGCTCTTTCCCCAGCACCACGTCTGCCTGCAGGCTGTCATGATTTCTGCTATGATGATAATGATCTGAACCTCTGAAACTGTTAAAGAGTTGCCTTGGTCATGTTGTCCCTTCGTGGCAATGAAACCCTAAGACACCATCCCTCTCTCCTTCCCACATCCAGGCCTTTTTCTTTTGTTTTGTGACTCATCTGTGTGGCCACATGTTTGCAACTATACACTGCTATCTAGGGGGATCACCAGTGTATATTCAAGTGAAGGAAATGACTATCCCTCTCTCAAAATAGTACAGCATGGAGGGGTGGAGACCCACGAGCCCCTCCTTGATCTACGATTGGCTATCCAAGTACAGACAACCACAGCTGCTGTGAGATCATGTTTGCAGGGGCTGTGCCATACCCTGAATATAGCATTTCACAGCCTTTCCCCTGTTTCTAGCTCTTGTCTCAGTATCTTGATTAGGGATAAGCACTTAACTGTTATTTATTCTAGGTATCTCAAGGGCTGTGAGAGTCTGAGTTCATTGCTGTTTGCTTTAAAGGGAAGCTTCTCTGATTAAGGATGAGCACAGTGTTTGTCTGTGGATATAATAAATATTTAGAATGCAACTTGGTACCATGTAAAATTAGCTGCACAAAAGTAGTGAGTTTACTCATGTGAACCTAGGGCCTGGGATACCTACAGCCATGACATTTTGACTGAGCTTACAGTAAGAGGTATGTATTCCCACCTTGTAGAATAGGCTTCAAAGCAAGTCGGAGTATTTGGTTGTCCCCATAACATCTATACCATTATTGCACCAGTGGGCACATCTTGCCTGGCATATTGGTATGATAGTTGGTAGAATTCACAGTTGGGTAATATCATTGATGCCTTCTCTATTCCAGCAACCTAGAGAGTGACTTCTGGCATTGTGAAAGCTAGCTAAGAGCAAGGAAGGTTCCAGTTCAGTTCCAGTTTGCTTCCTATATATCTTGCAACCCAAGGGCCCGGTGTATTCAGCATTAGGCTTATATTGTCTAGTTATAGTGAACATCAAAAAGAAATGGCAGGAGCCTGTATTGTTTAGAAGATCTCTGGGTCTTCTCCAACAAACAGTTCCTACAGAGATACCACAAACGCAAGTCTAGGTTTTATGTTGGAAAATAGTGGTTTGTAAGAGAAGTGTTGTTCTGTTCTTGGTTCTCACCATCAGTTAGCCTTAAGCTTATGAACCTTAGATTTTTTTCCATAACAAATATTGGGGAATATAGCTGCCACTGCCCACCTCTATTTTACAGTTTTTTGATCTGATATCTTATGCATGGACATGTGGGGCATTTTATATACTGTTGCTGTTGTAAACAGTGCACTGAAAGCGTTCTCCTGTTAGTCTCTAGGTACCGGTGTCTATTGGTTTTCTGTGTTCTGTGCACAAGAGTCAACATCTGGGATAGGATTACAGATGTGTAGTGCCAGGAGATGCTGCTGCAGTCTTTCTGGGAGCATGCCTTTCAGTTTATCCCATTCCCTCCTTCAATTCTTACACCTTTCTCTCATGGCTTCATAGTCTCTAGTCCTAGGTATCACCAAGCCTTTACATTGTTTCCCTACAATGAGATGAATATAAAAGAATTTGGGGTTCATATTCTCTGGTCATGAATGATGGTCACCATCTGTTCATGCGTCTGTTGGTCACAGGCATCGGTGGTGGACATGGATGGTCTCAATTAGTCCTTTGCCTATGTTCTCTTGAACTCTACTGTTTGTGATTATTCTTTCTTTTCATGGTGTCTTAGTCAAGGTTTCTATTCCTTCACAAACATCATGACCAAGAAGCAGTTGGGGAGGAAAGGGTTTATTCAGCTTACATTTCCATACTACTGTTGATCACCAAAGGAAGTCAGGACTGGAACTCAAGCAGGTCAGAAAGCAGGAGCTGATGCAGAGGCCATGGAGGGATGTTCTTTACTGGCCTGCCTCCCCTGGCTTGCTCAGCCTGCTCTCTTATAGAACCCAAGACTCCCAGCCCAGAGATGGCACCACCCACAAGGGGACCTCCCACCCTTGATCACTAATTGAGAAAATGCCTTACAGCTGGATCTCCTGGAGGCGTTTCCCCAACTGAAGCTCCTTTCTCTGTGATAACTCCAGCTTGTGTCAAGTTGACACAAAATTAACCAGTACACATGGTTACTTTATCACTTTAAGGGTCTATTAGAGCCCTCTCTTGACGCACACTTCTCTGACAGGATCTTTTGAGCTCTTTATGTCAGTAGATGTCCCTCTTCTACGACTCCTGTCCCTTGCCTTCCTGATGCTGCCTCTTGTGTGGCTTTAATGATAGTCCAGAATCTCAAGTCCATTTATAGGTAGATTCAGGAATTTTAAAGCCAACAAACTCCATTATTAGAATATTGACAGTGAGATTCTCACTCACTGTCGAACCAGCTAATGTGATGGAGCTCAGAGGTGGAATGTCTCTTTATCGCTCTGAGATTTGTTTAGGTACAAATGCAGAGGTGCTGTACACCCATTGCCTGGATCCCCCATGGGTTAACATTTCATATAACCGAGGTATGTCCACCAAAACAAACAACCTGGACTAGACCTCAGCTGGATTTCGAGAATGGCCCTTGGTGTACTGTTTCCTTATCATCACGACAAGGCTCCCTACTCTTTGATAGTTCCCTAGTCTTTACTTGATTTTTATACCCTTGGCATGTTAAGGAATACTGGCTATATATTTTGTAGAAAACCCCCTGACTTGGGGTTTGTACTTCTAAATGCTTCTTCGTGGCTGGACTGGGCTTGTGGACTTCAGAGGAGGGCATCACAGAGATGAGGCATTCTTCTCAGTCTGTCACATGGAGGGACTGCCTGCGGTGCTTTCCTCCCTCATCTGGGCAAGGGGGTACCTACTGCTCATCCTCTCCTTGTACTTACCATCCTTAACCTCCCTGTATTCATTACAAGCCCACTGAGCGAGTGGGAAGAGGAGTAAGGGCTGCTTCCCAGAGGACGGAGCATCACACAGTTAAGGGACACATGTTAGCACCCAGTGGTTAGTAACAACTCAGGTGGGGTACTTTGGTGAAGTGCAAACGCTTCTCCTGACAACTCAAGAATTAATGTTAGCACCATTGATTGTGGGCCTTGGCTCAGCAGCTACCACTGTGGTGGTGTTCTGACATGAGCATCCATCGTCCGTTTGTTCCTTCCTTCCTTCCTTCCTTCCTTCCTTCCCCCTTCCTCCCTCTCTCCTTCCCTCCCCTCCTCTCTCCTTCTCTACCTTCCTCCCTCCCTCCCTCTCCTCCTCTCTCCTCTCCCTTCCTCTCTCCTTCCTTCCTTCCCTCCCTCTTCTCCCCTCTCCTCCCCTTCCTCCACTCCCCTCCCTCCATCTCCTCCCCTCTCCTCCCCTTCCTCCACTCCCCTCCCTCCTGCCTTCCCACCTTCCTGCCTGCTCTTCCCTACTCCTCCCTCCCTCATCTTTCTTCTTTCCTTACTCTTCTGTTCTGTGTGCGTGAGTCAGGGCCTTGCTATGTAGGCCAGGCTGATTTGGAGCTTAGCTCCCTCACCTTCTTGGGTGCTGGAAGTCTAGGCCTGGCTTTTATTCCTTCTTTATACATTTTATCATTTTGGATTCTCCCTAAAGGATGATTTGTCCCACCACCCTTATTCATTTGTTTGTAATTTGTATATCATGTGGCTCATAGATGATAATTTTATTTTTTAGATCATAATTAAATACTGTGGTTATTTTTTTGATGCTCATATTGCATGACTTCTGGCCACTTGCCTCTTGCTTCCCTCCAACATATGTTCTCCTTTATTTCTTACACACCTATTTTTTTCTTAACAATTTCTCATTTTCTGCCATAGTAGGAATCTTTGACCTCATCTTACGTTTCCTATGCCCTAGCCCTATCATGAGCTATTTATCTCTTTCTTTTATCAGAAAATCTTGTTGAAAACTACTGCAATATAATTGCTTCTAGGCTCTCTTAGGGGACCGAAGGAGAAAATACACATGTAATTAGGTCTAATTATTGGAAGCTGTTATGTTCTGCAAAATCTCAAAGATTCTGAAGTAGTGAATGCTGCATTGTTCCTGAGGGAAATCCAGGGCCAGATGCCCACCTCTGGTCATATTTCAATAGTAAACCTTGTTTTATTTTATGTGTGCTTCTGTTTACAGATTGTGTGTGTGTGTGTGTGTGTGTGTTGTAGATTCATTAACATTGGCCTTATAGCCCGAAGCACTAACATTCATGCCTGAACTTACTTGTATAATCTTTTCCTGTTCGTAGGAACACCATACAGCCCTTTGATACTCTGCTCTGAGGTTTTCTAAGTAGAAGACTCACCAATATAGAAAACTTGACATTAACAAAAAAACGTAATGACATCAACTAGGCTTTGAAATAGATATGTGAGAGATACTGGGGGAAATCAGGAGCTACTTCCTCTTAGCTCATGTGGGAACACACACGTTGGTGACATAGGACATTTGTTTCAGCATGCGTGTACTTGCAGAGCTGCAAAGGGCCCTAACTATTGAACTTTGGGTTGCAAACAAATGTTAGTAAATAGGTGAACTGGCAAGTGTGTAACTGGTGAATAATAAGGCTCTGTTGTATACATACAAATCCAAAGACACACACACTTCTATGCCTGCATCTATATCTCTCTATCTCAAGCTGGACATGCACTCTTACTGACATTTTCAGCTTTAGGCCAGCACTAGGGGATTTCATTCCCCACCTTGCTTATCGATGTGAGCAGAAGTTCCAGGAGACGAAGCCACATCCACTCCTGTGATTGTGGGGAGCTAGATGCCTCGGGTCTGGGCCCAAATTACTGGAGCCACCTGTAGCCCTTCAGTAGCTATTCATTTCCCACCTCTGTGTGTGACCCAGTATCTATTCCGTGACTATTAGGTAAGTCCCTTTGGAACATGCTGCGGACTTCTAATGTCCAAAGGCTGAGTACGTTGTCCTGCAGCATCCCCAGCCTACAGCAGAGAACCCCATGTCACCTGGTCATTCCCACAGGTGTATCTTCACAATAACTTAATTTGTAAAGCTCTTTGTTCATGAAGCTGTTACCCTGTGGAATATGGCATTCGGGGTAACCTGGACTTCTGTTTCTGGGCCACGGTCATTCATATTTGGTCATTCATATTTGGCTATTTCTTGAGAGTTTTGCTTTTCCCTTGATGCTTCTTTTTGAAAAAAAAAATTAGTTACGCTTATTTATTGACTGCTGGTGTGCATCTTTGTGTGCTTGATGCCTGTAAGTGTATGTGTGTGTGTGTTTGTGTGTGTGCATGTGTGTGTGTACATGCATGTTGTTTACAAGTCTATGCCATGGCATGCATGCATGTAGATGTTAGAGGACAGCCTTGATTACTGGGCTTCACCATCTACCTTATTTCAGACAGGGTGTTGCCACTAGACAAGATAGGCTCGTTGGCCCACAGGCATCTGGGGAGTTCCTCCATCTCAGCTCAAAGGAGAACTGGGATGTCGGATGCTTTCATGTGGATTTGATGGATTTTAACTCATTGCGTCACAGTTTTGTGGTACCCGCTTTAGCCACTCCACCATCTCTCCATCTCTGTGCTTGAATGTCTAAATTTTGGTGATGGCAACTCATCAAAGAGATTGAGGAGGTGCAGCCAGTTGTCCTGTGGGAGGCCCCAGATTCTAGGTGGCTGTAATCACCTCCTCGTGCTGACGTTTGACCTGCCTTTCTGTCTCTTCGCCACCCCTTGAGTTCCACTTCTCACTTTCTGGAGACACTGAATCCGTGGTCTCTGTAAGAGCAGCTATTCCTGGAGGCCTGTGCGGCTTCGAGGCCGTGTGGTCTCTCCCATCAGTTGTTTCTGTCTGGTGGAAGGCTTGAGCTTCTCACTGAACCTCCGGAGTGGCACCTGGCAACTGTAATTTAAAAAAACAAAACAAAACAAAACAAAACAAAACCACAACTTGCTGACAAGGTGACTTTGGCTGTCCAAATTTGAGTTGAGTTCTTTTTGCCTTGCAGGGTGGTTTTTTTTTTTTTTGTATTTAAGTGACAAAGAAATATCAGTATGTGAGCCAAGGTGAAGTCTGCAATGAAGCCTGTCTGTTGTGGTCACTGAAGGGCTGTAGAATGGATGCTTGTGACTAGATGGGAGGGGGAGTTCGCTTCATTCTCAAGGACACCACTTGTCTCCCTCAAGAGCCGAGGTCTTGATTGCAACTGTCTTGAGTAGAGCATTCTGGGAATTCGTGTCGTGCTGCATTGCCAGTGAGATTTGTTCTTTGGAAACCCGTGCTCATTTTACCTAACCCACAGGCGCTAATGAAGAGCTAATGAACCGCCGAGCTGGTTCAAATAAATGATTACAATTGACAAGAGAAGTGCAAACACGGCCCTGATGGAGGATAATCAGGAGTGGGTGGAAAGGGAAGATTTTATTAATTATCCAGACCCAAAGCCTAGTCTCAGAACCGTGACAAGTTATAGAAGTTTGAACGGGAACATTACAGTCCACCCTTAGCAGGCCACGTGATAGAGAAAGAGCGTTTTAAAAAAAAAACTCATCTTTGACATTTACGTATTTATTTTTGACTTTAGAAGTGGTTACTAATTTCTTCGTTGAATCTATTTAAATGAGCTGATTTTACAATGTACATGTTTACCAATTTATATTTTGTAGTTAGTTGGAAGCTGCTGCAATCATTATTATGATTTAATCCTGGCCGTTGGCTGAGGTGCTGCATAGAGAACACTTCACAGTCCACTGCAGACTTGAGAAGTCATTATTTCCTGGAAGGAACCACAGATCTCCTTGATGAGCTGACTCCTCACCAGTCTCTGGCATGGCTGGCACACGCTGGCGAGCCACAGGATACGCCAGCAACATCGTCTTTGCTTGATGGCTCCTGGAGCAGAATAGAAACTCTAAAAGACCATATAAATATCTTTACCAATTATGTAATACATATTTCACATAAGACACTGCCGCTCATCTATATTCCCCAGGCCCCATATTTAAAATATGAATTTATAAAATCGATCTCCACTAACGAAATAGCCACTTTTGACTGATTTATGTATTTGAGTACATAGGGCTTCTTTAGGGCATGGAAATTCTCACACACTTTGAAAACTATGAGCCAGAGACTGAAAAGGGGGTGTTTTGTGGTTGGTTGTTTCAAAGATTGTCCATGTTACATGAGGGCCCAGCCTGGCACCTCCTCAGAGGTGGATCTATTGAGAGTGAGTATTTGTGTGTATATATGGGGGAATATTGCTTGCTGGGATTTTAAGGTTCTTAGGACCCAGGATAAGACTAACATTAGGGATACATAGTAAGGTAGTATAAAGAGAAGTCATTTATTAAGAAAGAAAAATATGGGTAAGCCAGTGGCCTGGGGAAAGTCAGAGGTTCAAGTTCGAATGCACTGTGCTACCAGTCTCAAGATCATTTTTTCATTATTTCCATAATAACTCCTTTTTTCTAGGTTTGGATACCTCTGTCTTTTTATCAGATGTGCTTTGTTTGTTGCATGTACAAAGGTGCAGAAGGGTTTCCAGTCTATGGCGTCTTTCATATGTTAATCTTAATGATTCTCTCCTCATATCCCTATCCTCCAGTCACAGAACCCAGGTGTCTCTGCCTATGGCTAAGACCCATGAGATATTACTATTGGCATAGGAAAGAGAAAATTTTAAATGTTATAAATGAATCAAGCAGCTACATTTCTCTAGTTGAATGTCAGGTGTTTTACAATATGACACCTGACACCATACAGAAAATGACAAAAGGTGACAACTGAACTCTTGCCAAGAATTTCACTTGCTCTCATCCTGTAAGTGAAATAGCCAGCGAGGACGATTTTGCTGACATCAGAGTCTTCTTAACCCAGAGCCAACATCCAGCTTGTTACTGCTGGCCTCCCTGCTGCAGGGGGGGCTGCCTCGGCAGCAGCCAGGAGGGGATGCTCCCAGCTGATGCGCACATCTTGCTGTCATGTTTCAGTAAATCAGGATGGGCAGCCAGGCCTGAGGGCTTCACGGGATGAGGGATTTCCAGTGGCCACATCCAGAGTGCCATTCTGTGCTATGCCATGCTGACCAGGATGGGCAGCTCCCCTAGGTGTGACGCTTCCTTTCAGCCACAGGGAAGGAGCGCCTTCCAGGCCCTGTGAACTTGGCACTCATGTATTCTGGGGCAGGATTTGTCTCGAAAGAAGCTGAGGGTCTTATTTTTGGGCCCGCCCTTCTTATTCTCCCATCACAATGATGGGTCAGAACCAAAAGAGGATCTCTAAACTTGTATTATCAAGATGCTTTGAAAGCTTGGGCAACTGTTAGCCTCCAAAGAACACATTAGGGGACCCGGACATTGCTGTGGAACTCTTGCCTCATCAGCATGACATGACCATTGTCCCCTTGAAATCAAAACAGTTATTACCTACACGAGACCCTTGCAGGCTGACCACACTAGCCTTCCATTCGCAAGGTGGCACATGAGTCCCCCCTTTTAACAATTCTGGAGAGGGGACTTTTCCTTAAGGTATAGCTGCATAAGAGTCATGCCATGTTCTAGTAGGCAGTCCCTCACCTATGCTCCTGTAAGGAACCCCAATTAAACATTTTAGTTTACCTAGCTAGACATGAGCAGAATCATTTCTTTGATCTGTCTTTGGTATACCGTCTGAGGTAAATAGATGTTTGTTTGCTTCTGCCTGGGGGAAATAATATACAATACTTGGCACCTGAAACAGGGACATAACAGAATCTAAGATGAATTTGGGGGGTGGTTGCATCACCCTTGTTAAGCAGTTGAGGGTGGAGTCATAGGAGCAATCCCGGGTGGCTCTTCTCCCCCCTGCCGCTGCCTCCTGAGTGCTGGGCTAGCACGCCTTATTGCTGCAGACATGGCACTAAGACAGAGCTGAGGCTGCTGTGTCTGAAGCTGGGGTATCCATGGAGGAAGTCTCGGGTTGACTTTCCTCTCTGTGGTATGGAGCAGCATATCTATCCTTGATAGGTGGGGTCAGACATGTCAGTATGGGATGCCCCAGAATGGATGATGGAATCGAGAAAGGACTGCGATCCCTAGAGGTAGCATTATGGGATATAATTGTAAGCAGGCTGTGGGTAATGTGATGTGCTACTGATGTTCAGCTGACTGTCCAGAAAGAACTTGGCCACATGACAACATGTGTGGATGACACCCTTCACACTGGTTTCTGAGTTGGGAGAAAAATTGGGTAAAAAGGAGGACGGGTGAGATGGATAGTGTCTGGCTTGCCATTCCTGGCTATTTGTGGGTGGTTGATGTATAAGGGAAGGAGTACAAATTTGATTTGTGTTAAATGTCCCTTCCCAGGATCCTTAGGAAGAGTTGTACAATGGAGGAAGAGAGCGAGGATGCATTGCAGAGGATTCCCCTGAGGCCTTACTTTTAATATTGCATAGCACAATAAACTATGATTACCAGGGAATATGGTTCCTCTGAACCTGATTGATTATGTGAAGATTTTTAACCAGGAGGTAAAAGAGGGACACAGGACTCATTTTTGATGAGTTGGAAGCAGAGAAACTGAGTAACATAGTTACTCATCCCTTTTTGAGACAACAGCTACATAATCCAAAGTAATGTGAGAGGGACCAGTCCCTGATGGTGTGACTCATGTGAACCAGTGGGGGTGCCTGGTTACCACTGGGTGAAAGTACCCAGGAATACCTGCAACTGGAAGGTGACAGAGGGACAGGTGTTACTGAGGACACTGGGTATGTGAGAGGTAGTGTTTAATGCTGACTTTCTGGTCTGGCTAGACCTGCGCTTGCAGGAATTTTAAGGAAGAAGTTACAAAACTCCCATGGAAGGGGTTACAGAGACAAAGTTTGGAGCTGAGATGAAAGGATGAACCATCCAAAACTGCCCCACCCAGGGGTCCATCCCATAATCAGCCACCAAACGCAGACACTATTGCATACACCAGCAAGATTTTGCTGAAAGGACCCTGATAGAGTTGTCTCTTTTGAGGCTATGCCAGTGCCTGGAAAACACAGAAGTGGATGCTCACAGTCAACTATTGGAGGGAACACAGGGTCCCCAATGGAGGAGCTAGAGAAAGTACCCAAGGAGCTGAAGGGATCTGCAACCCTGTAGGTGAACTAACAATATGAACTAACCAACACCCTCAGAGCTCGTGTTTCTAGCTGCATATGTAGCAGAAGATGGCTTAGTCGGCCATCATTGGGAAGAGAGGCCCCTTGCAAACTTTATATGACCCAGGACAGGGGAACCAGGGCCAAGAAGGGGTAGTGGGTGGGTAGGGGAGCGGGGGGAGGAGTATAGGGGACTTTGGGGATAGCATTTAAAATGTAAATGAAGTAAATACCTAATAAAAATTGGAAAAAAAGAAAGAAAGAAGTTAGTAAAGCAGGGACCTAGAGACTATCGTGAGAATTTAGTGGCTTTTCTGAGCCTCGTGATGGGTAGAGGCCCTGGCAGATCTAAAGTTATTGACATCACTGGGTAACTCAAGGTGAGTAGACACTCAGGAGGGAATGAAAAGGGAGGGTGCCTATGATGGGGCATGGAGAGTTCTGGGTCACTCAGAAACAAATTTCTGACAGGCTGGCATTCCTAGTGAAAAAGTTGACAGCCAAATTCTGTGCCTGTGAGTCTGAGGCCTTAAAGAAACAAGTCCCTGTGGACATAAATGGTAAGTCAGTACAGATTAGGAAGATTAAGTTCATCCCAGGGACAGGAAGTTACCACAGGGACAGGAAGTTACCTCACACCCCTGTGTATATGGTGTACATTTGACCAAGTCTAGGATCCCTTGGAGAGGCATTGGCCACATTCCGTTCTGAGTGGCCCAGAATTCTATGGCCCCCATCATCGGCTTTCCCCTTCTCTACTGTACTCAGTAGAGAGGCAGTCTGAGTCCCAATCCTGTCAGAACTTGGGAGCTGCCAGCACAGCATCCAGCTCTTCCTTCTTGGCTCCAAGTGAGGCGGGACAGCGTGGGCCAGCTTAGCCATTTGGAATGAGAAAATGTCCAGTGATCTCAGAGGGAGCAGGCTGTATGGCTCATTGAGAAAGAAGGATGGTGGATTCCCGAGGGATAAAGAAAACAATGCCTCTTCTCCATGCCATCGTACCCCAAAAAAACACTCTTTAGAGGAAGCAGTTAGAGTTAGCATGGGAGATGGGATCCTTCCTGCTGCACTTGGACCATGCTAACATTTTTAGTATCTCTTAATTCTGAGATCAACTGGGCCCTAGCTTGGAATGCGTGATGTGGGGATTTGGAAACCTTTCCCCACTCTGTAAAAAAAGTTTCATTGTGTAATGCTAACTTACAAGTGTCCCATAGATTTGGGAAAGCATCTGAAATGTGTGCAATTCTTTAATAAAACAAGGAGTGGAAAGCAGTCCCCACAGGGCACAGGGCAGGCACAGTTGGGAGTTCTTGGAGTTATTATGATTGGGCAAGGTGCAGATGCTTAGAATGTGATGGAGAATATCCCATGACAGTCTGTGCCCATATAAAAACACTAACTCAGGAATTTAAATGCAGGAGACACCCTGCACAGGTGGGATAAGGCAAGCTGAGCAGACACAACCACTGATTGGAAATCCCATTAGTCGGACTTGGCATCCTCCCTCCAAGCTGTTGTCTGGGAGATCCCTGACTCCCCCGACCCCCAAACAGTACAACTGTTGTCTCTGCTCTTGATTGAATGCCAGAAGAAGATGGGACAACCTGTTGCTAAGTCACCCCACACTTTTGTAGCAAGACATGGAGTCGAGCTGTGGCTAACTTTCAGGGTGCCTGGGAGAGGATTGTCACCAAGTCCTGCTCAATTATAGACCCGATACTCTCCACTGCCAACATGCCAGGTTAGGTTCACCTGTGTCTGTAACACTGGCACAGCTGTTGTGAGGGCAACCAGTTGCTCTCTTCTTTTCCATCAATTTATTTATTTTATTCACTTTACATCCTGATCCCAGTCCCACCTCTCCCAGTCTCCCCTCCCCACATGGCCTTCCCCCCCAGCACCTCTCCCCTTTATCTCTGAGAAGGAGGAGACCCTCCCCTGAGTACCAACCTACCCTGGCACCTCAAGTCACTGCAGGATGAGACACATCCTCTCCCACTGAGGCCAGACTTGGCAGCCCAGTCAGGGGATCAGGATCCACAGGAAGGCCAAAAAGGTCAGGGTAAGTCCCAGCTCCAGTTGTTGGGGGACCTGCATGATGATCAAGCTGTACATCTGGTCCAGTCCTTGTATGCTCTTCGGTTGGTGGTTCACCCGAATGACTCCCCCCCCCCCCCCCCCCCCGCTACCCTGTATGGGGCATATAAAATTTGCAAGACCAAGGGGCCTCTCCAAGGCAATTCTTATATAAGACAACATTTAATTACGGCTGGCTTAGAGGATCAGAGAGGTTCAGTCCATTATCATCAAGGCAGGACCATGGCAACATCCAGGCAGGCATGGTGTAGGAAGAGCTGAGAGTTTCACATTTCGTTCTGAAGGCAAACAACTGGCTTCCAGGGAGTCTGAACACACACACAATGACACACTTCCCACAGCAAGGCCACACCTACTCCAACAAGCCATGCCTCCTAAAAGTGCCACTCCCTGGGCTGAGCATACACAAACCATCATATAGATGCATCACTGACTGCGTCTGGCTAGGTCCGGGAGAGTTTCTTCTTTAATATCCACATCACAGGTGACTGGTTCTCCAACTTGTGATAATTTGCCTTGTAATAGTTAAACTAGCATGATGTCAAAATGATTAATATTCAGTAGGAGAAATATTTCAGTTTTGAATTTTGATATTTTCAAAGACTAGCGGTATGTGCTCTGTACCTCTCTGTGGTGCTGGGTAGTAATAGTGAACTGAGTTTCCAGACAGCCACAGAGTCATGAAGGGAAGCATACTCTATAGTATTATGTCTGGCCCGTACCTGTGGACATTATAGTTTATGATCTCACATTTCATCCTGTTTACAAAATGTCCATCTCTGTCCTCTCTCTCTCGTTTATTAATGAATTCCTGATATTTCAGTTTACAGTGCTTTTTATCAGGGTTTTCCCATGGATTGAGGAGCATCCAGATGTGAGGAGCATCTGCAGGAGAGACTGAAGTCTTACTCATTGTTCTCTGCCTGGATCACATCCCGACCACAGTGCAGCCAGTGATCTCTATTCCCACATATTCAATAACCTGAAAACAAAAACTCCAGTCAAAAACAGACTTCCCCAGAAAGGACAATGGGGAGGAAGGAATTTTGTTGACAGGAGAAAATGCCTCTTTGTCAAGTAGGACAGGATAAGTAGGAAATGCCTTGGAGAGTGGTGGAGAAGAGGGGGGAACATGGGAAAGAACACAAAGCAGGATGCTCAGTAGCTGTGGGGTAAACAATGGCATCTGAGGGAGGCAAAGCACTGGTTGGAAGTCCCTTGCAGCCATGGCTCTAACTGAGATTTTTTGGGGACCATGAACTCTTGTTTTGAGAAACAGTCAAGGAATCTTCATAAAAGTTGAGCCAGGTCTGTCATGTTTCTTTGTGAATTCTTTTATCAAAAATACTACCCTGAGCTGTTCATGTGAACATAGGATACTTCTTCGGGGGCTAAATCACGAGGTCCCAGATGTGAAACCTGGCTGTACCAACTGCTGCCTTCTTGCCCTGCCCTGGTGATCTTAAGCTTGAAAAGCACAAAATGAGGTCCAGGTAGAATTAATTCAGGTAGAAGTCATTTGCTCGTGTTTGCCTTGGGTTGGACCCACCAGAGTGACATTCTTTTCTTGGTGGCGTATCTGGCAGTGTGCGGAGGTGCCTCGTGTGCATCTGAATGCTCACTGATGTTTCGTACGCAGTCTTCTCGGGGACCTGGAATCTTGGTTCTGATGCTACCTTGTGAGGTTGATTAGCTTGGAACCCTGAACCGGTGAAGGGATGCCGATGAAAGGCAGGAATATAACTTTAATTATCTAGCTCTCGTGAATCATAAGCGGGCAGATGTCAGGCTTGTTTGGAGAGGTTGAGGCAATTTACAGCATAGACCCGTGCACCTGCGAAACCCCTTTTTCAAAGACTCAGTGAACATTGGGCTTTGTACGGAGCAGCGGTCTCTTTCAAAGCAGAGACAATGAGTGAAGCGTGCCAGTACTTGGTTATACTGCCAAGTTCTGCAATCAGGGAAGCCTGTGGGACAGCTCTGAAAGGTTTCCAGGGACTCTGGACTTCCCCAGGATGCTCTCACGCAGCATGACAGCGAGAGCTATAGGAAACGCAGCTTGTGGGTTTGTTTGTTTTTTTGTTTTTTTTTTGGTTGTTGTTGTTGTTGTTTATTTTGTAGTTGTTGTTGTTTTATTTTGGTCATCTCTTTCATACAATGTATAAAGGCAGTCATGGGCCATCTTGCCAGGGTATGCAATTTCAAGTTAGCAGATACACTGAGGGTGGCCCACTCTAGGTAAGGAAGCTGTCCAGAATGTAGGACTAAAAAGTAGCTGTGCCTTCTTCATGATGGCAAGCCCATATTGAAGACTCTTTTGGTGTCTCCACCGTCGTGCCTTGAGGAGTAAGGGTGCTGGGGGGCTTCTCCTGTGGAATCTCCACCCGAGTCCAGATGGGCTCTGTGGCAGGCCCAGGACATCTGATGATGGCTTTCCTCTACCATTGGAAGAATGGAATCGGAGTGAAAGAGACTTTGTGGAGATTATGTTGACTCCAAAACAATCATTTTAAACTAGCTATATTACGTGCTGCAGAGTAAGATACCACGAAATGATTTTGGCTTTCTCTTGGGGATATGTGAACTAACATAAACAGTCTTAAGATGAAATGCACAGAAATTGCCAGTGCAGTTTGCAATTGCAGAGGGCAAAGGGGATTTTTGACCATTCGTTTACTTAAGCATTGCTGTCACTCTTTCCTGATGCTGGAGTCCTGCCTATGTTCATCAGTCACTTTACCACTGAGCCACGTCCCCATGCCACCTACTCTTAGTTCTGAATGGAAAGGTGCCAAAAGGAAAGAGATGCCTGTAATACTTCCTGTGCAGGCACGGACTTTGTCACATCGCACTTGTGATAGGGTCACAAATCTGTCCTAATACAAATATGTCACGAGTTCAAAGTGTGCTTACTACCCATGACCTCCAGGGCACTGTAGGTTTCAACAGCACTGGAGAGTGTTGGAGTTAGATGCCCTGGGGATCTGGTGGCTCAGTGGAGGCTGTGGTTCACTGCTGCTGCTCCACATCCTAAGAATTCATTGTACTACCTAGCTTTAGTCCAAGAAAAGACAAAGTTCATAACCCAGTATGGTTTCTACTGAGTACTTAATCAAGTCTGCACTGTCATTCAGAAGAAGATAATTAAGTGGAACCATTTGAAGTCAGGGTGAGCTGTATTAGATTGAGGTTACTCACTATGTGGAAAGGATAATGTAGCCTAAAGGTTGAGTTAAATGAGGTTGGTTGTGGCGTATCCTACTGGATTCAGTTCACCCCTGTCCGTGATTCTGGATGTAGCATACAGTCTCAGCCCTAAGCACTGGCTCTGGGTCCAGTGTGCTGGCTCAGGTGGATAGCTTGGGTTCTGCTAAGGACCTTGGGCATGATTGACACATCATGCTGGGAGAATATGATGAGGACATAGACGACTAGTGATTAACCTTGGGTTCCCCGTTGGAGACTGATGCT
This sequence comes from Mus pahari, assembly GCF_900095145.1. NCBI lineage: Eukaryota > Metazoa > Chordata > Mammalia > Rodentia > Muridae > Mus > Mus pahari. The sequence continues at coordinate 36,913,540 of NC_034590.1, read as the reverse complement.
CAAGAATGTGTCAGAAGTCAAAAATGGACCACAGTGGAACTGGCCAATTCTAGGCTTTCATGATTAGTTAAAGATCCATTATAGCAGCTAGGGGAAGCCACAGCTGACACCAGGAAGTAGAAGTATGTGAACTGAGACTGGTTCTTAGACAGACCCTCCAGCTCCTGCATGTGTGTTCATAGCCCACCCTGGGTGCTATGTGAATGCCAGCTCTCACACCTCTCCATAGCAGGGATGCCTGCTGGAACAAGTGACCAGACATGGGCTGAACTGGCAAGTGAGAGAGAAGTTCAGGTGGGAAATACCTCACTTGTCCTAAGATGTAACATGGTGCAGATGCAAGAAGAGGCATTGGGGCATCTGTCCAGGCTAACAGGTGATGCTCAGGAGGAGAGTGAGACTGTGAAAAGGCATCAATGGAGAGGGTTGGTGAACAGTGGGCTGAAATATAAGAGAAAAATAAATGCAATGGTTCTGACCTGACATGCATGGGCAGAGTGGGCCTGGGATGTTGAACCCAATGGCTCTGCCCAGGACCATACAGCTTACTGTGGTCCCAGGTGAACTGAAGTTGTATATAGGAGTGTGCAGGCATTGCCTGGAGTGTGCAGAAGTCTTTTAAGTTACAATGAGAGCCGCTGCACAGAGAACATGTCAGGAATTCCGTGTTTAACGGCCTCACTCTGCCCATCTGTTGGAAGGTAAGTGTGTTTCACCGTGATACTGCCTGCTACAGCCAGAGAGCCATTTTACAGCAACAAAGGGTGGAATCTCAGCCAATTTGTCATGGTTTTTCTGACTATCAAAATAGCCTGTTCTTACTGAAAGAAAATGCAAATGCATTGCAGGCTGCTATTATTACAGACTCTCTAATCAGAGTGGTCTTGTGTTCATTTCATTAATTTGAAGAATTGAAAAGGAGGCTCCCGACTCCCAGAACGAGAGGCAATTGGATTGATTTCCTCACGTCTGCCTCCCACTCCTGGCCTTTAAAAACTTGTTATCTAAATTTTTGTGTGTGTGGAAATAGGCTTATAAGATTTATTTTGCTTTTCAATTTACTCATCGCATTTCCTCAAGTGGTTCCGTATACCGTGTACCTGTAGACGCCAGGGAGTATAAGATTTTAACCGAACGAGGAGTTTTACTGCTACTTATGTCTAAAAATGATTTTAAAATAAAGGTTCTATATGCTGCATCCATTTGGGTGCAGAGGGTCCTGCAAAAAAAAAAATTATTCTTGGAGTTGTTAGTTTTGTTTAAGACATGCCTATAAAATGTCCCTAGAGCCAGTTGGAAGATTTTATCATGAGAGAGTGATTCTCAGCGAGGTCATAGCTGAAAAAGGTGACATAGGTGGAGCCCACTAAAAGTAAGTTCATAAGGAGCCTCTGTCATGCTTCGTTCTTTATGTACACAATAGAGCTATATGGGTTGGGGCTCAGCGGGGAGGAGAATGTTCCAGTAGTTCAGACAGCTGACACCAGAGCCAGAAGACCAGCTTTAACCCCTACCCCCTGTTACTGCCCATGTGGTTTATGCAGGTTTCGTGACCTGTTCCGGGAGATCTATTGTTTATCATCTTCAGAATACTAAGCTGTAATGGTTTGTCCCCCATCGCGTCCTAGTGAGGATGGAGTGAGCAAGGAAGCAGTTTGGTACACAGTGAGTACCAATAACCCATTAATACAATTAGACTTTTGGTACAGTTGTATTTTGGAGCAAGCAACAGAAGCCAGCTTTGGTAGACATCTACAAAGGGAGTTGCTGCTAGGCACTGAGGAGGGCGGAGCTTATGCAGGCAGGAAAGGGCAACCCAGAGACCCTGAGCATTTCCATTCAGTACATTGTTGTCTTCCCTTCACTTCCTTTGCCCTATCCAAGATTCAGCATGGTCATTGGCTCTTTGTGGGGTTGGGGGAGGATCTCCAGGAAAAGTTAAAGCTAACTAGATTAGGCTTGGTGGTACAGTGATGACTGGTGCCACAGCTTCTTCTAGCTTCTCTTTGGACTCTCTCATCCTCTCTCTCCTTCTGTTCTCCTCCATCTGTCCATTCACTCATCCATCCATTTGTCCATCTACCTACCCAGCCACACATGTGGCTGTGTGCCAGGCCTTCTCTAGCTTCTGGAGCTAGAGATGGAGGTGGTACAGCCTGGGTCTCTGCCTAGTGAGTATATATTCAAGATTAGGATATTGAGACATGCATTAAAGACAAATACGTTGTAAATAAGACTACATTACCATAGAAGGCTTTGGACTGAAGACTTCCTTGTGTTGATGACATTTGAACTGGCATTGAATATGTAGATACATTCAGGCATGGAAGAAGCTGCCTGTTAATAGCAGAAGGTAGTCAGGTTTCCAGATTATGCCCTGAAAGACTTCTGGCTTCTCCTCATGTCCTGTGTTATTGAGATCACCAATTTCTTTTGTTATTATTGTTTAACTTTAAAAGTCATTCTTTGAGGATTTTGCACAGTGCATTTTGATCATAACTACCCACCCCTTCTTCTTTATCCACTCACCTTTGTGTCTCCTCTGACCCCGCACCTATCAAGTCCAACTTGTGCTACCCATATATGAATGTGTGGCCTTCCATGGTCAACTTATCAGGGGCCACACTCTTAAACAAAGCTGACTCCCCCTCCCAGCAGCTTTCGAGTGCCAGTCACTCCTCAGCCAGGGGTGGACCTTCATGCCCCAAACCTACTCCATGTTGGGATTTGGCCTAGCTTAAGCTTGTGTAGGACATGTGTGTGCTGTCCCAAGTGCTATGAGTTCATATGTGCAGCTGCCCTTCCATGTTCTAAGGACAGTGTTGCCTGATATATCCATCCAGTGCTCTGGCTCTTACAGTCTTTCCAGTTCCCCTTCCAAAATGATTCCCCAGCCTTGGAAAGGAAGGAATGTGATATAGATATCCCATTTAGAGCTGAGCATTCTGCCATCTCTTATCTCTACATCTTAGTGATAACTTGTTTTCTTGGGTTTTGCCTCCCCATCACTCAAGCTGTGCAACAAGAAAGTCTGCCTTGGCCTTGAATGTCACATCTACTGAGACTGGTTCCTTATCAGCTCCTTGCAGAATGGTCCCTGGGCAGAATGGCCAACACAAGTTCTTGTTTTCTCTTCCACTTTGGGCATTTCCTTGAACTTTGCCTTAGAAGTCAGTTTCTTAGAGAAGTATGCAAGGTGGCTGGGGCTCTAACATAGGCTTCTGGTCTTCAGAGAAGATAAAGATTAAGGAGTATTTGAAAGCCTAGCCATCCTGTTGCACAGCTGGGAGTTAGTGGCCTGTATAAGGCCTAAGCTTGGAGGTATCCTCACATGGCTGTGGGTGGTATGGGGCATCTCTTCATCTTGTTTGCATGACATCACAGATGATGCAGTTACTTCTATAAGAACCATGTGACCAGTAGCTTCAAATCATCACAACAGGTTTTAACCATAAACTGATTTGACCTTTCCTGCCAGATCCTGCCAGAATTAGGACAAAGGGGTAGAAGAAATTCAACTAACAATTATGAGTGGCATTCCTAATGGGATGACGACAATGTAGTGTATACACATCAAATACGTTGATATAAAACTCTCAACTTCAGGCTGATGTAGCTCAGTTGGTAGGATGCTTATTTCTCATTCACGAAGCCCTGGGTTCAATCCCTAGCACCACATAAAACCAGCTGAGAATACGAATGCCTGTCATCTCAGTATTCAAGAGGGTGAGACAAGAGGATTGGTGCATGGTCCAGGCCAGTCTGGGCTACACTATAAGACCCTGGCCACCTTCTCCCAGCCCTGACTTTAACACAAGACGACTCAGACTCATAACCCACATAGTAGGTGTGCGTGCCTCAGTGGGAGAAGACTGGCTGATGTTTCAACGGTGTGCAGACAGGTCAGGATGGGTCAACTTGAGGCAACTTCAGGGTGGGCACAGGGGACCAGCTGCCCGGTGGACCTCAGGCACTGCTCGTCCTGGTGTATCTTCTGTGCAGCGAATGCTGCAACTTGAGTGTCTGATGACCCATGACTGGATTTTACACATTGTATTTGGCAAGCATCAAGAATGACTGATAGGTGCATTTTTAAAAAATTCCATGCTTCCTAAATGTGGTGCTATTCCATGACATTTTCATTATCCCCAGCTTTCTATCTGCCAGTGGAAGACAGCTCAGAAAGCCCCCGATCACGAAGCCTGTCAGTTCTGGGGGCATTTAAATAGAAATAGTGACACACGTGGAATATGGGACATGGACTGCAAAGACATTCTTTCTTCTCCCTAAAAAATGTACATAAACAATTCTGAAATCTTACTCTTTCGATAAAGTAGTTTTAAGAGGAAATGGAAAAGTAAATCTTAAAAAAAATTGAACTCTATTGTGGTTGTACAGAAGTCTAGTTAGCCAAAAAGATTACTGCAATTGCTAAGAAGGGATTTATCAGGCTAACCAAGGGCTCTTTGTATTTAATTGAGGAAAGTGGACCTGAATCTAGGGATACATCACCCCAGGTTTTTCGTTTTATTCTTCTTTTGTTCACTGATTCACCAACATGGTTTTTTTTTTTTTTTAAATGAATTTGATTTCATACTTGAAATTTAATTTTTGAAATAGGTACATCTAGGTATATACCACATAGTTCTTTTTGTAATTGGGGTGGGGTAGGATGGGGTAGATGAAATCTGTTTATTTTAATGATCATCATAGTGTCAAAGGTTTCTGTTATTTACTTTTTAAATTTTATTCACTTTACATTCTGACTGCAGCTTCCTCTCCCTCTTTTCCTTCCAGTCACCATCTCTCACCTCCCCTCCCCTCCCCATCCAACTCATCCCTCCTCCCCTTCTCCCCAGAAAAGGGAGGTCTCCTAAGGACATCAACCAGCCCTGGCATATCAAGCTGCAGCGAGACTAGGCACATTCTCTTCCACAGAAGCTAGGCAAGGCAGCTTAGTTAGGGGAAAGGGACCCAAAAGCAAACGATGTACTCAGAAACAGCCCCTGCTCCAGTTTTAAGAGTGCTACATGAAGACCCAGCTGCACAACGGTTACACATGTGTAGAGGCCCTAGGTCCATCCCATGCCTGCTTCCTGGCTGGTGGTTCTGTCTCCATGAGCCCCATGGGCCCCGGTAGCTGACTGTAGGTTTTCTTGTGGTCTCCTGGACCCCTCTGTCCTTCCTCCCCCTCAGTCCTTCTTCCCCCTCTTCCACAGGATTCTCCAAGCTCCACTCAGTGTTTAGCTGTGGGTCTCTGCATCAGCTTCCAACAGTTGCTGGGTGAAGCCCCTTTGATGACATTTACGCTAGGCTTCTGTCTGCAAGTATAACAGAATAGCATCAGTAATGTCAGGGGTGGTCTCCCTCTCATGCTTCTTCAAGCCGGGCCAGTCATTGGTTGGTCCTTCCCTCAAATTCTGCTTCTTGGCCGTTTGGCTAACATCAAATCTAGTGACTTACTTTTAAAGTGTGGGGTTCTAAAAGAGTGGGTTCCAGTGGCCAGGAGGTGATGTCAGTAAGAGTGCTTCTTGCTTTGTAGTCTGTTTGGTCTCATTGAAGGTACAGGTTTGGGTGCTCGAGACGAAGCACACAGAGACAGGGTGTGTATACGATGCTCTGGTTCCTGGGTTCCATCCCTAGCACTGGTGGAAAGGATAGAAAAAGAGAGGGGAAAGGGGGGTTGTTCCTAGTTGTGTAAGCAGAAGTCTGTGTGTTCTCACCAAGAGAACCCCGTGGATGTGTTGCCTTCCACGACAGAGGGACAGTTCAAGTGTGGTTAAGTAAGGTGCCCTTGGTAAAAATACTGTCAGGATTATTGAGGTGCCCAATGTAGTCACTAGGGTCCATGTAGGAGGAAGAGGGATACTGGGATTCAGAGAAATGAGAATGACCAAGGCTGGAAAAGGCAAGGGAAGATGTACTCCCAGGAGCCTCTACAAGGAGTGTAGCCCCACCAGCCCATGTGGGACTCCTGACCTCTGAATGGGGTGCAGCCTCACCAGCCCATTTGGGATTTCTGACCTCCAGATAAGGCACAGACCCACCAGTCCATGTGGGACCCATGACCTCCAGAATGACAATGGGCTAAATTTGTGTTGTTTCAAGCCCTTGAATGTGTGGCAGTTAATTTCAACAGCAGAAGGACGCTAATACACTGACTACATATCAGCTATACCAAGTTAGATGCTGGGATTTGGGGCTTGAGCATTCTACCTTTCTTAACTCTATCCCCACTGTGTTTCATATGAATGGTGGAGTAGGGGAAATATTTTGTTCGATTATAACTACAGGATAATAGTTAAGTCTGAAAATCTTTGAGAATGGGAAAATTAAGAACACATTAATTGACAATATATACTTCATGCTTATAAAATATAGAGATTCTATAATTATATAGCAGAAATGTATAGTTTGCTTAAAATATAAATAAATGATGTAAGCTCAAAAATCAAAAGGAAATCAGTTAAACAATACCACAGTCCACAGCACCTTTGCTACTGGGAACCCAATCTCTACAGGCCCCTTTGGCCTTCCCACGTCACTTATTTCCAGTGGGCATTAGGCAGACTCCTCATGCCTAATCTTGATTGAACAGTTGTTTTCTCTCTGTGCATGTGGAGTACTGCCTGTGGTTTCAAGCATCTCCCTGATGAGTTGGTCGTCATCCAACTCATCAAGCTGGTAGCACTTGTCAGTGTTTCGGATCTGTCATTGCCCAAGCCTGTTTCTGTTGTTGTAACAATACCTAAAACTAGACACAGAATAAATACAGAAAAGAGGGTGATTTGGGCTGATAGTTCTGGGGCCTGGGAAATGGGTTATAAGGAGAATGTATAAAACAAGGGCCTTGTGTACTTCTCCTCATGGTAGGAAGCAGAAGGCATGGGAAAAGGAGAGAAACCATGGACGGATGACTAGCCCTTTTTTTTTCAATTTTTTATTAGATATTTTCTTCATTTACATTTCAAATGCTATTCCAAAAGTCCCCTATACCCCCCCACCCTGCTCCCCTACCCACCCACTCCCACTTCTTGGTCCTGGCATTCCCCTGTACTGGCGCATATAAAGTTTGCAAGACCAAGGAGCCTCTCTTCCCAATGATGGTCGACTAGGCCATCTTCTGCTACATATCCAGCTAGAGACATGAGCTCTGGGGGTACTGGTTAGTTCATATTGTTGTTCCACCTACAGGGTTGCAGGCCCCTTCAGTTCCTTGGGTACTTTCTCTAGCTCCTCCTCTGGGGGCCCTGTGTTCCATCCAATAGCTGACTGTGAGCATCCACTTCTATATATGACTAGCCTTTTAACAATCTGTTCTTGAGGAGACTAATGTAGTCCCATGAGGATGATAATTCACTCCTTCAAGGAAAGTCTTCATCCATGAGTTAAACTCTACCCTCTCCTTACCTCCCAATAGGCTTCAGCTCTCTCTACAGCACAGTGGCAGCACATCTCAACACAAAGGCAGGCTGGGAATTCCTCACACTGGTGAGTATGAGATAGGTGGGTTGTGGACAAACCACAATCCAACCATAGCAGTCAAGAGCTGCAGAGCTAGTTTAGTGCTTGCTGGTTTAGTGGGGAAAATGCTTGCTATGGAAGCATAAGGGCTAAAGTTCAGATTCCTCAGAACCAGCATAGAAGCTGGCATGTTTGCATCAGTATCCTAGCCACTCGGATACTAGACAAAACGTCAAGTTGTAAATTTAATGAGAAACTCCATCTCAAAAAACAAGGTGAAAAACTGATTAAATAGACATCCTGACATCAACCTTTGACCTCCACATGTGCCTGCAAGAATGTACACATCTACTTAGACCCATGCACATGTGAAGACTCCCCTCCCCCGACAGCAATTACATTCCAGCTTCCAAAGGCTTTGGAGTAAATGTTGTATGTATAAATAGAGAGTGGAAAAAGACTTTACTAAGACTGTGGTCTATGAGCTCAGCGAGATTGGAGCGGAAGCCACATGTCAAAAGAGAAAAACCAGTGAAGCATGACAGAGCAGGGATGTGTTACTGTGGAGAGAGAAACCAGGACACCCAAACTGGATGAGGGTGTGAGAAGACCAGCCAGAGGGTCACACCTCACACTGAGAGGAGAGAAACAAGGCTGGGGAATGGGGAAACGTGAAGGGAGCAGGGGCTCAAAAAGGCGTGGCTAGGTGCCTTGGCTTTGGTTTTGATGTTCTAGAAAGTTCTCTGAGTTTTAGTAAATAAAAACAAAACAAAACCGAAGATAACCATCGACAGAAAAGGAAGGGTACTTTATGAGAAAAGCAAAGCAGGTGATACAAGATTTTGAAAATTGTTTTTATTTAGTCAGTCAGCTACTTAGTTATTCATGCGTGTGTGCTTGTTGTGATGTAGCTGTGGGTCAGGATTTTCCTTCCACCATGTGAGGCCTCAGTTAGTGGTAGACACCTTTACCTGCTGAGCCTCGGTGCCAGCTAGCCCCCGTCTAGCTTTGATCGCTGAAGACCAAGAGCTAGAAGAAAAGGTGCCAGTGTCTCCATGTTTTAGAGGGACTTGATTGTTAAGTGGTGGTTCTCCAGGCCTCTCAGCTCATCCATGTCAGCGTGCCCATGAAAGTCACTCTCTGCAGGACAATGACTTCCACCTCTGTGGAACACTCCTGATGGCAGAAACGACTTGGAGTGCATAAGCAAAATAGAAAAATTTATCAATAAAGATAAATCAGGAAGTGGGAGGCATTGACATCAATAATGCAGAAGTCAGCGGTGAGTGAAAGCCGTGCAATGTAAAGTGAAGTTTGAGTTCCAGATGCTAATGTGGTTTCCTGGATAGAATGGGGTGGGGGTGGGGCAGAGCAGAATGGAGAGCCGAAGTCAGTTGAAAGCTGTGGTATTTGCCATTGATGTATGTATAATAGGCATTGCTCACTAGAGAATGAAAGCAACAACCAAAAGAAAAATTGTTAAAAAGAGCAAAAGTCAGAAAAAGTTGGAGAAACGAAGGCAATAAAATAGGAACGTCAAGTCAAAAAAAAAAAAAGAAAAAGAAAAAGAAAGAAAGAAAGAAAGAAAGAAAGAAAGAAAGAAAGAAAATGGCAGAAGAAAAAGAAATCAGACATGTCACCTCATCACCATAAAGTGAACTAGTTAACACATCTGTGACAGTGTTTCGGGATTTATTAAAAATAAAAATAAAATGGATTGTTGCTATTCACTGAAAATATTTTACAGTAACTGACAGAGGCAGTGTCACTGGTCAAGAAGGAGAAGGCATGGCAGTAGGAGATCAATTAGTGTGCAATATGAAGGTGGTCTTAATCGAGTGTTATTCATCAGGCATCTCTGGAGGATAGTAACAGGTAGCATGGCTGTATAACAAAAGGGGATTTATTATAGTGGCTTGCACAAAAGGTCTGGGTAGGCGGCAGTGGCCAGCTGTATACTGGGGAGCCCGAGAGCCTGTAGCTGGATGACCCAGCAGTCACACTAGCACCGAGGGCGGGAAGATTCCTGGAGAGTCACTGCTCTTCAGTCGACATCTGAAGACCTTAGAATCTGGGTTCTGATGTCAGCGGGGGAGGCAGACACAAGCCTAGCGTCACCTGGAAAAGAGACTGTCCATGTGCAAATTGTCTCTATCGGTTTGGTCTGGCATTGTCTGTAGGAGATTGTTTGACTTTTAATGCATACAGGAAGGCCTGGTCCACAGTGGGTGCCACCATCCCTGGGCAGAGGATCTTAGGCTATAAAAGAGCCAGAGAGTGAGCCAGCAAGCGGCCTTCCTCCACAGTCCCTGCATTAAGTTTCTACCCTGGTTTCCTTCAGTGACGGAATATGACATTGAAGCATAAACCGAATAAATCCTTTGATCAGTGTGTTTATCCCAGCAACAAAAAGGACATACAATGGGCTATGCCGAGAGTTAGCTGTGGCGGTTCCTCTGGCCTCCTCCCTGCTGTTGGTTCTCTCTCTCTTTTGGGGGGAGTAGCGGCTGAGGCATGCTTTATCCTGTCTTGTTCATTCCACACTGAGCAGTTGAAATGTGTCCAAAAAGGGTAAAAGGATGTCTACAGCCATAGCCGGGAGTCTGCATCTCCTTCCATGGTAAAGAAAGTCTTAAGTTAGTCACAGTGACACACGCCTGTGGAGTCGCAGGAAGTTGAGACAGGTGGATTGCATATTCAGGACTTCTCTGTGCTATGCTGAGACTTCAAGTCTAACCAGGGGAAGTTAGACATAAAGAAGGCCTGTGGACATAACTTGGTGCTAAAGCAATTGACAAGCTTGGTGTAATCCCCAGTCCCCAAGCTCCATAGGGGAATGTCTCAAGATAGACTGTAATATATTTTTAAATGGAAAACTATCAGCCTTGTCTTTATAAAAAAAAAAAAATCAAATGAGCTCTCTATATAGAATGAACTCTGGCTACAGATATACTTGACTATTCCCATTGATTTTTTTCTGTGTCAGCCTTATGAGTGATTTTTATTTTCTTCTCTGTAATTTTTCATATTACCTAATTTTAGCACCATGAGTACGTATTACTTATATAGTCAGAAAAGGATATTTTCATTCTGAAGGTAAAACGCACAGTTCTCTCTCCTCGAGTCCCCACTGTAATTTTCCTCACAGGATTTTCTGAAGCATGTGTAGCAGTGCCTGCCTAGGAGAGATGTTAAGTATGCATTTTGAATAATAATTTTTTTTTTTAGAAAAGATCCTTAGGTCACACTGGAGAGTGGGCAAGGCCTGTGCTCTCCACACTGAGACGTTTCCCTGCCAGTCCTCTTGAGACTAGTTAGCTATGCCAACATTGACTTTTCCTGGTGGGGATATCTGCTACACCCTATTTCCTGGTCTCACTGGCTATGGAACATACTGTATGTATGTTCCCTTGAAGATCATACTACGTAGAGAACATTTTCAGACATATCCACTTATCAGCAGAGGTTCTCAACTGTCCTCTTGTGGTGACCCTTTAGTACAGTCCCTCATGTTGTGGTGACCTCCCAACCATAAAGTGATTTTTGTTGCTACTTCATACTGTAAGGTTGCTACTGTTGGGAATCATAATGTAAATATCAGATATTCAGGATATCTGATATGTGACCCCCAAGGGGGTTGTGGCTGACAGGTTGAGAACTACTGCCCTCCATTCTTCGATGGGTTCAGTTCCATCCTGTTCCCGTAAGTCTAACTGGACATACCTAGTTTCCTTGGCCGTCATGCCTAGCCCAGCATCCCTCCCATTCTTCAATTTCATGGGCCCTGTGCTCCTTCTGAGCCCTCAGGCCCAGGGCCCCGTCTAGTACTTACCCAAATTTTATACTCTCAAAACAGTCATTTTGAGTTCTTGTCACTTCCTATCTCGGACCCCGCATACGACAGTATCTTTCTCCTTAGCCACAAAACTTAGTCACCGGAGAGGTGGGTCAAGTGCCTAGGTGCAAACGGGAGATGCTGAGTTCAGGTACCTAGCACACAGAGAGAAATCTGGGTGTGCTTATGCACGTCTGTAATCCCTGTGTAGAGCTAACAGAGATGGGCAGTTTCTGGAGATCCCTGGCCAGTCTACCAAGTGGTAAGGGCCTGCCTGGATCAGGAAAAACCAAACCGAACCAAACCAAAACAAACCAAAACAAGAAGCAAAACAAAACAAAACGAAACAAGCCTTGTCTCAAAACATAAGGCAAAGGAGGATTGAGAAATATTGGCTTCTGACTTCCACATGCACTCCATACATGTGTTTAGGTACCTGTAAGCACACACCCATAACCCTCCCAATTACAGTTAATTATATGTGCCCAGACATCTGCATGCACACATGCATACGTACACATATACACCTGCACATGCATTTGTTATGGGACTTGCCAGATCTAGCCACCCATCTTTAACGAGCCAATTAAAATAGCCAAACCGCAAGCAGAAAGCAGAAAAAAGAGATTTATTCATTCAACATGGCCACACTGGGAAGTGGGACAGAGATCTGGTGAAATGTCCATCTGTGTTCCAGGTCCTGAAATGAGATTGACTTTTAAAGAGAGGGTCAAGGACGTGCACAGCTAAGCAGTTCAGTCAAGGTGTGTTCCCACCCAGCACTGACCCAATACTGTCTGGGCCTCAGTCTCATCCTGTACGGTGTCTGACAGGTTGTTAGAACTCTGTCTCTTTCCAGAGACAAGTTTCCCCATCCAGCTGGTACCTCCTCCTCCTCCCAGCATGAGATTCCTGAGGGAATTCCAATTTGTTTAGGGTCCACTGTTTCAATAGTCAGATAGATTGTCAGGTTAATAGGCATAGATGTCTCTTTAGAATATTTTCATTTATGCCAGGTTGATTTGCTTTCTCTCTCTCTCTCTCTCTCTCTCTCTCTCTCTCTCTCTCTCTCTGTCTCACACAGAGAGAGACACACACAGAGAGAGAGAGAGAGAGAGAGAGAGAGAGAGAGAGAGAGAGAGAGAGAGAGAGAGCGCACACATGCACACACATAACATTCTTCCTCATGATTCTGTAGGGGAATAGGTACAGGGTTTACTTTGCACAGCCAAGAGAACGAGAGATTTCCAACCTTACATGGTTTTCTTTTGCATTACAGCCACGTGGCATCTTTCAGTCTTCCCTGGTTTAACATGTTTCATTTCTGTTGCCGTGGCAAATATCTTGGCAAAACACTACATAGGAGAGGAAAGGGTTTATTTGACTTATGATTCTAAAATATAGTTCATCATTTTGTGAAAGTTAGGGCAAGAACTTAAGCAATTAGTGACATCGAATCCACAGTCAAGAGCAAAGAGACATTAAATGCACCCAAGCTTTTTTTTCCCCGCTGTCAGCTACCTTTCCTCTCTGTGATACTATTTAGGAATTCTTGCCTAGGGAATGTTGCTGCCCACACTGGACTGGACCTTCCAGTCCCAATTAACATGTCAGTCCTCCACAGGCGTGCCTAGAGACCAACCTGATGTATATAATTTCCCATTAAGACTCTCAGGTTAGCTTGTGCCAAGTTGACCCTTGACTAACCAGAACTGCATAAAAACTTGATGCATGATATTCTTCCTTGAAATTCCCAGAGCTTGTTACACTGGCTGTTCTTTCTGTTTTTCAGCTTTCCACTATAATTCAAAGACTGTTAGATTAACCCCTGTAGCCCCCCTCAGACTGCAGTGGTATTAAAATCCCCGGAGCAGTAGTTGATCAGAGTATTGTGTCATTATCTCAGGTGAGAAGCATCTTGCTCAGCCATTCAGCCGGTGTGTTCTCGTTTTGAGTGATTTTTCAGGATTGTGTGTGTGCTGTCCTCAGCAGCTGACTGAATGTTGGCTTCTCTCCAGCTCTAAGGGCACTTTACTCATGAAATGATAATTGGAGAAACAAGCTTATCTTAACCCTTTTGGTAGTTAGGGTTATAGAAATATCAGATTTTTCCTTCCTCTTGGTGCCATGAAAATAGAAAGACTTAAGGGTTCTGGCATAATTGAAAAGAATAATTTTTTTGTATTTAAAAAAAATGTAAAGGGAACCAGGCAGTGGTGGCACATGCCTTTAATCCCAGCATTTGGAAGGCAGAAGCAGGTGGATTTCTGAGTTTGAGGCCAGCCTGGTCTACACAGTGAGTTCCAGGACAGCCAGAGCCACACAGAGAAACCCTCTTTCAAAAAATGGGCACAATATATTTTTGTGCTACTAAAAGGGAAAAAAATGCATCCATGTCTACTTCTTCTTAAATTAATGTGTTGTCATCTAGCAAAATAACAGAGTTTTAAAAGTCACATATCAAATAGGAATACATGGTGATTCTCTGTCCTAATTTGCCCAAATTGAACTGCTTTTGACTCTCAGCCTTCCCACCTCTGGGCACCGTGGTATCCCATTCCTATGAAGGATGCAGGTATTTTGATGTTTGATTAATTACATTTAAGCATCATCTCTGGCCCTCCTTCCCCCTCTTCCTCTTTCTATGGTCTCACTGTGTTACCCAGCCTGGATTTCACATTGTTACTTTTCTTCAGACTCTGAGTAGCTGAAGACTTCCATACAAGACTTCCTTTTTGGCTTATTATTAGGGAGGTGAACATTTAACTTTCTACCCCACTATCCTTGGGCTTCCTCTTTCTTACCTGCCAGAATAGGTGTGTGTTTAGTTAACTCAGTGCTTGAGTTGACATCACCATATCTATGCACAAATTACCCACAGAGAGCTTTGTGTGTTGGATGGTATCAATGCTACGTAACTTTTTGTTTTCTTGAAGTTTGCAGTAGCCTTCATTTTTTCACTGGTTTGATCCAGGCCTCCATTTGCAGTTGCCTCTTATTAGAATTCTGAACCAGGTCAGCTTCAGCGGGTTATCGTTCTCTTTCTGCTTTCTTCTTGAGAATTCATTTATTTCCTTGGGTTTGTGGCTCTTCAGGCACGACACATGCTTCCATTCTAGACTCTTCCTTGACACCATCTCTGGCATTCCATTGACTGTGTGTGTGTGTGTGTGTGTGTGTGTGTGTATACTCAAGTTGTTTCTGATTCTGGATATGCTCCCTTGCATTAATGGGGAACATCCTGAATTAATTTAATATTAAAAAAATGACTCATGTAAGTTCCAGTGGTGGTGGGAGGGGGGAGGGGGTGATCCCTGGGCCTTACTGGCCAGCCACCGAACTTGACAGTCTTCATGCAAGAAGTGACTTGTCTTAAAGAAAAAGAGGTGGATGGCATCTGAGGTTAACCTCCAGCCTCCACATGCACCCACAGGTACACAAGCTCCTGCACACACGTGTGCACCTGTCTGAACATGTGCCCACAAACATGGCAGTGGCAGAAGGCATGATGGGCTCTGCCTCAGTGCTCTTCATTTTTGCTCATGCTGTTGCCATGCAGTTTGGTGCCAGTCAGTCCCCATGTCACAGACCTGGGGTTTTAAAGCTTTTAGGGATCAGCCCTTGGGAATTCTTCAGGTAAAGAAAGCTGGGGGCTGTTATCCTTTCCCTTCACTTTCATGACTCTGGCCCTTCCTTCCTAATTATTATGAAAAATGGACCAAAGGTGGTATCTTACTAGTTTTTCATTACTATAATAAAATACCGGAGACTGAGTACTTTTGGAGCAAAGAGGTCTGTTCAGCCCATGGATGTGGAGGCTGAAATCAAATAGCACAGCAGCAGCTCTGGTGAGGTCCTGTTGGCTGCATCACCTCATGGCGACTACCTCTGAGAGGTGTGAGGTTTGAGAAGGAAAGATCACCTTGCAAGAGTGGAGGCCAGAGAAACTGAGTCCCACAGTTCCTAGGTTGACCTAAAGACCTTTGACAAGGTCTCGCCGTCTAAAGATCCCACCCTCAACATCATTGCACTGAAGACAGCTTCCACCACACGAGCCTTTGGGTACTCACTCAAATCATGCCCAAGCCTTTCCAGCTGGCCTCTGAATTCAGGGGCCTGGATTGCTAATTTCCTCAAAACAAGCTGAGACCTGTTGGCTTGAAAGACTCCTGGTACCTATCTCAAAACTTCATACATATAATGTTTTTAAAAATATAACCTAAGTAGATCTTAGCCTGTTGAAGTCCTTCTTGCTTTGCATTCCCCACGAGACCTCCCCAGCACATACTGACTGCTGATGAAACATTGCTTAGTGGCTGTAAGACTGGAAGCCACCACTGCTCTCCAGGGCTCTGACCCAGGGGTGACCACTGTGCTGGTGAGCGCCACCCCTCCTCCATTGGGTATGGAAGCCCCATTTTTAACTTCCCTTCATTCTGTGCATTTCCACCTCCCCTTCTCCGTGGTGAACCCTTGACCTTTCGAGTCTGGACATCTCCCCCTGGGAGGGAGGGGCTGTCCATCCCAGTCAGCCCGCACGAGCGTCACCTGACACAGCTCATGCCTCCCTGATTGCTTTGGTTATGCCTCTGTCCTCCATCAGCCCGCCCATCCCTCTATGCAAGTTAAATTCCCGAGGAGCCCATTGGACCTGCATCTGAGTTCTGTTTCCTTTCGGATAACACAGGACTGTTGTTTGTTGGTTTGTTTGCCACTCTTGCTATGCCGAGAGGGATCTGTCTCATGGCTTCCGGAATTTTAGCAATTTACTGCCTGCTTCCTTCCATCTTTATTCCTTCCTGTTTATCTGGTTTTCCTCTGGGCTATTCTGCTTTGCTTTAGTGCAGTACACACACACACACACACACCTGCACACACAAGTGTACCTGCACACATAACTGCATGCACACATCCACCTGTTTGCACACTCGTACCTGCACACACACTGACACACACATGCCTGCACACACAAACACACACGCGCACACACACCTGCGTGCACACATACACCTGTATGCACACTCATACCTGCACAGTACACACACCTGCACATACACCTGAGGATAAATTCCACTTTGAATTCCAAAATGGCCTTTATTTTACTTCTATTTTTTTAAACAGGATGTTTTCTTGGGTATAGAATTCTAGGCTGGAGATTGTTTTCTTTCAACACTTAAAAGGTTTTTCTCCAGGGGCTGGAGAGATGGCTCACAAAGGGGAGAGAGAACCTGTAGAGACCATATCTAGAGGTTAGACATAGCCCCTGGTTGAGGGATAGGGCCAACTACCATCTTAAAAATATTACCACAGAATTGTTCCTGTCTAAAGGAAATGCAGAAACAAAGAGTGGAGCAGAGACTGAAGGAAAGGCCATCCAGAGGCTGCCCCACCTAGGGATCCATCCCATCTGCAGCCACCAAACCCAGACACTATTACTGATGCCGAGAAGTGCTTACTGACAGGAGCCTGGTGTAGCTGTCCCCTGAGAGGCTCTGCCAGAGCCTGACCAATACAGATCCAGACGCACACATTGGACTGAGCCTGGGGACCCTAATGGAGGAATTAGAGAAAGGACTGAAGGAGCTAAGAGGGTTTGAAACCCCATAGGAAGAACAATATCAACCAACCAGACCTCCTGTCCCCTCCAGAGCTCCAGGGACTAAACCACCAACCAGAGTACACATGGAGGGACCTATGGCTCCAGCTGCATATGTAGCAGAGGGTGGCCTTATCCAGTACCAATGGGAGGGGAGGCCCTTGGTCCTATGGAGACCCAATGCCCCAATATAGGGGAATGCCAGGGCGGTGAGGTGGGAGTGGGTGGATGGGTGGGGGAACTCCCTCATAGAAGCAGGCAGAAGAGGAATGGGATGGGAGTCTGCAGAGGGAAAACAAGGAAAGGGATATTTAAAATGTAAATAAATGAAATAACCAAAAAAAAAAAGTTTTTTCCATCATTTCTATCAGAAGTTGTCTGTCGGACTTTGTCATTTCCTTGAAGGTCTGCATTTTTATACATATGTGTGTGCAGATGTGTGTACATGGAGGTGTGTTTGTGTGTATGCAGGTGTGTATACAGGTGTGTGTGTACATGTGTTCAGGCATGAGTGTACATGCAGTTGTATGTGTATGCACACAGGTGTGTGTGTGTGTGTGTGTGTGTGTGTGTGTGTGTGTGTGTGATTGTATGTGTGTGTGTATGCATGTGTGCTGGTCTGTAAATATGTGTGTTCAGGTATGTGTGTGTGAGTGTGCTGTATGTGTGAATATGTTTGCATTCCTTTGCTCCTTTTAAGAAGGTTTCCACTTTCCATTATTTTCTCTTTATGTGGTTGGCCAGCTGCCTTTGCTGGCTTTCTTAAATTTGTGATTTCTTAAGTTTCTAAATTCCTAACCATCCTTTCATATCCTTTGTGTCTCTGGTTTGGGTGTGGTTTGAGTGTCCCCCACAAGGCTTGAGGGGTTAAACTTTGATCCTCCTGTGAGGCTCTGAAAGTGTGGGCATGTAATGATGATGGTGTGTAGAGGCTTTTGTAAGGCCAGTGTGGTAGGTGGTCCCTGTCCCTTGTCACATGGATGTGTGCTATGCTGTCTATGATGCTATGCTGTCTATGATGATGGTGTGTAGAGGCTTTTGTAAGGCCAGTGTGGTAGGAGGTACCTGTCCCTTGTCACACGGTAGTGTGCTATGCTGTCTTAGGATGGCCAGCAGGATGGCTATCACCAGATTCTAGAGCTTGTGCTTCTAGAGTGCTAAGCCGAAGTAAACCACTTGTCTTCCTAACATCACCCTGCCCCAGATATCCTGTTATAATAACTGCTGTGTTGGGGTGCTGAATGCCCATATCATCCATATTGCTAGGGCTTATTTTCCTGGGTGATATACTGGAAAGTGAAGGATGCTTTGGGAGTGGCACCATCTGGCATTGACTCAGAGGGTCTTCTTGGCCTCACTGTATTTTCCTTTCCCTTTGCTTTTGTCTGATGAAGTGAATGGGTGGTTTCTTGACTATCCCTGCCACAGTGTAATGTCATAGCAGAAACCAAAGAAATGTGGCCACTCGGTCACAGAGCAGTTCTCCTAGAATTGTGAGCTGAATAAACCCTTTCTCCGGTATACGTGATCAGTAGGGTTGCCATGGTGACATAACGCTGCCACAGTAATAAAAACTATTCTTTTTCTCTCTGTCTGGAACTTCCACCTCAGCTCACTCACAGGCTTTTCTGCTGGGCCTCTGGTCTTTGCAGGACTTAGGGAAGTGCCCTGTTCCCCGGGGCATGTGGGCCTCCTTCTGGGCTGCTCTCCTAAGCCGAAAGCTTTACTTCATCTTTATTTTGTTGTGGGGAATTCATGTCTATATTTCCCCATCATCTAGCTTATGAGAACTGCCTTCTGCTGTGTCTAATTTTTGTTAAACTCGTGCGTTGAGTTATTCATTTAGGGAATTTACATTTTTTAGTTTTACTTCTTTCCAGTTATTTTTTAATATAATTTTCTGAAATTCTTACTTTCATCATTTCATTTAATTCTCCATTTTGGTAGACAAGATAACATAAAAACTTGTTTTTAAATTGGCCACCAAATTCCTTTTCTGGACTCTCTGGTAGCTGCCACCTCTCACCAGGCAGGCCTTTGTTATCTTAGAGATGACTGGAGCCTGTAAGGGGCAAGATGGCGCTGATTTCCTGGCCTTTGGGGATTCTCTCTATTACATCACAGCCTTGAATTTTTCTAATTACAACTGTTAGCTTTATGCTGCTTTCTGGTGTATTTTTGCTAAGATTTAAGTCTCTTACCTTTAAATCTGAAAACGTGCCAGTGGAAAGACCAAACTCTGCTAGGACCCACGCCCACCCTGCGACCCCCTCTATGGTGGCTTTTTGTGTTGCTGAACCCCAAATTGCAGGCTCTTGTTGGTGTCCAATGGGGGGGGGGGAACACACCAAAACCCTGGGATTTGATTTCTGTAATTTCTCCAGCTTTCCCTCTCCTCTTCTTGCTGGGAACACAGACAGGCTATGAACTTCTCTGAGCTCTCTGGAGAGGGAGGGCCTGTAATCCCACAGAATGCTTTTCATAAGCAACAGTCAAGTGCAGCTCTATCCCTTTGGAAGCTGTAGTAGCTTATTTGTGGCCAGTAGGTAGGTGAGATATGATGTGCCAATCAAACTCTAAGCCACATTCCAAAGTCACGGTTAAAGGCTCCGGAGGTGGCATTGACTTTTAGCTTGAAACTGTGTGTGAGCCATGGGGCTGGCTTCTGTGTGTCGCTAGAGACGCAGCCACTTGTTTGCAGTTCTTGTTGGTTGAACATTTCTACTTCATGTCTTTTAGACATGTGGGAAAGAACATTTCAATTAAATGTCTTCGTATGTGGAGAGAGCCATGGCTGGGATAAATGTGCAGGCTTTTGTAATATGTTTTATTATTGCTATCTCTGTACATTCTTGCTCTGTGCAGTATACAGCTTAGACTTGGAGTAGGCACCACAGCCATGTCTTTAAAACATGTCTGCTGTAATTTCTGAATAACTTATCCCAATCATTACTCTAAAATGTTCTGAATTTACTTTTGTTCTTACAGTTGTTAGTATGCCATATTATTCCATCCTGATTTTATTTTATTTTATTTTGCTGAGCAAAACATAATTGCTTTTGTGGAATATACACTCATTGGCGGTGTAATCAAATGTTAAAAATAGAATTACAGAGTTTTGCAGAAAATGCAGTTAAAGAAGCATGACCGTCCACATCTTTGCCCCTTAGGATTCATGTTATTAGAGAAAATTGAATCTTGGTTTGAGAAAATTTATATGGAAAGCCCTCACGAATTATATTTTCAAGGTAATATGCACCTACTTATCTACCGTGACCATATGAAGGTTCCTTTTTTTAAAATCTCAATTTACTCAGGCACGTTAGCCTGGAGACCTAGCGTCGTCTCACTCCCATTTGGAGTGACACTTCTCTGGTGCAGCTGTGCAGTTCACCCGTGTTGACTCACTCATGGAATCGATGTGACGCTTCTCCATGTTACAGTCTTCATGGTTCATGAGATCTGTGTCCTTGGGCAAGTTCCTTCTTACCTTGGAGACTTGGTATCTCTGGGAAGTTGAGATCTAATGGCATCATGACGCCTACAGCTGAGCTGTCCCTCAGGGTCTAGTCTGAAGCTCAGCAGGTGAACTCTATCGTGACACACATTCCTGCTTAGTCATCATCATCTTTGGAAGATGAGCAAAGTGACAAAGCTGTACAGAGTCTGGTGGGAGAGCAGGAGAAATGGCTCTGAAGAAGTGCACTGTGGGTAGGGCTCATTGATCAGCTCAAGTCACATAGATCTTGGATACCATAGAGTTTAGACTTGGGTTACAACCCCAGAGAAACAACAGGTGGTGTAAGAGAGACTCATTTGAAATACAATGTACTATACCAGATACATTTAATTTTTTTAATGGAGGAACTGTGAACTGAAAGGTATGGGCATACATAAGGAAACATAATTTATAGACACTCCAGCAAGGAGCAGACTGAGACTGGGCTGACACCAAGAAATTCCCTAGCGTGATCTGTGAACATGAGTCAGGACAGGAAAGGGGACTTGGGTAGAAGGCTCAAGGAAAGGGACTGGATATCTGAACAAGACTTTTAGGATTCTGGAATTCTCAGTGGTGTAGAAAATTTCTGGTAGCTGGGCGTGGTGGTGCACGCCTTTAATCCCAGCACTTGGGAGGCAGAGGCAGGCAGATTTCTGAGTCTACAGAGTGAGTTCCAGGACAGCCAGGACAACACAGAGAAACCCTGTCTCAGAAAAAAAAAATTTCTGGTAACTATGGTGAGGATTTTAGTTAGTTTGTTGTTTCATTTTCCAACAACAACGGCAGGCATCTCCCAGCAGGACGTTGGCAGTTATCAATGAGCCCTACCCACAGTGCATCAGAGGAGATGCCTGCCTAGGAAAACTTCACTACTGTACTACACAGGTATAATTTTATACTTTATATACATCTAATAAAAGAGCTACACAATAGCTAAAGAAACTCAGTGGCATTTGGAGATGGATTGATCAATCTGCTCTCAAAGGGAGGAATTATTTTGGAGAATATTTTTTCCACACCGTCGATTCTGATCAGTGATCTCCTTCTCCTGACCCTTCCCAGATCCCCCCACTTACCTGACTACCCAGCTGCATAGCCTTTTTAACCCTTGTCTTTAGAAAATAACAACAACAACAAAATCCCCCCAGAACTAGAATTTTTTAAAAGAAAAAACCCACAAGAAGCAGACAAATATTAAAAAAAAAAATGGAAACAACAATAAACAAGCAAAAGACCCATATGACAAAAACATGCCCAGGCAAAGCAATATGAGACAAACATCTACCAAAGTACCACTGCATTTAATTTGGGTTAAGCCATCTACTGCTGGGTAGAGGACCATGAGTTCCAGGCCAGCCTGGGCTACACAGTGAGAGCCTGGGCTAAAAACAAACACAGTCAAGAAAAAGGAAGCCAAAGATTCAGAGAATTTGCTTTACTCCAGGAGAGAGGAACGTTCAAGGAAATGGGAGATCCTGGGAAGTGTACCTTCTCAGGCCAGGGAACAGTCAAGGCAAAGAGGAGCAGGTACAGGACTCCATAGGGACACAGCCAAGGAGGGCACTTGTCTGTTCAGGTGTGTGGGAGGTGGGATGGGGGGTGTCTGAGGTCTGTGGGAGAACTCGCCATGAGTATTGGCTGATGCAAAGCCCAAAGCAATTAGCTGCCCTTAAATACAGTAGTGCAATTTGAAAAGGTATTTTAAATGCCTTTAGTTATCAGACACCTGGGACTTAGTTACGGATGGAGTTTTCAGTATCACAGTGTCAGTGCTGAATAATGAAATGAAAGCTGGACTGTTGCTCAGCGGAGGAAATGTGGGGGTCTGCTGCTGCCTTCAGGGACGGGGCAAGGGCGTTGGGGAAGTGAGGCCCTGAGCTATCCTGAAGGGTCAAGTATGGACGATTGTAAACAGCAGCAGGGCCAGCCCCAGTTCTAAGTGGCCATCTCTCTGAAGAGCAGCCTGACTTCTCAAGCGGTGATAAGAGTGACTGGGATCAGGACGATGAAATCAAATAACTCCCGTTTCTTTGAGCCTGTCTCTGGGTATTTTATTCACATATTTTTACTTACATAGCTCTGTGATTCCAAGCACTCATAGACCAATAGTAGGTGACTCTGTGAGTAAGTGATATTCTCATTTGACAGTCAACCACTAAGATGATAATGGTATGAACTTACAGGGCATGTGGTCCTGGTCACAGTGTAGTGAGGAAAGGTGTCCTGTTTAGAGAAGCTAAGTTAGTTCCTTTACTGTTACTGTAACAAATAACCCAAGGCTGAGTACTTTATAAAGAAAAAAATGTTTACTTAGCTTGCAGTGCTGGAGGCGCTGGAGCTATGGTGTTGGCCGCTGAAGAGAAGAGTCATGGGAGTGGGGAGTGAGTGGTTAGACTTGAATTTTAACTGGACTAGTCTACAGCATAGAAAATAAACTCAAAGTAGCAGGGAGAGCTCTGCAGGAGTGGCAGAGCAGTTCTGTAGGAGGTGAGAGCCGGGCGTGGTATACAGGGTGTGCTGCAGAGTCTGCTGTGAGGTGGTTAGTGAGGCACACCTGTTAGGAGTGGGCTTCTGGTGTTTCGGTGGATAGGACGGGGGAACTGGTGTGATGCTGGGGTTCTGGTAGGCACACCTGGGTGATGGAAGGAGAGGATGCCGAGGGATCATGGGAGTGGGGCATGGGCACTGTATAAAGATACACTTGGCCTACTACTGAGCAAGCATCCACTGAATCCCAGTGTCCACCAGTATCTATCTCAATGTGGATAGTGATCCGTGAGAGTATGAAGACCTAAGAACCACTCTGTGTACCTTCTGGCTATAAGCAAGTCCTGTGCTCCCACTCCCCCCACACCTCCTCTCAGAAGCCCCAGGGTGAGTGGACAGAGGATGCACTCTGCCCCGAGGGTCCGATGTGAAGGCACTGGACAGGCTAGTCTGTGTGGCTCAGTAAGAGTCCCAAGACCCAGATGCCACTATGAGAGCAGGAGAATCTGGTCCCTGGGTACTTCACCCCAGAGGAAAAATTCCCAGAAGGGTGTGTCCTTTGGGTTTAGGCATAGCACAGCAGTATCTGTCTGGGCAAAGGTGGCCTCAGGGAGTGGGCCTGCCTTTGGAGTTGCCAGTGAGTGTGAAGTTCTGACATCAGCACAGTGGATCTCCATTCAGTCATCTGAGGCGGCAGTGTTTCCTCCAGAGAGCTTCAGTTCCTGCTGTAATTCCAGTGGATTTAAAAGTTGTTGTGGGTCCGTGAGTCTGCTGTTGTAATTATAGTCTGGTCGCTTTTCATTATACATAATGTGATTTTAATGGAATTAATGTTCTGTATCAACAAATACATTGTTTTTATTGTTGTGCAAAGAAAGAGGAGACTTCTAAAATGAGAGAATTAAAATGCTTTGCAGCTCATATAATATTCTTCCCTGAGCTGGGTCATAGGTCCACTTTGAGTTTCCTCACTGGCACTGGACTCAGACAAGGAGGTCACAGCTACCCAGTGGGCACCTTTCTGGGACACTCAGGTCTCCCCACCCTGCCACATCGCTCTCTGTGCCAGCCTGTCCCATGTGCTACCATAGAAAGGTGATCTATTTCCCTGCTTCTTTATGCAGGCCAGTGGCTACAATGACCAGGAACCTAGTCCTCTCTGAGTGACAGTCCTGTATAAAGGGCACAGTACCCATAGGATAAGTGCCCAGTGGCGGGATCATGGAGTGTGAGTGTGTGTGCCCATTTTATTGAAAGATAGTATGGATATCTCATGGAGTGGGCCTCTGTACACCAAACTGTACCAACATCAGTTAATATTTCAGAGGGCCTTCTCAGTGCTTCTTTATTTCTTTTATTGAAAATAGATTTTTTTTTACACACTATATTGTAATTATGGTTTCTCTTCCCAGTCTTCCATACTCCCCCCTCCAATCCAGATCCACACCTTTTTTTTTTTTTTTTTTTTTTTTGTCTCTTCCACGGGATTTCCTCATCCCTGAGGGAAAGGATTTGATGGAGACATTTCTTCTAGTGTTGAGTGTTCCGGGGTCTCTCACTCTCTGCATAATGTCTGGCTCTGGGTTTCTGTGTTTGTTTCTATCTGCTGTAGGAGAATGCTTCTCTTAGGATGGCTGAGCAGGGCACTGATCTATGAGTATAATAGAATGGCATTAGGAGTTACTGCTATGTTGCTTTAGCAGAACCAGTCGTATCTGGTTATCTCCTATGTCCCTAGTATATCTAGTCTCAGGTTCCACTGGGGATGTATTGCATCTCATGGAATTGGTTGGTTACTTCCACAAGCTCTGTGCAGCATATCTTGTGGACTGAAGGGGTTGTAGCAGAGTTGGTAGTGTGCGGAATCCCTCTCAATAAAGTGACCACTAGTCTGTACGGATGAAGGCCCTAGGTAGGCACTATTTGACTTCTCCAGGTTCAATGAGTTGTATAGGTCCATACTTATGCCCTTTGCCAAAACTTCACCGAAAATATTTGCCATCTGATGGATGTAAATATTTATATTGCTGTTCTAACTTTTGAAACGTTGAGCCATTTGAAGCAGGCTGGTTATAGGAGGTTTATTCTCTGTTCAAAATGAACATTCTCTATTTGGAGTTCAGCTATTTTTCCTATTGAGTTATTCATTTTTCTTATTAATGCTATACGGACTTCTTGTAAATTAAGAAAATCAATCCTTTCTATTCCATCCATTATTAATTTATTTTTCCAATAAAAGTTGTTTGGGGATTTCATATTCTTTTAAAATTATAAATTTGCCTTTTGGCTTTTGCCATAAATAATACTATACTTAAACATCACCCCAAAACTCAGTGGTTTGTTCTCCTCTGGGTCTGCAGGTCAGTGTGGAAAGCTCCACTCTGCACTAGGCTTCCTCTAGGGTCTAAAGCATAGGACAGTTCTAGGACCCAGGCTTGAAGGGGCTGCAGACACATGTGTGGGGATGAGACCAGAAGCCATGCGTGATGAGTTCCCAGACCTCAGGGGTGACGGTGTGGTGCTGTTTCCACCCAGCATAGCCAGGCAAGTCTTTAGCCAAGCCCCACCCTGAGACTGGGACGGGCACTCCACCCAGTGACACATCAGAGTAGACTTAGATTTTCAAGAACGACAAGTCGCAGCATTTAGTCACCCGCACTACTGTGCAAAAAACATTCACCATAGACTTGAAAAGTGTCAACACATCTGTTTTTCCTGGTAAGCTTCCTAGTGCAGTGTTATGTTTAAGGCTGACTTTAGGAACATTTTTAAATGTCTCTCCTGTTTTCTTCTAGAACGTTTGGGTTTTGTTCTTTGGTTCTGCTATAGTTTGTTCTCATAAAGAGATTAAAATGGAGATTCAGTTCTGTTGCTTTCTAAGACCCTAAGCTGGTTCACTTTGTATTGCATGGATCATTTTATCTCTTTTAAATATTTTAATTAGAATTACAGGGCATGTGCACATTACTTAATCCTTTCTATCTTAACAAGGAATGCCTTCCCCCATCTAATAATAAAACCTCCTGTGTCCTCTCTTGGACAGCAGTTCTCAACCTTCCTAATGATGCAACCCTTTAATACAGTACCTCATGCTGTGGTGATCCCCAACCATAAAATTATTTTCTTGCTACTTCATAGCTATAATTTTGCTACTGTTATGAATTGCACTGAATTTTCTGATGGTCTTAGGTCTTAAGCATCACTTGTGTGTTGGGCTCACGACCCAAAGGTTGAGAACCACCACTCTAAGCCTTTCTTTTCTTCTTCTTCTTCTTCTTCTTCTTCTTCTTCTTCTTCTTCTTCTTCTTCTTCTTCTTCTTCTTCTTCTTCTTCTTCTTCTTCTTCTTC
>NC_034590.1:36885120-36887288 GCF_900095145.1 Mus pahari | reverse complement strand
TTAGATATTTTCTTTATTTACATTTCAAATGTTATCCCCTTTCCTAGTTTCCCCTCCGAAAACTCCCTATCCACTCTCCCTCCCTCTGCTCACCAACCCACCCACTCTCCCATCCTGGCCCTGGCATTCCCCTACACTGGAGCATAGAACCTTCACAGAACCTAGGGCCTCTCCTCCCATTGATGACTAACTAGGCCATCCTCTGCTACCTATGCAGATAGAGCCAGTCCCACCATATGTTTTCTTTGATTGGTGGTTTAATCCCAGTAAGCTCTACATTACTGGTTAGTTCATATTGTTGTTCCTCCTATGGGGCTGCAAACCCCTTCAGCAACTTGGGTACTTTCTCTAGCTCCTTCACTGGGGACCCTGTGCTCTGTCCAATGGATGGTTGTGAGCATCCACTTCTGTATTTTTCAGGCACTGGCAGAACCTCTCAGGAGACAGCTATATCAGGCACCTGTCAGCAAGCTCTTGTTGGCATTCACAATAGTGTCCGGTTTGGTGGATGTTTATGAGATGGATCCCCAGGTGGGGCAAATGGATGGATCTGGAGGGTATCATCCTGAGTGAGGTAACCCAATCACAAAAGAACACACGTGATATGCACTCACTGATAAGTGGATAATAGCCCAGAAGCTCAGAATACCCAAGATACAATTTGCAAAACACATGAAACTCAAGAAGGAAGACCAAGTGTGGATACTTTGATCCTTCTTAGAAGGGGGAACAACATGCCCACACAAGGAGTTACAGAGACAACATTTGGAGTAGAGACTGAAGGAAAGACCATCCAGAGCCTCTAAGCCTTCCCTGACACTGCTGCATTCTTACTATCTGGTCTGCTGGTTCGAGGCCCCTCGACTTCTTTGCTTGCTGCTCTAAATGGAGTTTTAAATTTCATTCCTTTTTCCATTTTTTCTTGGCACATGTATGTCCTCACACCTTTCTGTGGCAAAACAGGGACAGAAAGTTAACCACTGTGGTGCCCTGTCCTTCTGCGCATGGACACAGCAATCACACGCACCTTTGAGAATGGTCATGGCAGAGTTAAAATGTAAATTCATGGCAGGTGTCTGGCATGCAGCCAATGCTCAATAAATGTAACTACTGACATCATAGTCCAGCATACTAATTTTTGTAGCAGATAGTGCACCGACTCAATCCTTCCTTCCTGCCTCCCCCTTCCGCCCCTTCCTTGCTCCTCTCTCCTCTCGCATAATGCCCACAGATTTTTCTGACGGGAGTTGTCTTGCCCCCTTCTTCTCAATGGTGTCTTCTTCCCACTCAGCGTATCGGTTCTCTGCCTTGGGATTTTGTTGCTGTGTGTCTGAATTCCACAAGCCTTGTGGCTCAGAACACCTCAAAGTTAATATTTCGGCATTTCCATGGGTCAGGAGTCTGGGAACTTTGTGTCTGGTTTCCTGCATGGGTCTGAATGCGCTCCAGATTCCTTTGTAGATGTACCTAAGCTAGCACAAGAATAGGAAACAGAACAATAAATCTGAACATGAGAATGTGATGCTTTGTTTGGTAAAAGTGCTGGGAAGTTGGATTCATCAGTACTTTTAAAAGAAAATAACGTGGGGGTTCATATCAAGAGTGCAGTGCTGCTTCAGGTAGGGAGAGATATATTAATGTTCATGAAAAATATGATTATTCAGTGGATACAAAAAACAGTTAATAAAACTTAATGTTAAAGATGTAGGTATTCTCATCTTAAAATTCTTCTGAAAATACTAGTGCAGCTTGCAGAACTGTGTGATGGCCTGGAGCATCCTTCCCCGATGCGCACACACTTATTTGACCTTTGTCCCTGCATGTTGGCAGGGCTGTGGTCGAGATGGTATCCGTGAGTGAGTGACAACTCTGATAAAGAGAAAGGATTTTTATCGTGCACAGTCACGGGCTGCTGATCCAGGAGACGCGTGGTGGGAAGTGTCTTAGCAATCCCCCTGTTGCGGGAACACCGTGGAGTGTGCTTACAAACCTGTTTGCAGCCAGTCAGCCATTCCACGGCGCTACTCTTTGTTTCTTTCATTTGCTTTTATTCTTGTGTGTGTGTGTGTGTGTGAGAGAGAGAGAGAGAGAGAGAGAGAGAGAGAGAGAGAGAGAGGCAGAGAGAGAAAATGAATTGCTGAGTATCTAGTAGACTGGCTTCCAACTTC
>NC_034590.1:36846319-36884775 GCF_900095145.1 Mus pahari | reverse complement strand
AGAGGCAGAGGCAGAGGCAGAGGCAGAGGCAGGTGGGTCTGTGAGTTGGAGGCCAGCCTTGTCTACAGAGTAAATTCTAGGATAGCCAGGGCTACACAGAGAAACCCTGTCTCAGAAACAACAACAACAACAAAAAAACAAAAAACAAAAAACAAAAACCAAGCAAACAAAAAGTACAGACTATTACACTCCTCCCAATAACATTCTAGAATCTGGAGCACCCATGATCATATATGTGGCCTCTCATTGGTAGAGTTGTGTTTTAGGTCTCAGATCGCTTTGATGGAATAAGGAGTGGTTATCCTGGTGGGCCTAGGCTGCTGAAAACCTTAGATGACAACTCATATCAAAGCTGTGAGACAGCTTACCCTAAGGAAACATACAGCCAAGTTGGACTGTGTCTAACAGCCGAGAGCAGACAGAAAGACAAGACCCACATCATGTTTACCTCCAAATAAATCCTACCAACAGTCCTGGGAAATGGGCGGCTGCCGATGTAGGATGATGGCTCTGGCCTTCCCAGGATTGTTGCTACATTAATACTTTACTTAATTAATACTTTTATTAATGCATGTCTTCTTCCTGAGCTATCTTTTTGTTTCCTATAGAACCCCAATCTTCTTGAGTGACAGTGTCCTTTGCTGTTGAAAAGCTTTTCAGTGTTATGAGGTCCCATTTATAACTCTTGGTCTTAGTGCCTGAGCTATTGCATCCTGTTCAGAAAGTCCTTTCCTGTGCTGTTGGGTTCAAGCCTATTGCCACTTTCTCTTCTGTCACATTCATGGTACCAGGTCTACATTGGAGTTGACAGGTGATAAATATGGACCTATTTTTGTTCTTATCTACGCAGTCATCCAAGTTTGACCATCAGCATTTATTGATCTTTTCTCTAGTGTGTGTTTTTGGCTTTTTGTCAAATTTCATGTGTTCTTAGATGTATGGATTTAGGTGTTTTTTCAGTTCAACCTCAATGATCAACAGTCTGTTTCTATGCCAGTATCATTCTGGTTTTTTACTTTATCTCTAAGTATAACTTAATACCAGGAGTGGCAATGTTTCTAGCTGTTCTTTTATTATTCAGTATTGTTTTAGCTAAGCTGTGTTTTTATTTTTGGTGTGTATATGTGTGTGTGTGTGTGTGTGCGTGTGCATGTGTGTATGTGTGTGTTTGGTTCTATATGAACTTGAAGATTTTTTTTCATTTTCTATGAAGAACTGTGTTAAGAGTTTGATGGACACTGCATTGACTTTGTAGATTGCTTTGTAAGCAACCATTTTTGCTATATTAATCCTACCAACCCATGAGTATGGAAGGCCTTTCCATCTCCTGGTGTCTTCTTAAATTTCTTCTATGTTTTGAAGTTTTTATTTTACAAGCCTTTCACATACTTAGTTAGAATTATCCCAAGATTTTTCATTTGAGGCTATTGTGAATGGCATTGTTTTCCTGATGTCTTCCTCGGTGTGTTTGTTGCAAATTCAGTTGATATTAATGCATCCAATTTTTATCCCACTACCTTGCTGAATGTATTTTCTAATCATAAGTTTCCTCTTGGCTCTTTAGGGTCTTCTATGTATAAAACTATAGCAGCTGCAACTAAGGATCCCCCCCTGATTACCCTCAGTTGCTTTATTGCCCTAGCGAAGCCTTAAGGCACTGTATTGAACAGAATGGAGAGAATTCCAAGAGTGAGTTATCTTTTTTTTTTTTTTTGAATTGTTGGATAAGGGATACCAGAGACCCCTTAAAACATTACAAACTATTATCAGTGCTTGCTACAGGTTCAAGGTCTTATTGATGATGTCAGGTATGGGTTCTGTATTGTGGAATAGGCCTTAAATCTTGTTAAAACAAAACAGTAGTTGCTTCTTCTCGTAGCATTTGTGCAGCTATTGCACCAGTGGGCATGTCGCACTAGGTCGGCTGTTTTTGCAGCTTCAAGATTCACAGCTGGCTGAGATTGATGGTGTTAGATTCTCCTCTCGTAGCACCTTCAAGCACTGTGTAAGCTAGCCAATGGGGGTGAAGCTTCTAGTAGAGTACCCGCTAGATTTCTCCATGTTTTATAACTCAAGTGTGTGGTCTCTTTATTAATAAGGTCTTGCCATCCAGTTCTATAGGGTAGCCAATAGCACCTATGGTAACTCACTCTTGGTACTCTCTCCCATTCTGTTCAATACAGTGCTTTACATCTTAACTAGAGCAATAAGACAACTGAGGGCAATCAAGGGGATTCTTATTTGCCGATGTACCCTAGGGGGAAACCTATTACTCTTACTATGTCAATAAAATGACTCCTAATGACATATTGCCATACTCATAGATCAGTCCATTGCTCAGTTCTCATCAGAGAAGCTCCTTACAGTAGATGCCAGTTAACATGGGAACCCACAATGTAAAGAGAACAAAAGACATTAGAATGCTCAGCCCTAACTGCGAGTCTAGGTTGCTCCTCTCCCCCTCAAGGCTCAGTGATCTATGCTGAAGATGAGACGGAAAGATTGTAGGAGCCAGAGGAGATCGTTGCCGTCAGGGAATTAGTGTTTTCCAACCATAAGAGGGTGGATAGCCATATGAGCTCGCAGAGATTGTGACAGCATGCACGGCGTGACAGAAGTTCAAGCCAGACAGTATCCCTGCGTGGAATCCCACCCTTAGCTAAGGCGTTATTGGCATTTGATAGCTCCTGGATAAGAAAATATCAGTTTTCTTCAATGGAGTGACACCTGGTACATCAACCACATTCCAGAGCAGGCACCATGCCCAGGTGTGTGTGTGTGTGTGTGTGTGTGTGTGTGTGTGTGTCATCGGGGAGATAGATAGATAGATAGATAGATAGATAGATGTCATTGTACAGAACCCTCAATGAATAAATTTTTAAAGAATTTAACATAGAGTTTTAAGTAAGTGTCACAGAGACAGCTGTCATGGCCAGGGTGGTGAGAGAGGAGAAGCAGAGGAGGCATCTTTAGAGAGATGCCCCAAACAAAGGAGAATATCTGACCTTTCTATCCTTTGGAGGGGTAACAGGAAATTCTATGCCATATAATGGAGTCTGAGATAGCCTGTGTGACAACGAGCGTGGAGGAGCCAGGTCCGAGGTTGGACCATCAGTTAGAGCTTGTAAAACCATAGCACAGGTAGCTTTTGAACTTGGTCTCAAAGGGTTGTGGGGGAGACACAGCCTGATTTCTCCTTCTGTGTGATCTGGTCCCTTCAAGTGATAGAACCCATAACAGCACATTAAGGGCTTTCTTTGGGAAATTATGAGTGTGGTAGACTGGTGCATCCCGCCTGAGGAAATGGTGTGGAAGAGGCTGGGGCCACAGGCCGGAAATAGCCTGCAATGAAAGGGGATGGTGAGGACTGAATTCAAGAGAAGCCATGGGTAGAGCTGGCATGATGGTGAGTTTGTTTCCTGGTGCTAGAAAAGAATGCAAGGCTACAGCTAGATTAGCCATGCCGTGTGGCTGAAAGTCAGACAAGGAGGGGAACACAGACAAGAAGGTGGAGGCATAGGAGGGTCTCTCCTGCTGTGTGAACCTGACCAGGAAAGGCTGGAGCCGGAGCTGCAGTCTGAAGTGCTGTGGTGGTTACAGCTCACTAGGTCCCAGTCAGCCCAGGCAGATAGATCACTTGCTCCATTTTTGCAACAGCTTCCTTCTCTAGGCATGGAGCAAACGCGGCTTCTTGGCAGTAAGCTGACTTTGCAATAGCTGTCGGGCACACCTGCCATGTGTTTGGGGGAAGTAATTGAATTGGCTCTCATCTTCCTTCTAGAAGGACGCGTTTCGCCGCTTAAAAACGTTGCCTCGTCATTTGCCTTTGAATCAGATCTGATGATCTGAACAAAATTCTTGATTGTAGGCATCAAAAGAACATTCTAGCACGGAGAAGACGAGATCTACAGAGCTAGCGTATTCCAGGCCTCTCTGGCCAGCAGTGGTACCATCAATGGAAAAGACTTTTGGCTATAAACGGGCCATTGCTACCTGACAGTCTATTGTCCACTTCATCACATCTGTAGCAGGAACTTCTGTCTCAATTCTGATTTTAATCTGTGGCATCCCCTAGGTTGGGTAGGGAAGTGGGAAAGAGTGACTTGGTATTCGACATGCCTGAAAGGTGACGCCTCCCCTCTCCAGCAGCATCGTCCTGCCTCTTCTATTTTCTTTGCCTTTTCTTCCACAGCTGTTTAATTATATGTTACTCTTCTCTGACCTTCTGCAGTTTTTCTGTATTCTGGGCAAATTGTGGACTTTGAGTAACAAAATCGGTCAATTAAACGGGTCAGCAGTTTCATGGCATGGTAATTTCTCACAGCTAGCTTGATTCACAACCCTTTTCCTCACAGGCATGATATAAAATAAACCTACAGAACTACTGAGTCACCAGAACATG
Source organism: Mus pahari (assembly GCF_900095145.1). NCBI lineage: Eukaryota > Metazoa > Chordata > Mammalia > Rodentia > Muridae > Mus > Mus pahari. The sequence continues at coordinate 36,880,373 of NC_034590.1, read as the reverse complement.
CCACAGCTCCTCACTGGAAGCTGGATTTGGGTAAAATTTAGCTCAAACTAAGAACCAATAGTCAAGAAGCAGAGACTCTGAATGTCTTTTGAACTGTGCCCTGAAGGATGGGCCTTGCTCCCTCGGGTCACAAATGGACAAGGGCGAGAAAGGAAGGCAGCATCCCCTCCCCTGGGCTTGAGAATCCTTCTTTGATCTGTTCTGGCGTGGCCCTTGCTGCCCTTAGAACCGACCCAGTGTTTCCACACTGGGAGGCAGGAGGCCTGCTGCTTCTATGGAGTATGGTGAGAGAGCAGGTCAACATTGCAGAGTCCAGTGCCCCACTCCAGGTGGAGTAATACATGCAGTGATTTAGATCTTAAAATGTCCCCTAGAGGCCAGTGTGTTGAAGTCTCAGTTTCTTGGCTGGTGTGATTGGGAAATGGTAGCTGTGAGACGTCACATGGGAGGCCCTCGGGGAGTTGGACACAAGCTCTTGAAGGACTCTTTGGGCCTCCTTCCCTTTCCTGCATGGACAGAAGGGGTCTTCTTGGTGGATAGTCCTGTGACGGACCTTGTAGAATAGTGTCTTGTAGCCTGTGGTGACCTCTCTGTGACCTTGAGAAGCAGAGTTTCTGTTAAGTTGCAGAGGCTGATTCTAGATGGGGAGTAGCTTTGTCTCTTGTGTTGTATGGATTTTGCACGTCCTTTTCTGGGCGGAACAGGTTGACGTTGGTCTGAAAGATTTCCAAGTGTCTCACCACCCTCTACTCTCCCTCTTCCCAGGTGCTGCTGTCTGGACTCATTGGTGTTGTCTCCTGGAAGAGGCCTCTCTCGCTTGTGGTAAGTGGCTCCTGGAGCCCCTGGTGGCCTGGGACAGTGCTTTACCTGCAGAGCATTGAGAGAGGCAGTAGCAGACAGGGACAGTGTTCAGCTGTTGCCAGGAGGTGGGGCATAGTGTCTGCTGCGTGCTGATGGGCTGACCCTCAAGAACTGTTGCTCATTAGCATATTGTACTTCCCAGCATGCCACTTGCTTGAATGATTCCTAAGATCATCCGCTCCCATCCTTTATGTTTGCTTTGCTTTAGTGCCATCCCTTGAGGGCATTTAGAAAAACAAAGACATTTTGAAAGCCTGGATGCTGATGCTTTTTCCAGACACTGAGACCTGTTCGTGTGTGTGCAGGTACTTATACCGAAGCATAGAACCGCACACATTCTACCAGAGTTCAAGAAATGTTAGGTTCGTGTGTGTGTGTGTGTGTGTGTGTGTGTGTGTATGGGGGGGTGTTGGAGATAGAAGCCAAGTGTATGGCTCTAGAGACCTTTGAAAGAACTAGACTAGGATGCCCAGAGGCCAGAGAGTTAGAAGCCAAGGGCGTCCCCAGAATGAGAGAGAGACTATAATGAAGACATTGTCGGAGAGCCGAGGCTGGAGGATAACTGTCAGTACTGATTCGAGGTGTGTGTCTACACTTTATAAACTTCATGGGTAAAGATTCTTTCTTGAGGAGAATCATCACTGGGCAGGGTATGGAGGTGTGGACCATGGATGGGTGGGGAAGGATGATGGGTTTTCCCTCTGAGAAGTACCCCACGCATCTCTGTGTGTATTGATCTGTAGCTTGGTCTCCTCTGTGTGTGCATTAATATATTGATGTATCTGTGTCAGGACCAGAAGAACTTTGATGGGCACTGAACGAGGCAGTGTGGTTGTGTTCCCCTTTTGTATTAATCAATTATTTAAACTCTTGTTTTAAGTGATAGGACTTGGAGATAGTGATGCATTATACATATTAATGCAAGTAGGGGGAAAACAAATGTGTTTGAGGACGATACTTCCTTCAGGAATGTGACTGATATTCTGAAATAGTGTCAGGGGAGAAAGTGGCTTGGATTCTGTTGAGCCTCCTCCTGTATAGTTCAGTTCACAGGACAGATTGCCTTAGATTTTTTTTTTTTAATCTAGACAAATTAAAATGTGCAGAAAAGTGGATGGGGGGGGGGCTGGCATAGTGAATCCTGGTGTACCCTCCACCCAGATTCAACAACAACAATAACAATAACAATCTGGTCTTTCTTGTTTCTTCTGTGTCCTCTCTATCCCAGCCGCCAGCTCTTCCCTCCCTTGGATGGATGACCTTATGGCAACTCCAGCATGGGGATCAAGGAGCTGGCTCTGTGCAGAATGGGTTGGCAGTACACACACTGGCTGCGCACCAGCCATAACTTCTGAGCCGTCCTTAGCAACGCAGGGACAGACTGTTCCATTCCTCCTCAATACCCCAACAGGACATATTAAGATCTACGATGCCTAACAAAGGGAAACCGAGTTCCTTAGGGTGGATGTAGAAAGAAACAGCCTGCCACCCCCTCACTCCACTTCCTGTCCTAGCCCCAGGATGGAGATGCTCACATGGTGGCCAGGATTCAGGTGCCTGGGAAATGCCGGATGCTTGTGGCTCGGGTGTGTCCTGGGAAAGCCAGGGGGAGAGTGTTTGGAGCCTCATGCAAGGAGGGGATGGCAGCAGCTGGACCTGCCGAGGCAGTGTTCCAAGGGCTTGTTCCCAAGTCCTGCTGGGTGATTGGTGTAGGACCAGCTGCTCTCTGGAAGATGCTCACATTCACCTTGCCTTGATTGATCTCCTCCCAGGCCCCAGCTGGAGGATGAAGGGCTTCACTAGGGAAATGCCAGCCGCTGTGCCAAACCTCGGATTTGTAGTGGCTCAGTGCAGCACAGATTTACTCCCATTGGCTCTCCAGTGCAGGCACTGCCCTCAGCAGGTATTTTTTCCTCAGAAGATGTCAGAGATTGTGGGTCTTAACATTTGGGGTCCTCCTATTCCCTATGCCTGGGGAGTCTCGGGGATAGATGGGATGGGTCTCCTTGGCCTAACAGTGATGGGCATCATGTGCGCATCTCCTAGTAAGAACTTGTCACCAAATCATTCTTGCTCCATAGGAAGCTTGCAGATGCTGCCTGTCTGGACAGACATTTCTCAGAGGCAGCTGCACATTGTGGAGGGAAGGAAGTTTTGATGGGTAGTTAGTTGTCTCTCCCATAAGAATGGCCTTTTGCCTGTGCAGAATCTTCGGGCACAAAGACCAAACTCTACTTACCTACATATCTGTGTGTCAGTCAGGGATCCCAAGAAAACACAACAACTAGGATGTAGCTCGCTAAACTCTGCCTGCTCATCTATTAGAGTATTTACTTTATCGAATCTCATGGGATTGTAAACAGGGTCCAATTCTACAGCCTCCTCCTATAGGCTAAAGCCTCAGGAGAGAATGAATGTCCCTTGAGTCTAGAGGCCTGGTCCTTTTTCTTTAGAGGAAGTCTTCCTTTCTTTTCATAGGGCCTTCATCTGATTGGCTGAAGCCCTACCACATTAGGCAAGGCATCTGCTTTGTTCAAAGATGATTGCCTTAAATGTTCATTTCATCTTAAAAAAAAAACCATCATAGCAGCATCCAAAAGGAGTGTCCCAGCAAGTATCTGGCTGGGGACTATGTGCTTGTCACATTGACACATGAAAGTAGCTGTCACCTAGGATTCTCAGGTGAATGGCCTCACATGATCTATCTGTAGAAATTCCAGTGAGATACTATGGGTAATGGTGGTGGCCATTGGTCAAGTGTGATGTACACACTTCTCCTGGTATATAGGCAAGAGTCAGTTTTGTATTTTAGAAGAGAAGAGGCAACCACCAGGCTTTAACAAACCTACCTTATACTTGAACCCAAGTCCTTGACTCCAAAGTCCTCCCTTTCCCCACCCAACCTACCACGCACCTCATAGATATTCCCTCTGCCTGCTGGCTCTCCTCTAACTGTGAATCCTTTGACTTGCACATCATCTCTCACACACTGCCACACCCAGCCCGGATTCTGTGAAGCCATCTATCCTCACATCCCTTTCCTCTCAATCTTTGTCTTTCCTACTCATCCCTAGGGTCTTGTTTTTACGACTTCAATATTTACTCAGTTGGCCTTCTCATTCCCAGGGAGATCACTGGCCTCTCTTATCCTCTGAGACGACCACCATAGTGAGTTGACTTCTGTGAAGGGAAGTGGCCCTCATGGTGGTTAGAAAGAAGCAATGTGAGATGGCTTTAGGAGATACAGCTGATGGTAGGGGTGGGTAGCCCCAGAGACACACACGTGAGCTGTTTACTAGCTGGGATGTGTCCGTCCATTTGCATGGTTCTGAGCCTCTACATGGATTGTGGTTTGGACAGCAGAGTCAAGACATCTAATGCAAAGCTGGTGACACACTGGAGGAGGAAGGCTCTGACAGGGAGGAGAGGAAGGGACAGCAGGTATCTGACCAGCCCTTGGGGACGAAGACCTTGTGAGCATGATTCCAGAGAGATCAGTAGAAGAAAAATGCTGTGTGTGCGCATGTACGTGGATGTGTGTGTGCGCGCACATGTGTGTGTATGTGTTTGTGTGTGCCTGAGTGTGTGCATCCTTGTGTGTCATTTGTCATATGAAGTTATCTCCTGTGACTGAGGGACTTGTTCTCTTTGCAGTAAACAAATCTCAAGTTAGTACCCAGACCACACAGCTCTAATTAGAGGACTTGTCAAAAGACTCAGAGAAGCACCCTGTGACATTCATGATCCTAATGGCAACACTCTCGTGTGTAATCACAGATACATAATTTAAAAAAAAAAAATATGTAAACTAGCAGTGAGTTGAATCCTGCCTCCCTATCTTATTTGCAATAATTATAATACTTATTAAGAGGCTTTTACATGAAAAAGATTAAATTTTAAAAATAAAACAAACCCTTCATCTTCTTCCCCAGAGGAGACTACCCACAAGATTGCACTATTCTTATACATAACAAATTACAGATTATCTCATGTATTGCAAATCATTGGGAGTCTATTTTAAAGGGCCCTGATCTGTAGTGATGTGGTACCATAGAGATTTAAGCTTTTTTTGATAGGAATCTGGCTTCTTGGCTAGATCCTCTGTGATTGCACTTTCTTATTTTCAGAAGACTGTTTGTTTGTGGGACTTCTTAGCACATGGATGCCTTTTAGTTTTAAATGAATAATATTGTGTAATGCTGTTGTCTTTTCATTTTTAACGGCACATCTTTTGTCTTATCTATCTGTCCATGTCTGTCTGTCTGTCTGTCTGTCTGTCTGTGTCTGTGCCTGTGCCTGTACCGGTACATGTGCATGTGCATGTGTCATGCCACGTGTGAGGAGGTCAGGAGAATCTTCAGGAGTCAGTTCTCTCCTCCCACCATGTGGGCCCTGTAGATCAAACTCAGGGCCTCAGGTTTGGCAGTATGTGCCTTCCCTTGCTGAGCCACCTCTCCAGCCCTCTTAGTTGTTGTTGTTACTTTTTTAATCTTGTAAAATCTGTGTTGTTCCACCCCACCCCATGTATATGGGAAAAATTTATAGACCCCAGGCTCTATATGTTTCTTCATGTAGCCGAGGATGGGTAGCCACTGTCCCAGCAGTTTTTGAATGTTAGGGTTTCCTCTCCTGGGTGAAGGGTTTCCCCCTCCGACTGCTGGATGTGAGTCTGTTTACTGATACCTGTGTGCTGCTGAATAAGCCTGTCCCTCTCTCCTGAAGCCACTGTCATCCACATTAATACGACAACATTTCTAACAAGTCATGGTTTTGTGGTTTGAGTAATCTTCTTGGCTACTTCTGTGCATTTTTCTCTTTAATAAAATTTAGAATAAATGTACAAAGTTCCCTAATGACTGTGCCTTAATTTTCATTGTGAATGGATTGATTTTTTACCAATGAATTTCTGGATAAATGATAACTATAATATTGAGAGACACTATCTGTTACAATTCCCTGAAAAAGCTATTCATAAATTGACCTCAGATCTGGTGCCACACACTGCTGAGACTTAGACTCATTCTGATTATTTGTTTATTAGATAATTCGAAACACATTTTTGTTGCAATTTTAAAACATTATTTTTTTTTCTTTCTTTGTTTCTTCAATTCCAAGCGGACATTTCACCTGCTGAACTGACCTTCTAGGATCTTTAACATTTTCTAGTCTTTTTCATCCTTTCTAGGTATATTTCCTCTCTTTTATTTCTCGGACAGCTTATTTGGGCTTCAGATACATCCATTCTACCGGTTAACCCCAGTGCTGAGCTTTTCATTTTGACAGACAGCTGTGCAACTTGCTAAGAACTTTCTGTTCTTCTGGGCTGACTTTCCTTTTCATGGCATCGTTTGCGTTTTATGAAACTTACAGCCACAGCCCACAGGTTGGTTTGTAGCCTCTCCTTCCCTGGCCTTCCCTATGAGAATACCTATTGCCTCAGTGCCAGCAATCTTACTGCCCTTTTCTCCTCTTTGAAGAAAGGCTAATGTATAAGTGATAAATGCATACAGTAGGTTGGCAGCTTCCTTAGGATGGTTCAGTGGATGGGAAGGTTGAATTGAATTCATCCTCTCTCCCATTAAACTACATTGTAATCAGCCTGATCCAGGATGGGGACTCCATCTTGGGGCTCCGTGAATGTCAAAACCAACAATGACTACATCGTCTGCTTTAGGCCTTCTTAGGGATGATGTAACCTCATGATGCCATGGCTGAGCGTATTTTTCTGTCAGGCAAAGCTGCCTCCTTTTTTGGTCCCAACCATCATGGTCCCCTTTGAAGGTTCAGAGTGACTTGGAACTGTGCTCGTCATGGGTGGATGATGGTTATGATGGTGACAATATTTTTTTTTTTTTTGGTTTTTTGAGATAGGGTTTCTCTGTGTAGCCTTGGCTATCCTGGAACTCACTCTGTAGACCAGGCTGGCCTCAAACTCAGAAATCCACCTGCCTCTGCCTCCCGAGTGCTGGGATTAAAGGCGTGCACCACCATGCCCGGCTGAAATCATTCATCAATCATTTCTTGGGCCCCTCTCTTGATGGTGTCAATATAGCTAGATCTAGTCATATATGTGTATATATATATATATATATATATATATATATATATGTGTGTGTGTGTGTGTGTGTGTGTTTATATGTATGTATGTGTGTGTATGTACATATATATACATATATATATGTACATACATACATATACACACAGACACATATATATATATATATATATATGCATACACACATACATGAATGAAGCTAGAAGGGGCTCAGATATAAACCCAGGGCCTATGATCCTACCTCTCAGTGTCTCTGCTTTCTGCTTGTACATTAGAATACCTGAGTGTATTAGCCAATGCCACTCTACACTTCTGAGTTTCTATTATAGGACTCATATAGTAATACTTTTTAAATTCACTGGATCCTTCCCTTGTGTAGCAAGAGTGAGAGCCCACCACCTTTCCAAGGGTTTGCTTATTCCTCAGGATTTTACAAACTTAGGCAACCTACACATTTTTATTTCAGTGTAGGGCTGACCATTAAATTGTTCAGGACACTGTTTTTGGGTAAGACTTGGGTGCTTTTTAGGTGTGGGAGACCATTTTATCTATAATCATGGTGACTAAGCCAACTCTTTTGCAAAGTTACAATAAATCATGTTCCATCACTGCTGTTTTTCTCTGTGTTGATGAATAATAGTGAGTCTCTTATAGACATTATGTACTTGGGCTGGATTTTAAAGATATATGTTGCCAATGTGTACCTTATAATTGAATATATTTCTCTACTTAGCCCAAGTTCTGATAAGAAAGGATCCTGGTTCAACCTCTGTGCTTTCTAAGTGCCTCGTCTGTTAAACTGTTTGTCCGTCTGTTGTTGCTTTCTTTAGTGTTAAAAAGACATTTTTTCTAGCATACTACTTTAACTTTCTTATTTTAAGAATCTATTTTGGGGGCTGGAAAGATGGCTCAGTGGTTAAGAACACTGACTGCTCTTCTGAAGGTTCTGTGTTCAAATCCCAGCAACCACATGGTGGCTCACAACCACCCATAATGAGATCTGATGCCCTTTTCTGGTGTGTCTTAAGACAGCTACAGTGTACTCATACATACATACAAACATACATACATACATACATACATACAAATAAATAAATCTTTTTAAAAAGAATATATTTTTGTGTCATTTCCCTACTTACTATCCTTGGTAACAAGATAAACATCATAACATATAGTTAGCTGTTTTTAGATGAATTCTAACTTAATATTATACAAAAGCTGGCCTTCTGTGACTCCTGGCTTCCTTCTTTATGCTGTTTCCATACAAATTAAACCATTGTATGCTGTGTGCCTCTCTCACGCCAACCTTGCCATTCTTGATTTACTTGGCTGTCTTTTCAGTCAGGTCGGAGAAGAGGAGTTATGTTTCTCTGTGATGCTTTCCTTTTCTCTTATTTCTTATAGGATACGTCTCATAACAAATTCTCTTAGTTTTTTTTTTATCTTGGAATGGTTCAAAACTTTTCCTTAATTTTAAAAGGATGCTTCTGCTGTATATAGAATTCTTGATTCGCAGGTTCTCCTCTCTCTTGTATTTTATGGCCTTGACTATGCCCTGGCTGCCCTTTATCATGCGTGATTTGTGAGAGACCAACTATTGATCTTTTGGGGCTTCTTTGTGAGTGACACTTGTTCTTTTTTCCTTTGATTTCTCTTTGACTTTAGCTTTTGACAGTTGACTTAAGACTCGCCCAGGCATCAGCCCTTTTGAGTTTGACCTACTTGAGGTACATGTCTTTTATCAAATTTGAGAAGTTTGGGGCCATAACTTCTAAAAATGTTTTTCTAACCTTCATCTCCTCTTCTCCCTTCCCTCCCTATACTCTTGCCTTGTGTGTTTTAGCCTCCTTGGAGGTGGCTGGTGTATTGTCTAAGGCAGGTTCTCAACCTTCCCGATGCTGTGACCCTTTAGTATAGTTCTTCATGTTGTGGTGACCCCAGCCATACAATTATTTCCATTGCTACTTCCTAACTGTAATCTTGCTAATCTTGCTGCTGTTATCAGTCGTATTATAGGTATTTTAGGAGACAGAAGTTTATCAGAGGGGTTCCAACCCAACAGACTAAGAACCGCTCGCGTAACGTCTGCTGTGGTTCTTTGTTCTTTGCTTCCCTTTCTGTGCAGAGGGGATGATGATGGTGTCCATTAGCCTGCCTTTCAGGTCCATCCAGTCCTGCTGTTTAACTTCTCAGAAGACATTTTTGTTGTAGTTCTGTTCTTTTCAGTTCTATAATTTGCAGTTGATACTTTCTTCTAACCTCTGCCTTTTTTTTTTTCAGTCTTTCTTCTACTTAGACATCATTGTCTGTTTTTTTTTCCCTTTAGCTTTTAAAACAAGATTAAAAAAAAAAAAAGATTTCCTCTAGGTCTTTTCAATGTATTTAAAAGAGCTAAGCTGAAATTGTTAAGCCCACCATCTGGCCTTCCTCTGGGACTGTTGACACTGCCTGCTTTTCCCACCGTGACATGCGTGTGATATCTTTACATGTCTTATAACTCCCTGTTGCAAACCAGACATTTTCAAGAATACAGCATGTCACCTATGGCAATTAACTTGAACCCTCTCCATATTTTATTGTTGATACTGTTTACTGTAGCTTTTGTCACTTGTTTAGTGACTCTTAACTAAGTCTGCAGCGTAAGGTTCCTTGTCATGCTGAAGTGTCTGTTTAGTAAAGCTGGTAGTTAGACAATCATGGTTGGGCAATAATCCCCTTAAACGTGTGCAGCCAATGCCTAGCCTTCGCTGAGTGGCTTTGTCTGCTGGGATGTGCTTTGGACAGAATATCAGGCAGTCGACAATCTGCTTTAGTGTTTAGTTTCTGCTTATATGAAGTCAAGACTTAGAGGCTATAGTTCAGAGCAGTCTCAAGTCCATCCAGGGCATATACACAACTCTCTGTGTCCAGGTTGCATGCTGTATGTCCAGGAGTATGCTGGGGCTTTTGGTCATATGACTCCCTAGCTTTTACTGAAAGCCTTTTTGGATGGCTCCTTTTAATCTTGTTGGGATAATGTTATTGTGTACTGGGTATAGATTGTGTTTGTATTGTTCAAATGCTGATTTCCGTGCCAACAGAGAATTGAGTGCAGGCTGGACTTTGGTATTGTTATTCAGATGATACATCATATTTTGTAAACACTCCCTCTCTCACCTTCTGATTGGTTTCTTAAAAAGCTGGTGGCCTATAGCAAAGGCAGGAAGTAAAAGGTGGGACTTCTGGGAAGAGATAGGAACTCTGGCAAAGAGTCAGCACAGGAGATTTGCTAGAGGAAGTTGGAGGTATGAAACTGAGAAATAACTAGCTATGTGGCAGACATAGAATAATATAAATGGGTTAGTTAACTGAGTTATGAGCTAGTTGAGGAACAAGCCTCGCTTAAGGCCTAAGCATTAATTCATAAATAAATAATATCATTATTTGGGATCTGGGATAGACATAGAAAGGACCTAAAGGTTACAGAACCTGCCCTGGATATTATCTACTATATAGGCTACTAAAGTATGAAAATCCTTGCCTATAAATACATGTGACGGTTCTCTCCCAGGGGTCAGACATTTCATTACTGGGTGGGTTAAGTAAGATCAAGTACAGATCACCAAGGAGAATGGCCTTCAGATAATTGCTATAATGGCCATGTGGGTGGCAGTCATTTGTGAGTGGCTCTGAAAGCAGGATGTAGTTGCCTTCTTCCTTCAGGTGGCTTCTCGACTTGTACCAGGAACGTGAACTGATGGTTTGCTAGGTTAATATGGAAGGGGGTGGTGGAGGAGGAGGGCAAGCCATAGAACGAAAAAGTTCACTTTTCCAACTCAAGACTCGTTTACTTTGAAAAAGGAATCCCGAGGCCGCCTGACAGATTCTGGATCACTTCCAGAGTTCCTAGCACATTAATCCTGGAAACGTGTCTGGGAACTTACTTCCTTTGATGCAGCAATGAGTTTTCATGTCATCACTTTGTCCTTGTCCCGATGTCACCCTGGAAAAAAAACCCTTCCAGAGTTGTCGGTTAATGAGGTGAGAAGTGAAGTGTGTCAGATTCACCAGTGAATGGCACATCTGGAAAGACCGTTCTCTTACTGCATACAGCTCTGCACTCTTGATATCCCCTAGTAAGCCTCACGTGGTGTTCTAGGGTGTCACTGGGAGCATGTTGAACACAGTTCTTTATCCTCCTGGAGTATTTGAATGTAGCACAATAGCACCTTTGGTTACATTGTATTTTTTTGCTTTAAAAATAGTTCTTTGAGACTCTCCTACAGTATGTTTTGATTATATTCACCTTCCCTCCCCAGTTCTTCCCAGATTCACCCTCTATCCCTTCCCACACAATGTTGTGTCTATGGTTCCTGACACCCACATCAAGGCTTTTATGTATTGTTCAAATAGTTTTGGATGTGTGGGCTTCCACTGCACTATGGTCAATTCATCAGGGTCTACACTTTAGAGAAAGCTGACCGGCCAACTCCCAGCAGCTAAGAATTCTGGTAGCTTCTTGGCTAGGGGTGGGGCTTCACTCCCAACCCCCCTCTTTAATCTTGGGCTTGAGCTTACAGGTTGTGTATGCTGTCACATCTGCTGTGAGTTGATATGTGCAGCAAAACACTGCTTCCTTGTAGTCATTCGCCACCTCTGGCTCTTGTGTTCTTTTGTTCACAATTGCTCTTTACAATTGTTCCTGAGCCTTTGGAGAAGGCAAAAAATTATATTCATATATATGTATATATAGAAATATAGGTATATATAAATATAGGTATATGTATATATGTGTACTGTGTATCATGTACATAATTCTTGTGTATACATATATATTAAATTTATGGATGGGCATTCTGTAGTTTCTCACCCTCTGTACCTTGACCAATTGTGGGTCTCTGTATTTATCATCATCTATTGCAAATAAAAGCTTCTATGATAAAGGCTAAGAAATGTTTTCATCTACAGGTATAATCCAGGTCAGTAGGGGTTGTTTTAATGCTATGCCCATTTAGCAGATCAGTAGTAGTAGGTTCTCTCCTAGGACCTGTGACCTATCCAGCTATAGGTTCTTGGTCCAGTGACAGTAACAGGTATGAGATTCATTTTGTGAGGGAGACCTTAAATCCAATCAGAATGTGCTTGATTGCTTTCATGACACTGCACCAGCTGGCATGTCTTTCCAGGTCAGTTGTGACTTTAGTACACATAGGAGTCACACCTGCATTAGACTGACGACTTTCTCCTTTGGTAGTGTGCATAGCACCTTCAGAACTAGGGGGCTAGCCAACAAGGTTGAGGCTTCCATGGCAGGATTAGCTTGATTTCTCTAGGTTCTGATAGAACTCTGCTAGGTTCTGATAGAACCTGCTACATGCAACATGGATGAATCTCAAAAGAAACAGGCTAAAGAAGCCAGACCTGTTGTGATTGAGGATGCTTGTAATCCTAGATCTTGGGAGATTGCAATATCAAGGTCAGCCTGGGTTGTGTAGTGGGCCACTTTCAAAGAAAGACAGAAAAGAAAGGAGAAAAGAGATGGGGAGAGGAAACCAAGCATGAAAGACCATGTTGCCAGGATTCTGGTGATGGGCAGTAGATGCTACTTGCCTAGGGCTTTAGTGTTGGGAGGAAACTGACAGCGAAGGGGAACTGGGGAACTTAAGGGTTCTCTGGAACATTCTATGCTTTCATTCTGGTGGCGTTTACATGGCTATCTGTGTGTGTGTGTGTTAAGATTCACCAACTGTTCAATTAAAATAATTAAATTTTCTTTTCTGTAAATTAGACCTTAATAAATACAATAAGAACACCCCAGTTTAAATAACTCATTCTGTTTAACTGCATTCATCATTATTAACCAAGCAAGCCCAGGAGGCCCAGAAGTCATTGAAGAATTCCTCAATGGTGCTTAAGCTACCATGTGCCTAAGAAGCACCAATGACATTCATTCAGAACGTTAGAATGAATGCTGGAATTTACTGAAGGCCTTCAGGCTTGGGGGCTGCTGGCGGGTGCTAGGATTCTGGCTTCTGTGTCTTAAGTAGAAATAGTTAACAGAGGTGACAGTAGTCAGGAAGGTATGGAAGACCATAACGTCAAGTGTCCATATCATGTACATGTTAGATACATCATTTATACACCATTTTCCTATGGTCTTCTGTAGGAGGAAGCCACATCATAGTGGCTTTCAGAAACACTGAAATTTCTCTGGTGTTCTTATGGTGTTTAAAAATCAGAGTCTCAGATGGTAGGTTAAAAGTTCAGTCTCTTCTGTCCTTCAGTAGGATGGGCAAATTAGCAGGTGCATACAGAGAAGAAGCACTTGGTGTTAAAAGAAATGACCTATCAAGACAGGAGAAGACAAAGAAAAACCTGAAATGCTTATCACCAAAGGAAAGGAGCCATCCAGGAAGGGCTGCATGCCTTTGATAAAAGTCAATTTGTGGAGAAGGTCAAAAGATCAGAAGTTACAAGGGAGCAGAGAAAGGCAGTAATCAGGAGTTACAGAAAAGGGATAAGTAGGCAAAACAGTGTTCTTAGGGCAGTGAAATGCTTTTGTTGCTGCTGTGAATGTGAATACACGTCATTACACATGTATCTGAACCACAGAATGCTTAACACCAAGAGTGGGTCCCAACATAAGCCCTAGACTTGAAGTCTTAATGATTAATCAGTGGGGTTCCTGATGATAACTAATGTGCCTTCCTGGTGGGGGATGTTGGTAGTAGGGGAGGCTATGAATATGATGAAGGAGGTAACAGAGGGGAAGTTTCAGGTCCCCCTGCTCAATTTTGCTATGGACCTTAATTATAAAAATAGAATCTATGAAAATGCTTTAAATTATAAACATTGCAAAGATATACACTGAAACTAGGATGCACCCAGTTTATTTGAAATGACTAATAATTATGGAAAATGCAGGAGCAGTCGGTAGCTCCTACATCAGCTGTTTCTGCATTCCAGATGGGTAGGGTCAGGCTCTGGAGACAGATGGACCACACTAGAGTTGAATGGGCAGAAACTACAGCCACACAATGCCATCCCTTCAGGATGCCTGCTGTAACAAGGTGGGACCGCTGTAACAAGGTGGGTGGGAGTTGAGACCTGTTCACATACTGCTTCCATTTAGTTCTCCCAATACCCAGTGAGGCACCCCTGTTGTCTCACCGCAGGGGAAACTGAGGCCCAGGACAGGTATGCAGCAGGTACATGTAGGTGTGGTTCCAGCCAGGGCAAACTGGTTTATAATCAGAGGTCCCCATGTAGCCAAAATTCCCCTTTCGTCAGCTCACTAAGGTGTATTCAGACTCTAGCTCAGACTGAGATCACAGCATATCAGAACTGAAAAATAAATGTGTGAGGCCAAGGATTCTTCAGCTTTTGTTTTGATTAGGAGCTACCACATAGAGGGAGGGTTTTCATTTTTCCTACCTTTATTTTCTTTTCTCTCTCTTTTTTAAAGATTCTTTTAATTAAAACAGCTTTTCTCTCTTCTCCCTCCTTCCAGCTCCCCCCACCCCCAGCAACCTTCACTCAAACCCCTCCCATTTCTCCTACTCAAGCTGATAGCCTCTTTTTCTTTGATTATTATTGTTATATATGGGGATATATAATGGCCTCTTTTATCTTTTTTTTTACATTTTTATTAGATACTTTCTTTATTGACATTTCAAATGTTATCCCCTTTCCTGGTTTCCCCTCCGAAAACCCCCTATCCCCTCCCACTTCCCCTGCTCACCAACCCACCCACTCCTACTTCCTGATCCTGGCATTCCCCTACACTGGGGCATAGAGCCTTCATAGGACCAAGGCCCTCTCCTCCCATTGATGACCGACTAAGCCATCCTCTGCTAGCTACATATGCAGCTGGAGCCATGAATCCCACTGTGTGTACTCTTTGGTTGATGGTTTAGTCCCAGGGAGCTCTGGGGGTACTGGTTAGTTCATATTGTTGTTCCTACTATGGGGCTGAAAACCCCTTCAGCTCCTTGGGTCCTTTCTCTGGCTCCTTCATTGGGGACCCTGTGCTCAGGGTTTTATTATTGTTGCGTGTGTGTGTGTGTGTGTGTGTGTGTGTGTGTGTGTGATTTCAAGGCTGACCACTTTACTTTAGACAACCTACACGGTTGCTGATCCTTGGTATAAGCTGACTCTCATTTTCCCAGAAGTCATTATTTCCTATGGTTCTTTTCTAGGGCTGAATCCTAAGAAATGGTCCCCCTTTTACACTAACATGTCCATCGATACTGCCATTGTTCAGATCTTGTCTATACAGCCATTTTCAGTAGAAACTGTTTCACAGCAGGCTCCTTGAACTCTGGCTTCTATGGTCTTTCTGCCCTTTCCCCCATGATGTTCTCAAAGCTGTAGATACTCGAGCCATGATATAGATGGACCTGTTAGGCTTGAGCTTTCTGGGATCTGTTGTTAAGCTCTTGCGTCATGTCCAGTTGTGGTTTTTTGGCTCCCATTTGCTATAAAACAGGATTCTTTGATGAAAGATAGCAGCTATACTTACCTGTGGGCATGAGCACAGGATTTAGAACATAGTAAGGAATTCTACTAGGCTAGCAACGTGTCAGTAATAGATTCTTTCCTAAGGTGCATGAGTTCACTAGGCCTGGGAAGCTGACTAGGTTTCCAGTACGAGGCATGATTTCCCTCTGGTTGAGTGGGATTGAGTCAAATTGAGCAGCTGTTGGATAGCACGGACATAATTTGCAGAGTTTTACATTAATTTGGGCAGATATTGAGATAATTCTTAGGCTCAAGGTTACATTCTGTCCCTGATAAGCCTACCTGTGTGGCATTAAGAGACATCAGCCAAGTACTGTTCTGCACATTGACTAGATTCTTTTACGTCACTAGAGCTTGCTGGTGTCATCCTGGAATGGAAGTGGTAGATCACTGGACTGGGGAAAACAACCTTATGTATTTGTGAATAACCACCAGTGACTAGTTCTTGTCATGGTCTGGAGTTTATTAGAAACACACAGATGGAGAGAAATGGCTTTGCCTGTTGCCCCATTCAGCTGGATTCTCTTGCTTTTGTTTTCCGCAACTGCAGTATTTAACAAAACACACAAACTCCAAGGAATGGGAGGTGCGTGACAGATGGACTTCATCCAGAATTAGTGTTTTTATATTTCTCTCTCTCCATTGCTATGCTGATCATTTTTTTTTATGTAAGAAGGCTTAAAGCTTTGGGCTGCATACATTATCTTCTTTCCAAAAGTGCCTTTGAATTTCTGTACCAACAGGAATGATTCCTGCTGTGCCTATCAGAAATTCTTCCCTAGTCACACTACAAAGTCATATGTCGGACCAGATTCTGTGGGGGGAAAAATTACGAATCACTTTAACCTTTAATATGAGTTCTAGAAAGCCTGTGGGGCTTTCTTTCTAAGCCATGAATTGATCTCAAATATAACTTTAATATGCTATTAAAATATAGGTGAGTTAAAGGTTAATATATTTAATGTAAATCTGTTTGAAGTCATTATTCAGGAAATTCATTATGAATCCACTTTGGGAGTTTCTTACAGTCAGGAAAGAACAGGACCTCTTCTTAAGCGAGTATATTTTGCTTGGTCACATTAAAGATGAATCTTCATGGGTTAATTGTCAGAGAGAAGGAATAAGGTGTGACCACACTTACTCATACAGGTCTTTGTAGCTATGGGGAATTTTACTCTTCAAGCAAAGCTGTTTACATATCTAAAATGCCCATTTTGTTTATGAAAGCAGATCTGAGTGCTTCCTGTTTGTGTGTATGTAGTGCATGTGGTGTATGTAATACATATATGTGTGTTCACTTTCTGTTTGTAATTCATGTATATGGTATGTGTGATGCATACATGTGTGTTGACTTCCTGTTTGCATGTATTTCATGAATGTGTTATATGTGATACCTACACATGTGTGTCACTTCCTTTCTGTGTGTATCTCATATATGTAGTGTGTGATGCATACATGTGTATGTTCACTTTCTATGTGTGTGTATTTCATGTATGTGCTGTGTGTGATGCATACACATGTGTGTTCACTTCCTGTTTGTGCGTATTTCATGTGTGTGGTGTATATGATAAATACACATGTGTGTTCAGAGGCACAGGAGAACATAAAGTTCCATCACTTACAGTAACCTTCTTCCCGTGAGATGGGGTTTCTTACTGAATATGGAGCTAGACTGACAGCCAGTGAGTCCTAGCAATCTTGTCTCCATTCTTCACAGTGCCAGGGCTACAGGTGTATAGGTGCATGCATACTTGTCAAGGTTTTTTATGTAGGTGCTGAGGACTTGAACTCAAGTCTTCATGCTTGCATAGCAAGTGCTTTTGGCCACTGAGCCATTGCTTCAGTCCCTGTTCCCTTTAAATTGCTAGCAGTTAGACATGTTAACAAGGAAAGAGTTTCTAGCTAGAAAACAGATTTAAGCAGACCATTCCAAATCATGCGTGATGGTGAGTGTTGATTGAAGCTTTACAGAAGTTAGAATCTCCTAAGAGGTAGTCTCCTAGGCATATCTTTGTGGGATTATCTTGCCTGTGATAATTGAGGTGAGAAGATCTGTCCACTGTGGGTAGCGCCATTCCTTAGGCAGCTTTCCTTGGACTGTACGAAAGTGGGGAATTGAGCTGAGCACTAGTACACATACATCCATTATATTCCTCTTCTGATTGGAGATAGGAGCTAGCTACATCAAGCTCCTGAGGTAAATACCCCTTTTCTTCTTTAAGTTTCTTTGGTCCAGATATCTCATCACAGTAATGACAGGAAAAAAACAAAACAAAACAAAACAAAAAACTAAGACACTGCATGAAATTAAAAGTTGCCATGGGTAAACATTCCTTCTTAGTGAAGCTGACAGTAATCTAGAGTTCCTTAAATGACTTTAGTGAGAAATATAAGCTGTTTTATTTTGATCCACCAGGCATGTTTTTAGTTAGAAATGTACTAATACTTAACTTTTGGCAAGAGACGATGAGCAGATTATATACAAGGTTGACAAAGATTCTTGATAAGGTAATTATGCATTCAACATCACAGTGAGTTAAATGCATAATCTTAAAATTCACATGGAAACAGTTGTAATAGGCTTTTCTTGATTGTTGCTTCTAAGTGCCATCGAGAATGTTCTCAGAAAGAATTAATTATTTCCATGACTCTGTTGGAGAATGTTGCATCATTTCCACCATAACATAGGTGGCAACCTCCATAGAAACAGTACTGAAGAGACGGGCTCTCTGGAGCTCAGGAGCCCTGGAATGAGGTCTCATATCCTGAGTTGTAGCAGGGAGTTTTGTCTACACTGTTTTGTGTTCTTGGCATGTGTGTACCCGCCCAGGAGCTATCTCGGATCTGTGAATAGAAAACAGACACACAGACACACACACACACACACACACACACACACACACACACCCCAGTTATTTTGTAAATGCCTTGACTAACTCAATGAGTGAGCAGTCCTAAATCTTCCCCTGTTAACCCAGAGGCCACTTCCCCCAAAACTTGCATGGCTGGTTGGCCTTTTTCCTGTTGCTACTGCATCCCCTTCTCTCTCCAGTCCTCCCGATTCTCTCTGCATCCTACAGAGCAACTCTCCATGTTCCACCCCATGCTCAGCCACTGGCTGCTGGCATCTTTATTGATAGATCCTAAACTAATTGGGGGCAAGGATCTTCAGCATCAGTAAACACTGATTCTAGATCAAAGCATCAGAACCATCCTCTATACTGAGTATTCATGTTTATATTGATGACTGCTTTAAAGTAATTTGTGCCCATTGGTTAATGTGGTCTGAGCTGTGTATCTGGACCCAAGACGCTGGTAAGTAATCGGTTTATCATCAACTATTTAGGACCCTACAGTGAGCATCAATAAAGTTTAAACAAGTCTCCAACAGAGGAGTTTACCAGCTGCTACAGTGTAGGCTGCGTGTGCCTTAGTGTGCGCTGGCACTTGATCTTTGGGATAAAATTTCTCATACTGTTTGTTCTGTCTGTAGAGTGGAAGACGGATACTTCACAGTAGTTCTCAGAAATACCAAGTAGTGGGACTGAGTCTCCTAACCCGCAGCATCCCATAGATAATGAAATACTTTATGCAAAGCCCTGAGCTGTGTGATGGATTGGAAAAAAAGAAGCATGAGAGATGATTCTTGCCTTCAAGAAGTTTGAGTTCAGGATGGAGAGATGGCTCGGAGGTTAAGAGCACTGACTGCTCTTCCAGAGGTCCTGAGTTCAATTCCCAGCAACCACATGTTGGCTCACAACCATCTGTAATGGGATCCGATGCCCTCTTCTGGTGTATCTGAAGACAGCGACAGTGTACTCATATAAATAAAATAAAGAAGTTTAAGTTCTAGATAGGGAAGTGATGTGAGCTGGGAATGTATAAGTAAGCCTCCCATCGCTGTAACAAAATACATTAGATGATTTTAAAGGAGGAAATTTATATTTTGGTTTGGAATTTTAGAGAGCTCTGTCTGTGATGGTTTGGCTCTATTGCCTTTGGGCCTGTGGCAGACAGAATAACCCTAATAAAGCTTGTGGTAGAGCAAGCTCCAGAACTTATGTAGCCGGAAGCACAGAGAGAAAGTCAAAGAGAATGAGGAGAGAGGAGGAGAGAGGGGAGAGAGGGGGAGGGAGGGAGGGAGGGAGGGAGGGAGAGAGAGAGAGAGAGAGAGAGAGAGAGAGAGAGAGAGAGAGAGAGAGAGAGAGAGAGAGAGAGAACGAACCCCGGTGATTCGCCTTTCTTCCCACTAGACCCTACCTGCTCAAAGGTCTGCCTCCCTCTGGAAGCACCACAGACTAGGGGACCAAGCTTTCAACACATGGGCCTTTGAGGGCACTTATCCAACCCACAGCAAGCTATAAAATATTAAAATAGTATTATAGTCATCCCTCATATCTGTGGAAGATTGATTCCAAGACTCCCTGTAGATTTCAAAATAAGTGGATGCTTAGGTCCCTTACATTAAAGTGGAATAATGTTTATGTACAAATTATTCTCTGATAAACTTTAAATCATTTCTAGAAAACTTATAATACAAAATACAATGTAAATATCATGTAAATAGTTACACTGTTTTACTTGGAGAATAACAACAAGGAAAAAGACTTGTGTTTGTATAGAAGCAGTTTTCCCACCCAAATATTTTTAATCCATAGTTTGTTGAATCTGCTGGTGCAGAACCTTCAGCTGTGAAGGGCTGGTTGTGTAAGTAGAGTGTAAAGAAACTGTAGTATATTGGAACTTATTTAATCCAGGGTGAATTCTATACATATAGAATAAGAAAAAAAAAAAGGAGGCTTTTGTACATGTGAGCCCACCACATGTTTTCAAGACTAGAGTCCTGTTAGACGTGAAGAAGGTGGCCTTCCCTACTCATACTCATAATTGACTATAGCCCTGGGGCAGTAACTGCCACAGCATGGGTAGTTGGTCTCATCTGCTTTCCAAGGGTATGTGGTCCATCATGTTCCTCAGCTTCCTTTGAGGTTGACATAAAGAAGATGGGTGCACACTGAACCTTTTGGTGACAGTGGGGTTGAGCAACAGCATTGATAGGTGGCATGTGGGCAGGTGGATCAGAGGATACTCCCTGTGGGTCAACAGAGCAGAACAAACAAAATCCAGGAAACAGGAAAAGCACAGGGTGGAGGGTCCGGGGTAAGAGCAGCTGTCAGAGCTCTTGAGAGAGAGCCTAGCAGCGAAGGCACCTCTGGCTGGCTCTTGGATCCTTTCCACAGCTTTGCCATAGCCCTCAGGCTGTGCTCGAGCACTTCTGCTATCAGGAACCCCGAAGGCTCACTCCCACCGAGCAGTAGCTTCTCTGAAGTGCCCCAGTAAGTAGGTCTTTGGTTAGGAAGGCCTTTTGTCCTCCCAGGAAGTGAGCACCTGATGTTCATGGTCAGCAATGGAAAGAGCCTGCCACTAAGCCAAATGGATTCCTCTTTGTTCAACTGGTTGAGCCAGCTAGTGAGCCAGCTGAGGGGAGAGTGAATCAGGGTGACTCCTCAGAGAACAATGTGAAATCACTGACCAGTGGAATGTTGTTGTGTGTATTACCATGAAGGTAATCTTTTTCCTAGTTGGTAGATAGATAGATAGATAGATAGATAGATAGATAGATAGATAGGGATAGATAGATAGATAGATAGATAGATAGATAGATAGATAGATAGATAGATAGATAGATAGACACAATGTTGTGTGTGTTGCCTGTGAGTATGTCTGTGTACCACATCCATAACTAGTGCCCACAGAGGCCAGAAGAGGGCATCATATAACTCTAGCCCCGGGAGTTATAGGTATAAATGGTTGTGACCACCAGGTTGATGCAGAGAGTCAAACCCAGGCCTCCTGGAAGGGCAGAGCCAGTTCTCTTAACCACCCTGCCATCTCTCCAGCCCCTGTGTTGGCAATTTAATTTGCTCCACTAATGGTGAACTTCATAGTCTTTTCTTTTGAAATGTATGTCAAGATTGTCAGGAAATGGAGGCTCTGCTGTTGAGCTTGTTCTTGGCAAGAGTGGTCTGGTGTGCACCTTAGAAATCCCAACTCTGCTAAAACGCTTCCCCTTCCTAATGCACTTCCTTTGCCCTGGGGCCTTTGTGGTCTCCTAATAGAAAAAAAGTCGTTAAGGGAAAAAAAAAAAAGTGTAATACGCTGAGGTAGCTCTAATATAGGAAAAGTAATAGATGAAGTGTCACGAGATTCAAAACGCATATTCTTTCAGAAAGAAGGTAATTACTGTTGTAAAGATATAGCATTAGGAGAATTATTACAGCTGGGAAGTATGTGATCTGTCTGTCCACGGCACAGTTAATTTTTAAAAGTATCACCAACCATACAAATCATCAGAATAAAATGCTGAACCATATTAATTGAAAGTGAATTTAATATGCAGTTCTGAGGAGTGGTTCCTACTTATGCAGCTTAGAACACTGTCGACCACATAAGCTATTACTTATCAAATTGTCTTTCTAATGCCCAGCTTCTCTTAATGAAGACTATCACTCATGCGCGTTATCTCTGATTCCTGAGTGATCTCCTGCTATCCAGTAAGTCATGGCAGTAGCAAATCATCCTGTATTCTGATTTTTCTGTGCGTGAATCAAACTGCTGTAGGCTTACGTGTCTCATCGTAACATAAAAGTCCCGATTAGGGATGAGCACAAGGCTCAACTTTGCTTTGGTGTTCGGGTTGTGTGTGAGCAGCCGAGAGCTGACTGAAGTTGACTGAAGGAGGTTTACATACACAGTATTCTCCGATGGATAGCAGAAGATGTTAGGTGCAGAGCGACGGTGGAAGCCGAGCCTTTCCTACATCTTTGTTCTCCTCACCAAAGACAGCCAAGGTCTTTAGAATGTTTGCCTCCAATATTGTCTTGACTGTCCTGGCCCTTGGTTCATCGTGGAGGATTTAGGAGCAGCTTTTCTGATGCTATGAAAAGTCCTTTCTTGAATTTTATTGGCCCTATGTTGTCTGTCCCTTGGGGAGTGTGGTCGTCAGCCTCCTGTCACTCTAGCAAAGCCGCTGGGATCACCCAGCCTCTAGAAAGAGCAGGTTGAAGGGACTTAGTGGTCCAGAGCTTTCAATCCTTGGTTGGCTGGCTCTGTCACTTTGGGTGAGGCAATGTGTCATGATGAGAGGATTGCATAGTGAACCTGGTCATCACAAGGGGTGCACAAAAAGGGAAAGGGGAAATGCTGTGGTCCTACTCTGACGGTTTTCTCAGTGATCTAAGCATCTCTCACCAGGCTCCACCTCTGAAAGGTTTTACCATTGCTCAGTCACCCCATGGGCCAGAGAGGACTTAACACATGGGCCTGTGACAGACATGTATGTCTTTGTAATGCTGAGTGGTCCTTACCATGGAATACTATAATTTTTTTTTCATTTATTTAGGCTTTTTACAAAGCAATGATTTCTCCGAGGAAGACTTGCCTGTCTTTGAATGCATCTTATTTTTAACTGCTTTATCAATGATATCTTCTCTGGTCTATCTTTTGATTTTATAATTTATTTTCAGTCTTTCATTTATGACATTACCAAGACCAAAGATAAAATATCATCCCCACAGACAATAAGGTGTAGTTGTTTAAAAGATATTTAGGGTTTTTTTTTCCAGCAAAAGTTAATGCTTTAGTGACCCTCCTCCATTACCATTAGAAGAGAAAGCATTGCATCATAGGTACAGAGCACTCCGAAGGGCACCAATTTAAAGATAATCCACATGAAAAATGAATAAGTTGGCATTTTTTATCCTGTCTGTGTAAACCCCTTCCTATTTCAATTTTGTATAGAGATTCAGATTATGAAAACATCTTGACTGCATTTCTTTTGCTATAGCTGTGATAAAATACCCCAACTAAAGCAATTTAAGGGAGAATGGACTTACTTTTAACTCACAGTTTGAGGGGGCTGTCTCTCATGGTGGGAGGAGTCAAGGTAGCATGAACTTGAGACAGCTGATCACGTCATGCCCACGGTCAGGACTGATCACGTCATGCCCACGGTCAGGACTGATCACGTCATGCCCACGGTCAGGANCTGATCACGTCATGCCCACGGTCAGGACTGATCACGTCATGCCCACGGTCAGGACTGATCACGTCATGCCCACGGTCAGGAGACAGAGAGGGGCAGGACTGTTCCTGATCAGCTGGCTCTCCCCATTCAGAATCCTCAGTCAGGGAATGATTCCACCCACAGCTAAGCTGGGTCTTCCCAACTCAATTAACCTAATCAAGATAATCCCTCACAGCCTTCCTCCTCAGAGGCTAACCTTAGTCTAGATAATCCCTCCCACGTGTGTCCAGAGGAGTCGCTCCTAAGTGGTTCTAGGTCCTGTCAGGTTGACAACTGGAGCCATCCCCAGTCTCCTCACTGAGGAGAACTTACTCAGGAATTGCTTACTGAGCCCGGCTTCCACTCTCCCACCAGTTGCTCCCTGACTGACTGCTGTAGCTTTCTTACAAATCTGAGCTTCCATTCATCTCTTTGGGTAGATAGATCCATACATAAGCCATGGAGTCTGAACAAAGCAACCGTGTGTCACTTTAACATAAGAGCACTTTAGTTAGGCTCGGAAGTCTTTAGCTTCTCTGGTGTTAGTAATTTGAGAAAATCCTGAGGTCAAGGCAGTTTCATTTTGTAATGAGAGCAGAATGTTTGCTCTGGGTTCTCCCTGGAAAAACGCGTCTGATTGGCTGTCCAAGTTTCTGCTTCTCATCCTCCACGTGTGACCTTTCTCTTTTCAGGCACTTCCTGTCCCTTTAGTACTTTCAGAAATGCTCGAGTTCTTTATCATCGATGGCTCTAAACTATTTTTAAAGGCGTGGAACTCTTAAAAACACTAAAATTATGACCCAGCACCACAGCTTATAAAAAGGGTGTAAAGACACAGTGGCTCTGCTTTTGGTCAAGGCCCGGGACTGTAATATTATTTCCTTAAGGGCTCAAAGGGACGCTGACGATGATATTCACTTATGCGTCCCCATAGGAGACAGAATCTGAGTCCACTGAGACCAGTTTCCACACAGCTGAAAGGGATGTATGGTAGATCCGGAGAGAGGAAAATGAAGCCAGAAAAACTGGGGAAAATTTAACGTTCAGCACTACCGAAGCACTTTAATTTTAATTGGTGGAAGTGTCTGGCCTGCCTTTTACTATTTGCAGCACAGATTTTGATTGGGACTGTCTCTCTGCTCTCGAGAAGCCCCTTCCTGTCTTGTCACTTGTCCTTCTGGGTAGCAGCTATTCCCATCGCTTCCCTTTCTGTCTCTGCGAGTCAACTGCAGTTTCATAGAGCAACTGTCCTTTTATCATCAAATGACTCATCAAGATTACTCAAGGATTTCTTCTGCTATCATGAAAATATCTTAGAGTCAACCAATGGCAGCCCTTAGTATTTTGGAACATGCCTCCGGTCTGTTATAGAAAGGCCTTATTTAGGTGGTGTGTGTTTGCTGTTTGATTTGTATGTGTGTATCCTTATATACATTTTGAAAGGAAATTCAAAATGAGTTTGGGTTTTTCAAAGAAACCAATGGAGTATCTACTTAATATATCAGTAGAGAGAGTGTTAAGGGGGCTGTCTCTCAACTTGAGACAGCTGATCACGTCATGCCCACTGATCACGTCATGCCCACTGATCACGTCATGCCCACAGTCAGGAAACAGATCATGGACAAGATCCTGGAGGCAGGTGCTTCTACAGTTTGACATCTGTAGGGAGAGCCAGAAGATCTAGTGGTGCCAATAAGTGGAGTTTGGAGATATGAAAACCTAAGGGGTGGGCTATAAATACTGGAATCTGGAGGCCAGAGAATCAGAACAGGAGAAAATAGATGTCCAGACCCAAGGAGGCCGATTCTCCCTTCCTCTGCCTTTCTATTCTATTCTGGACCCACATGAGTTAGATCCTGCCCTACCTTCCCCAGAAAAGGCGGTGGATCGCCTTCACTTAGTTTGCTGGCTTATATGTTAACCTCTCCCCAAAATAGCTCAACCACATCCAAAAATAGTGTCCAGGCAACTATCTGCAAGTCTCTCAGCTCTGTCAAAATGTCTCCTGAAATTCCCCATCACTCAGTGTTGAGTACAGGGGTCTGTTAGTACAGTATGCACAGTCGGTGTTGCTTGCATGCACGAGAGCTTCATATGCACAAAAACTCTGCAAGAACATTCATATGCATGTGCAGATGCATGCATATACAAACCTACAGAGGCACACATACAGGTTCGCATACACAATATAAAATTACCCTCCTACCTGCAAACATAAGCCTGTCTAGGTAGATCCTATCACTCCAGTGCAGAAACACAAACTTCACATGGTGTTTTATATGGCCTCTGCTGTATAGTACAGTTATACCGTTTCCATGAAGTACATTCCATCAAATGGCCTGAGCTGTAGGAGAGCAGAGAGAGTCCTTTCCCATCACCCAAACAAAACAAAACAAAAAACAAACAAACCCAAACACGATGTTGCTATTTTTGTTCACACACACACACACACACAGCTCTTAGAAAATATTGTTTTGTGATTTTTTTTTTAATCTTGTTTCTCTTCTATGTTTATAGCCCTATGAAAGGAAGTGGGCATTTGAAGAAATGTGGGTATTCATATGCCATGGGGGAATACACCTTGAATATCATCTTTACAGAGTTCTAAGTCATTTGATCACAAAAATCTGTATGGCTTACTCAACAGAAACAAGATCTGGGATTTCACTGTTGGCATATCTTGACTAGTGGGATGTGAAAGGCTGTTAAAATAAGGGAGTGAGGCCCTGTGATTGTCACCAACTGGGCCAAATGGTGGCTCCAGAGGGACAAGAAGAACAAGAAACCTAAGATATTAAAAGGGGAACTTAATAAACAAAAAGTTAAGATATAATTTGATAAATGAGATGATAGCAGACACCTCTAAGGAGAACCAGTTTGGCTTCAGTAGCCAGCAGGCAGGCGTCAGAATGTCAACTCCAGGATAGAGGAGTGGGGACGGACGCACTCACAAGTGGCAAGATGATGAGTTAGTACATCTGTCGGATGATGAATGAGCTGGTGACACACACTGACAAGTGTCGGGAAACGATCCCTAGGAAAGAAACGGAGAAGGCAGCATGTCAGCTCCTGGATCAAAGGATCTGAGATGCTCTCTCAGGTGCGGAAGGATAGTCATAGGTGCCCAGACTGCTGGCTCCACGGAGGGGATCTCCTGTTCAGGGAAACCCAAGACCCTCTAGTGTGGGCCTGGCTGTGATGTGCATCCTGTTTAACTGCTTTAGCACTTCCCATCCTCATTCCTCAGGGTCGCTGTCTGTAAGGTGGCCGTGATGGTGATAGCACCATCCATCCTTCCCTTAGAGGTCATCTGAAGGTCAAATTTCAAAATACTGAAAATATTACTGCCGTATAGGTAACTAAGACTACTCTTGGCTGTTGATGCTGCTGCTGCTAATCTCTTAGCCTTAGTCATTTAACTTTAAAAAGATGACCTGTATGTATTTATTTACTTATTTCTGTGTGTGCAGACCCATGCACATACGCATGTATACACGGATGCATACATGCTCGCACACATGTGCACGCATGCAGGCATGCATGCAGATGTCCATGGAGTCCAGAAGACCGTGTCAGGTCCCCGGGGCTAGAATTTGTTAAACCGTCTCTCCGCCCCCTATTTTTGTTGTTGTTGTTCTTCATTGTTATCATCCTTTTTACTTATTCTTCTCCCATATATTGCATCCCTACTGCAGCTTCCCTCCCTCCTCTTTTCTCAGACCCTCCTGCCCACCTCCCTTCTTTCCCCCCATCCACTCCAACTTCATTTCCTTCAGTAAAGTCCAGCACCCTATGTTTAACTCTTCATTTCTTTCCTTCTTGGAGTGCACATTCACGTCATATACACCTTCATAGCCTAATTAAGCAAATGCCACCCTTCCAAGAGTTCTTGAGTCATGTCTATTGGCTACATGGAACAGTGATGAATTCACTATCTCACACACAGTAGTAGGAAGCAGTATAGACTCTGGGGGAGTTTCAAAGGATTTTTGTTGTTTTGTTTTGTTTTGTTTTTCAGTTTCCAAGGTGAATTTTCAAACTTTACTAACACCAGAGATGAATTTAAATTTCTGTTTATTATTGTTAATGAAAGTAAATGCATAAATCCTCAAAAAGAGTGATTAAAGTAAAGACAAAGGGCTAGTAATGAATTAAAAAATCCAAGAACAATGGAAACAATCAAAGAAACTCAACATTCTTCGATCATAGTCATCACTGTGTTAATATTTTATTGTTAGATACAATAATAAATAAAAAGGGAAAACAATATAGAGGTTTTAGATGTGATAATCAACAATAGATCAAATATCAGTACATCAAAATATTGAAAATATTGTGTCAATATATTTGAAAATTTAGAAGAAATGCTTAGTTTTAGTGAATAACTTAAAGAGCCAATTTCATCCCAAGAAGCAGACCCAAATAGAGCAATACCTAGTCCAATGCCTGAGTCAGGCTGAGACTCTGCTGTTCCTTGCTGGACAGCACACCTCAACTCTACAGGTAAATTTTACTTTAGGAAAACAGTAGAAAGCATCGTGTGATTTATAGCTTTGTCAGCAGCAATTGTGTTTCCAGTATAGGGAGTCCTTAAGCAGAGGTAGCTCTGGTCTCGGAGAAATGTTTTCACTGTCTGCACACATGAGAAGCACTAACTGGCTGCTGTGCTGTCTGTGCGCTAAACCCCCAGCTCCTGGGGCATCCCTTGCCTTGCTGCTGAGTTTTTCTTACTGGTAGCCAAAACAGTGCCTTCTCCCTCTTTCTGGCAGCTTAGAGATGTTTCTAATCCGTGGTCTCATTTATATTGTTAGTTTACAGTCGTGCTTGCCAGTATGCCATATACAGCAACCTCCAAGCCAAAATGTATGTATTCGTGATTGACGCCAACTTACATGCAATATAGCTCCTATCTGTTCCTGATTAGACTGTTTCTTTGAGTAGATTCTCAAACAATCTGGATTCCGCATCCCGACTTTGTTTTGTCTTTGCGGTTGTGTAAACACAGAGCTTCCTTCTGATTTCCCTCCATCTGCTGGGGTAGATGTCACTGCTTTGCTTCATGTGACTCGTGAGGCACCTGAGCATGGTACAGTGGGTGAGGCATGTGCACTTCTCGGTGGGGGCAGATTTTTCAGGGCAGAGGCAGTACTGTTTATACATGAAGGTATCAGGAACCTTCTGGAAGGGGTGGGAAGGCAGATTGTGAAGTAAGGCCTGCCCCACAGCCAGCCTATCTATCAGCTGCGCATGTGAGACCAAGCGGCCCCATTGGCTGAGCAACTCCCACCACAGAAGCCTTTCCCTCCCACCTGTCAATCACAACCACCCTTAATCAGCTAAACTTGAGAGGAAGCCCTCTAATTAGATATGGGGTAACACTGAATGTTCTTGTTGAGCCATGTTAAATTATTTGATTAGAATTCAGATCAAAGTTCACATCTATATGAATTTTAAAAAATGGCCACTAAGTTTTCCTTCAGGCCTTTAAAGTTAGGAGGGCTTGAGAAGGATTAGGTTCTTGCCCAATGCAGAACTTGAACTGTAACATTTTACTTACATGATACCGTGTGGCTGGAATCACTATCTCTGAATTCGTGTGTGAATTCTTCTCCGTAGCCTTGGGCCATTTTCCGTTGGGCTGGATTTTTACCTGGGTGTGGGCAGTTGTGAGCCACACTACAAAAGCTACACGATGCTGTTTCTTTGTGTTACTTTTGTGAGAAACAAAGTCCTTTTCCAAGTTCATTCAAAATCGGTCATTTCTATGTTGGAAACTCTCCAAAGGTCCCCATGCCCACATTCCAACAGTCCATTCAATATGTCACCATCCCTCTCCCTGCCATATTCCACCTGACTCCCCTTAACATCAAACCCCAGACACACCCCTCCATCCCGTTCACAGAATCTAGAACCTTCTCTCTTGAGGTAGCTATAGTCACTGCCCTCAACTTTAAGTTTTTGTTAAAGTCTCAGGATCTCACTGAGGCCAACTACACTGAGAATCACCCTTTCTCCTCTGGGCTTCATCATTCTTTGGTTTCCTCCATGTCCCACCTGTATAGCTTTGTGTCACTATAGTGCAATACTCGACTCTCGCTACTTATGAATATATAGGACATGTCATGTCTTCATTAAGCAGTAAGAGGGGACACAGGCAGGCTCTGTTTGAGGGCAGCATATGTCCAATGGATCTAAAGCTCTTCCACTAGTCTCTGCTTCTTCAGGATCCTAGTGGTACCACTTAGGGACCACGTCTTTAACACAGGGACCTTTGAGGAAAACTCAACTAAATTACAGCACCACACTAAATACTCTGATTTGTTTATTCTCCCACTCTTTGAGGGTCACTCACTAGGGTCATTCCTGCTGCACCTCCAAACTGAGACATGGAAGATATGCTCAGATATTTATTTGGGGGTTAAATAGATGAATTCAAAATTTATAAACTACAGGCTCAAGATGGCTCATTTGACTCCCAACAGTTTTCCCTGAGGAGCCCACCGACCTCTTAGACCCTGACTCAGAAACCCGTCTTCTCTGTCCATCCTATTCTGTGCCTCTGTGCTTCCCCAGACACATGGCAGTGAGCTAGAAGTTTGGCCCCCCATAGCATTCTTCTATTAATGCTTTGTGCTGAAAGACCGAAATTAAAAGTCAGGCTTATCTTTGCCTAACCAATTACACAGTGTGTGCACCAATGTGGAAAACCAGCCTGCCATTCACCTATTGCTAATAAGCCCCTGTGTTAACTCCTTTGAATGCCCGGCTCTTTCTAGTTGCATGCATGTATGTATGTATGTATGTACATATGTATGTATGCGTATGTGTATATGTACATAATAATACATTATGATATATCATAATAATGTGTTCTTCTAGTACTTTCTTTTCTCTGTTTCTAAGTACCTAGTATGGAATCCAATCAGTGCCTTGTGCATGCTATGGAAGTTCTCTGCCACTGATACACATGTGCTAACTCTTGGGGGTTTTGTTTGTTTATTTGCTTGTTCATTTGTTTTTGAGGCAAGGTCTTGCAACATAACCCAGGCTAGTCTTGAATTTTGTTTTTATGTAGTCCAGGCTCTTACTGAACAATGGGTTGTTCTGCATGCCGAGATCACACATTCAGACCCTTTATGATACTTATGATAAAGAGTGTGCCTGGCACTGGAAACCTAGCCAACTGCCCAGGACTAATAAAGTCAGGGATCTTGGAGGAGAACCCACAACTGTCACTTTACTGTCCTATGTCTCCAGACAAGTGTAGTGATCACCTCTCATGATGAAACTTCTCTTTGCAATAGACGGAAACTATTATAGAAAGCCACAATCAATCAAAATGTAGAGTCATGCAGCCCATTCCCAACTGATACATTACAACATAACTCCTGTATCTAAGACTTAGGGAATCACTGAAAAAGGAGAGGACTGAAAGATTGTGAGAGCAAAAGGAACAGGGAGTTTGCTGGGAGACTGTCTCCTGGAAGTGTCAGAACCACACCCATAAAGTCTCACCAACATGACTTCCTAAACACGTCCTGAACAAGGACAACAACAATAGATGTGTTGATGTGAATGGAGAATCCCACAAAGCCTCAAACACAGGCAACTGAGGAATGCTGGGAAAGAGGTCTTCCCCAGGGAAGAGCACATCAGTTGGCTCTCCAATAACAAAACAGTCAGTAATGAAGCATATATATATATATATATATATATATATATATATATATATATATATATAAAACTCTGTGTGTGTGTATTCACAAGTAACATCATATAGATGGAGCAGGTTGTGTTTATGTATTTATGAACACACACATATAGCAATTATTACAGAAAAGGACTCATGGCTTTAAAGAGAATGGGGGAGGTATAAGAGAAGGTTTGTAGGTGAGAAAGGAGAAATGACGTAATTATAATCTCAAAAACTAAAAACATATAGGAGAAGGAGGAGGAGGAAGAGGAGGAGAGATAAACATCACTAATCAGTGGAGAAATGCAACTCAGAACCAAGAGATACCATCCCCCATCTGTTTGAAAGGTTATTATGGAGTGTACAAACAACAACAACAACAACAAAATGATTACATTGTGATGGGATGACTATGTCTCAGGTCTGTTGCAACACGTGCTTCTTGGTGCGCATATACGTTTGCATGTAAATTACAGTTAATGGCCCTGTGTAACACAGGAAAGCAATGAAAACTTAAAAATTAAGAAACCAAAACCAGAATTTCATACTATCAAGGTTCGATGTAGTGACTTTTTAACTTCCCTCTGATGTGAAGGAGATAGCCATTTAGACGAAGCCAATGTTAGTTCCTACATAAACATGGGAAGTCCTGGCTTTTCTAGGCATAGTGGACAGTAGCCAGCATCTGCTCTCCCAGTTACCTGCTCATCACTGCAGAGGGTACTGAGCTGAGCAGTGTGTGTGTTGTGATGTTCAGTAAGTTAGCTACACTTGGCACATTTGCAGCCTATGGTATTTTCAGTTTGCTACAAGTTTATCAAGACATGATTCTATCATAGATGCAGGAGTGTTTCAGAATAAGGCAACAACAACAACAATTCCTCTTCTCCCTCTTCTTCTTCCTCTTCCTCCTTCTCCTCCTCCTCTTCCTCCTCTTCTAATAGAAATCTAAGATCAGCAGGCATGAGCCTCAGGCTACATTTAACCAGGGCATCTCAAGGGCATTTTAGATGGCTCTTTATGTCAGGCCGACCTCAATCGGCTCCAAACGTTTCTATGACCTTTAAATAACTTGTTATTCACCCAATTGGGAGCAAATTAGCACCCTTGACTTGTAGCTTAAAATTCTCAGGTTTGCCCAGACAGAGTGGAACAGACTAGCTGACATGAGATTTCACTTAAGGTCATCTGCCCCTCTTTATTGCTGAGGATCTACGAAATGAGAGCATTTTCTGAGCATCACATCACCTCATTCATTAAGGAGAAAGGGAACTCTCTCAACATCACAAGTCTTTGCTTACTCAGCAGGTTGGAAGTCATGACCAGAGATGATAGGAAAGTGAAATGAATTTGGAAGTTGGCAGAGAGGGGTACTTACAGCTAAAGGAAGATGCTCTTTCATGGAGCCGATCCATAAAGTAACGAAGGATGTAGGTAACACAAACATTTTATTTAATGGGCATAATTTATGGAGACAAGGGGATGCTAGCAAACTGACTGCCCTAGTTAAGGGACATCCAACACTGTCTGCAGCTTCCTTTGCTCTCGCTGCTCTCTGCTGCCATCTTGGGGTAGGGTGTGTGGAGAGCTGTGAACAGGAGCTTTTGCCCTGAAGCAGAGGGGCTTCACTGGTGCCTTTCCTTGCATCCTCTCTCTCTCCGATAATGTCCCCAGGAAGTAGAGATTTTTCTGTTTCCCACTGGCTTCTTCCCTGGGCTTGGGTCACAGACATCTGCCTTCTTTCTTCTTTTTTCTTTTTCTTTTTTCCTTTTTAGTTTTATCTTTGACTTTGCCTGGCTGTTCACCTCTTCCTTGATTTCTGTTTACCTTGAACCTCCAAAACTCCCATCATGCCTTTCTTTTGTCGTCTGCTCTCGAGGCACCTGCCTGAATTGGACCCTGGTTCCGTTGCTTAGCAGCTGGGCAGACCTCCAAAAGTTACTCACTCTCTGTGTCTCCTTTTCCCCATTTGAAAACTGGCGATCACTATGGTGATTCAAATAGCTGTCACGATCATTTCAATAGTCTGTAATAAAGGGCTCAGTCCAGTCTCTACTGAGGAATTCAGCGGCCATCGTGAGTCTGCCTCACTGGGGCATGTGCAGTTGAAGGACAGCGGCATGCACCCCCAGAGGGGCAGCCGAGGTGAGACCTAGAGTTCATAAGGCCATAAGAACTCTCCACACTCATGATGTTGGCTTTCTATCATCCCCCAAACCAGAAACAAGGAAGCAGGGAGGGCAAGCCAGGATGCTGGAAGATTCTCTGAAGAGCATTAGTAAGGATGCTCATAGGGGCTGGAACTTGAATGATCTGGTGAGTTGAGCCTGTACAGGATACCCAGGCTTGTCACTGGGATCAGCCAGGGGCACAGGGTCCTCAGACAGGGAATCTACCACAGAGAACCCTGGGCACACAAGAGAAGCCTGGCCACAAAGAGCACATGGCACCTGGGCAGAGAGTCCACAGAGGCATTAGCTGATCTTGTAGCTGGCAGAGCCAGCACAGGTGTGTGTGAACCAGGGAAAGTTCCCTGCTAAAGACACACCAGAAAAGGGGCTGCTTGTGTGGGGAATATGTGTACCTGGAAGGGTGTGTGTGTGTGTGTGTGTGTGTGTGTGTGAGAGAGACATGTGTCTAGGTGTGCCTATATGTGTAGTGTGTGTCTGACTGCCTGTATATTATTGATGAAAAGTATTCTTGCTTCAAAGAATGAAAGAGATAGTTTATTCTGAAGTCAAATTTGAGTGATCATAGCTCAGGAACACCATTCAGGTTTCCCTAAATATCATATTCTAACATGGTAGGTATTTGGTTCCTAAGTTTTTATGACACGGAACAAAGAAAGCCATAAACTAAGGCACTCTTAAAGTACATTGGT
>NC_034590.1:36838067-36839208 GCF_900095145.1 Mus pahari | reverse complement strand
GGTGGGTAGGGGAACAGAGGTGGGGGGAGGGGTATGGGAATCTTTCGGGATAGCATTTGAAATGTAAATAAAGAAAATAATAATAATAAAAAAAAAAAAAAAAAAAAAAAGTACATTGGTGGGGACATGAGGTAGGCGGGTTTCAGCCGAGCAGAGATGGTTGTGTTGAAGGCATCAGGTATCGCCGGATGGTTAAATTCTTAGCTTTTGGGTTGGAGTTAGCTGGGACTTGTTAGTGCGCTCCAAAAAACAGTGACATCTGATAGTTAAAAACAACGCTAGGGCACACACAGAGGTGGTTCATGAGTACTCCTCAGGGGGCTAAGCGGAGCCAAGGGCATCTCTCTTTCTCATCATCTGCAACATTCCAACTCTCCACAAGCATGGGAGTTCTCATCAGTCAGCCTCGCAGGCAGGCTCTTCACACAGGTGAGCTGTGGCTTCCCCCACCAAGGAATCTCAGCTCACAATATGCTGGTGTTCACATACCTGTCCTGGCATGTCTCAGGCTGAATATCAACAAGGACTTGGCCCAGAGGTCCTCTTTCCCTGGATGAGTGTGGAGGGGCTTGTTGCTGGAGGCAGAGAGAGGGAGTGTGGACCTGAGGTCAGATGCTCTCAACCCTGGCTGTACCACCCAAGGGCCAAGCCTTTATTTCTCCAGCCCCAGGCCCCTCCCAGACGCACTCTGCTAAGAAAGCCCCTCAGGTGTCCATTCTTACTCCTAGAGAGGGCATGGGACTCCATTCAAGGGATCCACTTACAGAACCCCACATAAGCCCCAGGTAACAGCTTTTAGGTACTAAGGAAACAGGAGTTTCTTATCTCCGGTGAGAACTAAGGTGTGGTAAAAGAGCCACAGTTTGTTCAGGGTTTGGAACCTTAGCGGTCATCATTCCCTGTTCATCTGGCTAGGACAAGGCTGCCTGCCGCAGACGGACTTTTCTGGGGTCCCTGTTCTGCGGGGAATGGGTCTCTGGTTGCAGGTGAGCGAGGATTCAGCGAATGAGGGGTGACAAACAGACATGGACACAAGAGAGTGTGGTATCTGANTGCAAATTGTCAAATTGAGCATCAGACTATTTATACAGAAGAAAACAGGGAAGTACACAAAACAGAGGAATGCAAACCTGGAAGGGCT
>NC_034590.1:36741173-36837467 GCF_900095145.1 Mus pahari | reverse complement strand
GGGGCCTGTTGGCGCCTGTCACTACTGGAAAGAATGTAGCAGCTGCCCACTTCACAAAGGGAAAAGCAGGCTTGGCAAAGAGCAGCAACTTACCCAAAGGCATATGTGACTAGATCTTGGTATAGACAAGTCTGTGCTATAGGTGTGGTGTGTGAGACTGTGTGTGTGCTGTGTGTGCCTGTCTGAAGGTATATGTGTGTGCTGTATCTCTCTATGTAAGTTTATACCTGTGTGCTGTCTTTGAATGTCTATGTGCTATGAGTGTATGTGTGCGCACTGTGTATATATGTTTGTGCTGTGGGTGTTTTTCTATGCCTGTGCTTTGTGTAGGTGTTTCCAAGTAGCTGTTTATGTGGTAAATACATTGTTGTATGAGTATCTGCAATTGTATGGTAGAGTGGTGGGTGAGTGAGTGTGTGTGTGTGTGCGCACACGCACATGTGTGGTGTTGTGTATCTGAGCATGTATCTTTGTGGCATCTGCATGTATGTAGGGTGTGTCGGTTTTTGACAGCTCAACCCAAACTTGGACATATTTCCTAAGAGGAAATCTCAATGGAGAAACCACCTCATTCAGATTGCAAGACTGTGGGGGAATTTTCTTTTATATTTTAACTATTTGTTGCATTTTCTTAATTGATAAATAACTGATGTGATATACTCACTTTGGGCAGTGCCACCTCTGGACTGAGTTATATAATAAACTGAGTTATATAATAAACCAGGCCAATCAAGCCGGTAAACAGCCTTTCTCAATGGCCCGTGCTTCATGTCCTGTCCTGACTTCTCTCAGGGACGGACTATGGCTTTAGAATTGTATGCTAAAATAAACCCTTTCCTCCCCAAGTTGCTTTTGGCATGCTGTTTATCACAGCAATAGAGAGCAAACCAAGACATAGGGTGTCTCTATGTTTAATTGACCACAGTACTCTCCGTGTGACCTCCCGGGCTCTCAGAGGCCACTAATGTAGTTTCTTTCCAGTGTGTTCTTAGTAGATGGATTATCCTTTTAGCACATGCTTTTGTGCAGACGCCCATTATCCACAGGCTCCAGGCTGCTCTGTGGACCATGTGCGCAGCCGCTTGGGGACAGGCTGTTTATATGGGCACTGTGTATCCTCCCGTGGACTCAGAATTCTCAGCTTATCGGAAGGACCTCTGCTCTCCCGCCTTGGTGGACTAGCTCTGTTGCCTGAGGCAGTAGCTTGTAGAACTGTCCTCTTTGGGGCTGTACAGCTCAGCAGTCATCCACGCAGCCCTGAGAGTCATAAACAACAGGGAGTCACTGTAGGACGGTGCTCCTAGGATCCCTTCTGTTAAAGCCCTTCTGAAGAAAGTAAGGAAGCACGTCATGTGACTTGATGCTGGCACCCTTTCTAACAGGCAGGGGGGATATTAGTACAAACTAACAGGGTTGCATAAATTAGCAGGATGGAGGGTTCTGGAAAATAGTTTGTACCTCCAAGGCAACCATTTCCATGTGCTTTGCTCTTGGTTTTATTGTTCACTTAAAATGGTCTTTAAAAATGTCAGTTTATGGGCATGGTAGTGCATCCCTTTACTCTTGGCTCTAAGGAGGCAGAGGCAGGCAGATCTCTGTGAATATAGGGCTAGCCTGGTCTACATAGCAGTTGCAGGCCAGGTAGGACTACATAGAGACACTCACGCTCAAAATGCCTTGGACCACCCAGATCCTTGCATATGGATGTATATGTGTACAGTTCCTGGAGAAGTGACCCCCAGTTTCTGGAGTCTCTCAGGCCAGCAGTGGCCCTGTGAGAAATCCATAGACACACATTATGTGTGTCTGGCTTGGGGCCAGGAGTAGGAGTAAAGTTTATGTCTTTAGGAGAAACCAGGATTCTTGCATATCCTATATATTTTCAATATGATGCAGATATGACACAGGACTAATACATGTATATTCTAAGGGCCGGTGCAGGTCGTGGTGGAGCGCTTGCCAAACATGTATGAGGGACTGGGTTTGCTCCCATCTGTCAACAAGCAACAAAGAAAAACTGTTTTTTTTTTTTCCTAAGAATTACTTGAATCATTTCTTATAGAGAACATGTAACCTTTGCTTCTTACTCTACATGGAATTTATTTTATACCTGAGAATTATTTTTGCTCCTTCCCCCCCCCCCATCCTAAGTAGGTGATTACACAGTTTAACATTTCTAAGTGTGGAGCTGGAGGTTTGGCTCAGTGATTGAGTGCGGACTGAGTTTGCCTGAGGCCTTGGGTTTGATTCTCAGAACCAGGAAAAAAAATCTAAATATAGTAACACTTAAATAGAGAATTCCTCCCTCTGCAGCCCCAGCCCCGTCCCTCTCACACCTAATTACTTTATTCATTTCTTTATGGAGAAATAGTAAGATTCCTGAATTACTCATGGTTCTCTAAAGTAGACTCAGAGGGAGAGACAGACACAGAAACAGAGGCAGAGGCAGACATCCAGCAGAAGCGAGAGCTTTAGGGCCAGTGTGGTACGTGTAAAGCACCTGTGGGCTGCAGATACAGGCTCAAATAGCAGTCCCGAGTCACTTCCATTGGGCAGCAGGCTGGAACTCAGATGGTCCCCCACCTCCCACCCCAAGCCATAATCTGGAAAGGGATTTTCTACTTTGGGGGATCCCAGTCTTTGCTTTTAGAGCCGCCAACTTATTGGATGAGGCCCACATATTTTGGAGCAAGATCTGCTTTACATCATCTTCCTCTAAATATTAACCAAATCTAAAGGCTGCCACTACAACTACACTCAAATGAGTCTATGTCAGAGTAGCTGGGAACCACAGGAGTTGGCATATAAACTAGTCCATAGCGATTCCTTAATGAAGACGTCTGAAAGGAAGAATAGCAACCCCATCCTTCTCTCGGCTTAGCAGGGAAGGAGTTAATGGTGCTTGGTGTTTCATTCGAGCTCTTTCTAAACGGGACCCAAGAGCTCCCCTTTTCCTTTTTACACACTCACATAACATTCTTTACAGCTATAAAATCAGAATAAATGTGATTATATCAAAGTAAAAAAAAAACAACTTTTACATGACTAAACAAATAAATAAAACATTTTTTCCAAAAGCAAACAAACCCAAAAGCATAATAAACATAATATTTCCAAGTCAGATCACACACAGGTCATCCTTCCTAGGAATGTATTAAAAAAAGGATCACAAATATCCAAAACAAAACTGAACACGCAGAACTCATGGAAAACGGAGATGTGAACACGGCAGGCTTCTTATGGGACCAGAAATTTCAGGGGCGGCATGGAAACACTGAATTTTACCTATACATTTGGGCATATTCCCCACAAGCTGGATAGCATGGTCTTCTCACGGGGCCATAGGGACAGACATGTTCATCTGCTTTGCTAACAGGGGTTTAAATGGAACAGCCCCCAGGAGGAGAACTTGGCAGGGTGTAACTAGCTCTATGTTAATTCCCAATCTTCATTGTGGGATTTGCTCTGGAAGTCAGGCCCTTGCTGGGAAGTGGGACCTCAACCCAACAATGCATAAGATGCAGAAGACACCGGGTGTGTGTATGGGGGTGTCCATCTTGAGGAAGGGGTTGGTGGACTTTGATGCAAGCTGGGTGGAAGTCACTTAATTAGCAATGCTGTGAAGGGAAAGCATGGATTAGAGCTGCACGGATAATATGGCCTAAAGGTGTGAGTGCACAGTAGGGCCTTTACCTCACCTGACAAATGTGCACGTTAAGATCCCCCAGTCCATTCATCTCCATCCTCATGGCACCTCCATGGTTCTGCTCACCATCTCCCAATCTGTACAGAAGCTGGGATCCGAACAGTGTCTGCTCCATGTTAGGTGTGACAGAGGGCTGTAACGTTCAGAGCTTCTGAGCACAGGCTGGCCTTTACTTGTAGCAAACTCCATTATGGGAGCGAGGGCCCAAGTGAACTTCATTAAAGTCACACATTACCTGTCAGCCCATTACCTTCTCCCATGTAGGAAGACAGTAATGGTGTGATCCTTGGCCTGTGGTTTTGCCAGGCTGTTTGCTCTTCTGATACTGTCCTGTGTTCTAGCTGTGGCCCCCTGACAGTTTCTGGAAATACCTGCGATTTCTCCCCTGTGTTTGGAATATGCTTCCTTACCCTTCCTCCTGTCCCAGGGGCTCTAGGCCCCAAGTTCTGCCACCTCCCCTGATGATGATCCTCACCCACCCCTGTGGGCATAGCCTGTCTCTTCCCTCTGTAGTGCTCAGCACTAGATCCACAGCGAGCGCACGTATGGTGCATCGTGGATGTAATTGAATTTGCAGATCCAGGAGAGAGTCTTCCATCCCTGCTGGGCTCGGTCTGCTGCAGACTGGTTCTGGTTCAGTGTGCCTGTGGTACCTGAATCATGACCCATCAAATGCTCATCACCCTCCTAAGGTCCCTGACTCCACAGCCGAGCTCTGACAAGGCACTGTATCTTCATTCCCTGCACCCTATGTGGCTACAGATGAATAACTGACTTAACAGAGCAAGAACGAACAGGGAGAGGAACGGAAATACAAGTGAAGGAGCCAACGAAGAAATAAACCCTGAATGAACATGAGAAGTGAGTGTGGTAGAAATTAAGGGTTCTGGCTTTAGCTATCCCTCTGTGGGAAGCTTGGAACAGCATGATGAGCCAACCCCAGGAGTGCCTAGACATCTCAACCTCTCCTCAGAGTCTCTCAGAGTTCTTCTCCACCTAGACCTCTCTGGAGCCCTGGGTCATGGAAGCTGGTTCTGGCTGGATCACGAATGTACCACAACTCCCCCTTCCTATGGTGCCTGGTCTTCAAGAGTCATAAGTAAGTGGAGCATTAAATTCACAAGGAGAAGAAAGTCAAAACTAAAGTAGGATGCATAGATAGATAACCGTTAACCATGCATTCTGGATTTTCTATGAGCAGTTCCCAGCTCTGGAGGCTTTTAAAACCATTTTCATTTCTATTTATGTTATGTGGGGGGGGGGGTCACAACACGACTTAGAGAATTGGTTCTCTCCTGCCTTGTGGCAGCAGAGTCGATTCTACTGCTGAGTTGCATGGTTCAAGCTAGCTGGCAAATTCCTGGCTGATTCTTTTTTTTTTAAATTCCTTCCTTCTTGCCTTGGGCTTGTGGGGGTTGCAGATGTGAGCTACTACATCTGGCCATGGATTTTTAACGTGGATTCTGAGGATCAAACTCAGGTCATTGGGCTTGCAGAGCAGATGCTTTTCCCCCCAGACTGTCAGCCGGGCCAGTTTGTTTTGTCTTGGATCCTGGAAATGGAACCCAAACATCTCTCATGTATGTCAGTCCTCAGCCACATTGCCAGATCTTCACTGTTGCCTTTTTATTACGTTCTTATTTGATGCCTTAGCAATATTTCCATTCGGAAATATGGTTAGGGGACGTTTGAAAGGTCCTAGTGGGGTCCCTGGACAGTGAATGTTTTTATGAACGTCATAGTGCTAGAGTCACCTAACCCTGCAAACCTCTGCGTGCTGAAGGACATCTTTACTCTTCGTGATTTTTCCTGTTTTTCTTAATTGTCTTTCCAGTTAGTGACTCAATTTTTCTAAGAAGGCCGCTACCTCGCATAATCAGAACATACTGTACCAGTCTTCCAGAGTTTTCCCCACTCCCACTCTGCCTGCCTCCATTCCTCCACAAACCCTCCTCTCCTGGAACCTCCTCCTAGATGTCTTTGCACACTGCTCAGTGTTCTCCTGCCCCCCTCTGTGTCTGTCAGCTGGCACATGACTGGCCTGCAACACCTTCTGTATGGCTTCATCTCAGGGCTCTGTGTGATTGTGACCTCTTCTTGGAGTTGGTCCATTTGTCAAGCTCCTGTGCAGCGTGCAGGACCCAGTGAGCTTGTTGGCTGGTATTCTGGTTCAATTTGCTAATGGATGAAGGCTTTTTCCTCCATCCTTCCTTTCTTGAAAGAATTTAGCTGAGAGGCAGAGACAGTGGCAGCTTAAACAGAAGTTTATTTGGTAAATCAAAGCGAAGAATATATTCCTAGGGAGATTGCGGTGGGTGGTCTCGGAGAAGGATGATTAACAGTCCATTGGGTCCTATGTTGTGGTTTTTGGAGGAGTTTTATGAATATTTATGAGGTGGATGGTATATTCCTTAAATCCCAACCCTTAATCAGTGTGGGCTAGCTTTCCATTTTAGGGTATTTAGTTCCATGATCCTCCTGAAAAGCTAACAAAGAAGGTCAACATTATACTGCAAATGACATGTTATGATGAACCCAAGACCTCTTTAGGTCATCAGCCTTTTGCTAGTGCCCATGCATCACAATTGGAAAAGTGCCCTGGTGCCATTTTCTGAAGCAGGAGGAAGACTGTAACTGCAGCTTCAAGCGTGCATGGACCCAGAGGGACAGCTTGACTGTTGGAGATAATAGCAGCCAACACAGAGCTCAGTGTCCTTGGGTCTCTCATTTCTAACTTCCTGCCCAACCAGGAAACAGCTAGCAAGATCCAGCTGCCATTTTCCTTGGGTCTCTCGTATCTGTCCCGCCACCCCATCCCCCACCTCAGTTTCACCCTTATTTTGTGCAAAGTTGCAGAATTCTGGCTAGTTGCTCTTTTCCTCTGGATACGTCTGGTGGACAGAGTTTTTCAATGTGCTTTTATCTTGTAGTAGGTTTGAAACAACCCTTAAGGTGGCTTTGTTAAACATCAGGGCTTTTAAAAAAAAAAAAGTCTTAAATATCTTACCCTTATACTAACTCTAATCTGGAGCTAGCTAGAAAACTAGAATTTGACCAAATATGTTTTGTGGCAAAAAACAGTTTATGGCTGCACCTGAAGATGATGGGAAGCCCTGGACTCTAGCTAGGTCCTTCTGGAGTGCCTTGCTGTTCTAGACCATTTTCAGGTGCTACTGGGACCATGCCTCAGGTAGCAGCTTATTAAACAGTAACATTTCAAATCTTAACGAATGACTTTGTAGCAACAAGATTCAACAAGATTGCATGCCTCACCGTGATGATTCTTTATATTTGAAAAAACCTCCCTAATTAGACATCTTTTTCTGCAAGTCAAAAGATGTAATTTATCTTGCAGTTATGCATAAATTGGAGCGCTGTTGGGTGCCACTGGCATTGTCATTAAAACATTATTTGGTAAATTAGATCTGTATTTAGTTCAGTTCTAATGATTGAAATATTATTGTGACAGCAGAGGAAGGACTGAGTGCTCCCCTGTGTGGATTTTCTTGCTGTGGCATCATGTCAAAGTTCTGAGCATCTCAAGGCTAAAGACACTCCCAGAAAACCATGGGTCCTCCTGTGGGCTCTTACATCCCACGGTCTGTCCCCCTGAAAAGCTGTTTTCTTTTTCTGTCTCT
Organism: Mus pahari; assembly: GCF_900095145.1. Lineage (NCBI taxonomy): Eukaryota > Metazoa > Chordata > Mammalia > Rodentia > Muridae > Mus > Mus pahari. The sequence continues at coordinate 36,830,123 of NC_034590.1, read as the reverse complement.
TCATTCCAAGCCTCTTCTGATTCTTCCTCTGGATTTTTCTTTTCCTTCATGTCAGTGCTCTCTGAGAAGGTATGGTCCCCAGACTTTTACCCTCACTGGTCCCTTCCAGTTGACATTGGAGCTGCATGGTTGGGTGAGCCTACTGAGTTGCAACTAAAGCCCCTTGTGGCTGGGCAGCCAGAGGTCACTGGGCAGGATCCTAAATGCAGGTCCAGGAGTGAAGTCTTTTCAGGGAATGAACCCTCCATAGCGGATCAATTAAGAGAAGTGTGTTCCCATTTCTGAGAGTAGCTGGAAACCTGAGGCAATTCCAACACACAGGAAGACAGATCGACTCCCAGTGTTCTCTGACCCCATGATGGAGAAGACTGGGCAGCAGGCTGGAGGCTCCAAGGCTCAAATATACCAGTTGAAAACTGGAGCAGAATTGAATGTACCGTTTGCTGGGAATCAACTATTTGTTTTAAGACCTAAATTTAGACCCATTTTTTTATGCCTCCTTCTGTTGTTTTATTTGGAAAATGGTATCTTAAAGTAGTTTGCTTTATCAGTAAAGAGAAGAATGTAACTTTTTTTAATTAAAAGAAATCCAGTTGACAGTTGACTTCTGTCCCTCTGTCTGAGTGTTGAACTGATATTCTCAGATCATTAGCTGAGATATTGAGGAAAGAGGCCATAACAGATGATCAGCAAGGCTGTGAATTAGTGTCTGTGCGGGCTAGCTTTATGTCAACCTGGCAAAAGCTGGAGTCATCTGAGAAGAGGGAGCCTCAACTGAGAAAATGCTTCCCTGAGTTCAGGCTATACGCACGCCTTTAGGTCGTTTTCTCTATTACTGATTGATGGGGGAGCATACAGTCCATTGTGGGTGGTGCCATCCCTAGGCTGGTGGTCTTGGGTTCTATAAGAAAGCAGGCTGAAGAGGCAGGCAGATTTCTGAGTTCAAGGCTAGCCTGGTCTACAGAGTGAGTTCCAAGACAGCCAGGGCTTTACAGAGAAACCCTGCCTCAGAAAAAAAGAAAAAAGAAAAAAAAGAAAAGAAAAGAAGAGAAGAGAAGAGAAAAGAAAAGAAAAGAAAAGAAAAAAGAAAAGAAAAGAAGAAAAAAGAAAGCAGGCTGAGCAAGCCATAAGGAGCAATCCAGTAAGCAGCACCCCTCCATGGCCTCTGCCTCAGCTCCTGCCTCCAGGTCCTGTTTGAGTTCCTGTCCTGACTGTCTCAGTGATGGAGTATGACCTGGAAGTGTAAGTAAAATAAATCTTCCTAGGTGGTTTTTGGACAGTTTTTGTCATGGCAGAAGAGAGGTAACTAAGACAGTGTCTATCTGAGTCACAGTCAAGTAGATGGAGAGGCTGAGGTCCTGAGAAGCAAAATGAAGAAATAATTGTGCAGTTTCCCCTGCCTCTGGGACAGTTCCCTCTGCTCTGTCCAAGAGATCTGCCCTGCTCCAAAGACTTGGTCCATACCTGCATGGTGTCTTGGCCTTGTCTCCAAGCCCTGTCCCCTCCCATGACAACCCTCCTGTTGACTCTATAGCTCCGACAGAAGAGTGGCTCTTGTTTTTTCTCTCTGCTGATGGTTTTGATGCCAACGTGGCCATAGCTATGATATGGTATCAGTGATGCGTCCTTGTTATAGATTTGTGGTGATGCTTAATCCTGCAGAACCTCCTCTATGCAGGAACTATGTGTGTGTGTGTGTGTGTGTGTGTGTGTGTGTACAGAATATATAATATGCATTACATATATTATATGGGTTATATGTTATAATATATTATAATAACAAACATATATAACATATTATATAATATACCTATATACCATACCATATATATATATATATATATATATATATATATATATATATTATATACCCCTTATAGTCTATATATATGTATGTGATATGTATTAGTATATATAGTAGGTTACATATTAGCATATACAGGAAGTGCTATATGTCTGTGCTTCTACCTTCATGGATTCAATCACACACAGGTACAAAATATTCCAAGAAAAAAATTGTTACATTGAACAAGACTTTTTTCTTATTATTGTTCTGTTGAATAGAACTATTTATATAGTATTTACATTGTAGTAAGTCACCTAGAAATGGCACAGAGTATATAGAAAGATACAGCTCAGTTAAGTTCTATGCAATTAGCATACTCTTCAGTGTAGGGGACTTGAACACTCCTGTGTTTTGGTCCCTTTGGCAGGTGGGATATCCTGGAACCAGTCTCTTATGGATACAGGTGAAGGACTCTGCATACACAGAGGCCTACACATATACAGGCACATCCCACCTCAAGGATTGTTAGAAAAAAATGGTATGGTGGCTCTCACTGAACAGATAAGGAAAGTGCCTCTCACAGAGGTTGCATTTTATGCTTTTGTTAGAGTCAACACTGCTATGAAATGTCACAGTGTACTATTTGACAGCTCAGGCTCTGTGGTGCTTGGGTCAAGATTCCAGCCCTATGCCTGATCACTTTAGGGTCAAAGGTCAATTACTATCTCTCCATTCTTTAGCTTATCATTGGTAGAACGAGATAGAACATTATGGGCAATTATAAAAGCTGATTGTCTCACTGTATGCAGGAAGCCCAGGCCAACATGGTGTGTGGTTAAATCTTCAGTGATGTTGATTGTTATTGTCTTTGGGGTTAAGCTCAGTGCTGAGCATCCTGTCATAGGAAATATGAGCATTGTCCCTTTGACCCCATGCTCCAACAGTGCCTGCTAGTTTGTGCCTCTGTCTATATTATTTGCTTCCTTGTCACTGTGACAGAAACAACTTCTGTCATACTTGACAGAAACAACTTAAGGGGGTAAGGTTTACCTTGGCCCATGGTTTCAGAGGGTTCTATCCATGGTTGCTCAGACAGAATGTCACAGTGGTGAAAAGTATGGGAGTATACAGTGGGGAAGAGGTGTTCCCTTTGAGGGGGACCCAGAAGCAAAGAATGAAAGAAGAAGGCACCAGGAATAATAGACTCCCAGTAGACTTCCAGTGACCTTCCCACCTCCCCAAAGTCTCCAGAACCTGCAAAACCAGCAAGACCAGTTAGGGACCAAGCTTTCAAACTATAAGCCTGGAGGGAAAGTTTCAGGTTCAAATCAGAACAGCAGATGTCCATGGGGCTTAACAGAGTCTCCCTGTGGCCAGCCCTGCAGCAGGGTAGGTATGTGGGGAAAACAAGTGTTTTAGCTCAACTCTACTCTCCCATTCCAGCTTCAGTGAGGTCTTGAGAGTTGCAGGTCACTGTGCCCCCACACCCACCCACAGGGAGGCTTTTCAGTGCTCTGGCTTCATCTTAAAGAGAAATGGATCTCCACTCCCCACAGTCCCCCAAGCCCTATACTTTCAATTAGTATTTGCATAATCATCCAAGTCTATCAATGGGGATCTGTGATTTCCTCTTAACAGCTGTGTAATGCTTTTCTTTGAAGTCTGCAAGAAATTCAGAGTCTCAAATTAATTTTCCTTGCTATACATAAAATAATTTTTTTTTCCTTAACAACAAGATAACCGAAGTAAAACTTCATTTGCAATAAACAAGGGAGCAGACAACCTCAGACCTGGAGGTCCTGAGCATTCTGCAGAATATCTTGGAGGAAGAGAGGCAAAGTGCACGGAGTGGAGGTGGGTATCCAGCATAGATGGAAGACCCCATAGATGGAAGACCCCAGCATGCTTTGTTGAGGTTTGGGGCACAGGTTGGTTACATCCAGTCCCTTATCTTGCACGAGCTGACTTGGTCAAGCTACTTTGGACTTACATACCAGGAGCCACCTGTGTGATCAAGGAGAGCTGCCTCCTGTTCTGCTGAAATGAAGATGAAGCAGGCTTGAAACAAGGCTGCCAGTATGCAGGACACTGGTGAGCATGCAGTACAGTTAGATCACTGTCCTTATTTGCATTCAAATTTCAGTGTGTTTTGAACCAACCGAGAGACAATAAGAGGCAGCTCTCTGGTTGTGGGGTAAACACTGGCTGTAGCAAGAATACTTGAGCTTCAAGAGCTGGCTCTGGCTGCAAAAGGTAACTCCCATTCCCTATTGTGTCAAAGAGCCCACATTGCTAGTGTCTTGAGCCATGGTTGGTTTGTTTTGGAAGGCCAGCATCTTTGATGCCTCCTTAAATTCAGGGCCCTGAATTTCATCCATGCCTCTAGAAGTTCATTTCTGTTCACTGTTTGACTCCACCTTTGGAGCAGTCTCGAGTGGTCTTTGAGCATTGTGGTAGTGTGCTCTGGCTCCCTGTCCTTGCCACCTTCCTTGGTCAGCTGTTAGGAGAGCGAGCACAAGATGCTTTTCTGCTGGGTAGCAGCGGCACTGTGTAGGATGCGGTTTGGCAGAGATCCCACAGTCCTTTGTAGCGAGAAGCTATATTAATCCCACTTGATTGTTAAAAAGCATCTCTAATGGAATTTCAATTGCACTGCAGCCCCTGGATAAACCTACCCAACTCTGTTAAAAAGCCCGAGATGAAAACATATTTCACTGACAGGGAAGCTGAGCTTTGGTTTTCTGTTGTGGATGTAAAACCACCCTGAAATGTACTAACATTGGACGTCCCCATTTTTATTGTGTTCACGAGTTTGTGATGGAGGAATTTAGGAAGGGCACAGCAGAAACGTTTTACTTGTGACTTGGTCAACTTTCTTGGTTCTCCATGGTGTGCCTCCTGGGGCGGTATGTCCAAGAAGATTCTTGTGATGGACTGGACCTTACATGTCCCTCAGAAACACGGGTATTGAAGGTTTGGTTTCCTAGTGTATCAGAGTTCAAAGGTGGAGTGTTGGAATGTGATTGAGTCATGCAGGAGTTGACCTCCCTTAATGGAATAATAGCTTAATAGGCTGCAGGGAGGTGACAGAGAGGCTACTAGGAGAAGAGAGCTCACTGGTATATGTCCTTGAAGGGAACAGTTGGTCCTGTACTCTCTTTCTCTCTCTTTCCTGACTGCAAGACTTGAGCAGCTCCTCTCCACCCAGCGCTCTGGACCACAAACCCAGGAGAAGATGGAGCCAAGTAATCTCGGACTCAAACCATGAGCTGGTTTAATAAAAATATGTTAGGCTTGGACACTTTGTCACTGTGGCTGAAAGATGACAGAGACACAGTTGTTCCTCTCACACATTAGAGCAGGAAGGGGGCTGCAGAGGTGGAAGTCACTGCCCAGCCAGCTTTCTCTTGCTGCATGGCCTTCCCACGTGGCTGTTTGATCTGTCTGCAGGGTGTGTCTGTTTCCTGGAGTCCTATTCGCTACATGGCGTACAACACGTATGGGGTGAGCTTGGGCCAAAGCTGCGTGGATTCTCAGGACTTGACTTTTTGAGTGTCGTCTCTCGTACCTTCTCTTGTTCACGCAAGCCACAAAGGCTGACCCATGAGCATGGGGAAGGAATTAGACCTCCCTGCTCAACAGAAAGAGAAGCCACCTCTAATGTTCTACAAAAGGCTTCTTTTAAATTCCAACTTTAAAGTGTTTTAATGCCCTCAGATGAGATTCAACATAATGTCTTACTTTAATATTTAATATTTTTTCAAATGTTTCACATAAGAGCAGAGACCATTTCATCCTAGCCCTTAAGATCTTCAAACTGTAAAGACATGTTTCTTAGAATTGACGCGTGTGTGAAGAGAAACTGCTACCAATGAACAAATGGCTGTCTTAGAAATTTGGCTGGGGGGTGATGAGATGGCTTAGCGTATAAGAGCACTGACTGCTCTTCCAAAGATCCTGAGTGCAAATCCCAGCAACCACATGGTGGCTCACAACCACCTGTAATGAGATCTGACACCCTCTTCTGGTGCAGCTGAAGGCAGCTACAGTGTACCTGAGCAAGCAGGGACTGAGTTAGCAGAGTTGACTGGAGCGAGTGGGGTTGACCGGACCATTAGAGGTCTAAAAATTCAATTCCCAACAACCACATCTGTAGGCTCACAACCATCTGTACAGCTACAGTGTACTCATATACATAAAATAAGTAAATATATCTTTTTTTTTTGAAAGAAAGAAAGAAAGAAAGAAAGAAAGAAAGAAAGAAAGAAGGAAGGAAGGAAGGAAGGAAGGAAGGAAGGAAAGAAAGAAAGAAAGAAAGAAAGAAAGAAAGAAAGAAAGAAAGAAAGAAAGAAAGAAAGAAAGAAAGATTTGGCTGCTGTAAATTAGGGTAAAGCATTCTGTCTCCAGGGAGCCAGGCTCATCTCCAGTTCTTCTAGGGGTCACCTGGTTTCTAGCAAAAGACTGGAGCTGCTTATAAGTAATGGTCACCATGAATGTGTGACAACCATACATTGCCCTGGGTCCTCTGTGCTTGTTCTCTGGGTGGCTATGTTCTGAGAAAGTTGTTGCAGTGTGACGCAGACGCAGACGACACTGGGCAAGCAACAGAAGCTTCCCCAGCCTCAGACCTCTTGTTACTCTGAAGGCTGAAGCTGGAGATGATGGTGTTGGCAGAGTCGCTCCCTCCCAACAGCCTTTTCCAGGACCGGCTACAAGCTTTGGTGATTTGATGGCAAACTTTTCTTCTTTGGTTCATAGATACATCACTCTGGTATCTGCTTTCCTGGTGGCATGACTTCTTCCCCATGTCTCTGCTCGGATCTCTTCTCTGTATAAGGACACAGTTGGACTGGGTTGGGACCTTTCTCTTCCAGTACTGCTTCATCTTTATAGATGCTGATTGTGGTGGTCTAAATAAGGCCACAGGTGAGGTCTTGGGGGTTGGGGTGCCAATATATGAATTTCAAGGAAGACAGAGTTCAACTCACAGCATGGGATTGCCTTTGAGAATTAATGATTTTATTTTTTCCATGGGAAATAAGCAAGTAAAGCCACAAGAATAATGTCATGCTAAGACAAATGTAAATCAAGACAGAGAGGTATTGTGAAGAAAGTAAGGTCATTGAATTTTAATATTAATGCATCCAGTTGTCCATTTATCCCTCAAGACCAGGTTCCCCAGATAGAAGTGCATGTATTTTTCACCAGGGGTGAAATGTGACCTATAAGGAGGTGGTTTTCTGTGCTATACATCCAGATGGCTGTCCAGGCCACCCTTATCATAAGGCCCAGTTGACAGAAAGCCTTTCCTTCTTCTGGGACTGATGATTCACTTCTAAGTCTCCTCACTGGCCCGTCACAGACTCATCTTTTCTGGTCTCACAGCTCAGGAGTTGAATACACTTCTATGGAGAAGACTTAAGAGAGCCTGTGTGGGTAATGGTTATTTAATTCAGACTATGAGTCATCTATTCTCTCTGTTATTTATGCTCTAACTTATTCATATCTTCTAAAATTGTTATCATGATTTATTTAATTAGTGAAAATATTGTAATTCTACATATCTGTATGACAGAGTATCATTTCAAGAATGTGTGCCATGTATAATGTCATATAGGGTAACTGGCATATGTGTGTACACAGACACACACACACACACACACACAACTTAAGCATTTCTATCTTTACGTTAGGAACATTCAACATCATTTCTGCCACCTATTTTAAGTACATAATTGTTAATCACTGAGGATTTCCTACTGTGCTAGAGAATAGGAGTCATTCCAGGCCACTTCTGTGCCATTGTTCAACCCCTCTCTGTACCCCCTCTCCACCTTCTCCAGCCCCAGTAACCACAGCTCCACTCTGCTTCAGCAAGATCAGCTCTTATCACAGTTTGAGATGTTGCTTTCAATTCTTCCAAAGGCAGGTTGTGGCCACTCCTCCACCCCCCACCCCCCAGGCCTCTTCCTGGCTTCCCAGCACAGCAGGAGCAACCATTTACTGTTGTCATGCTCCATGTCCCTGTGGGTCTCATCGGGGTCTCACTGTGGCGTGCAGCATGTTAGAGATAACACATTTAAAAGTACCTAGGAAAGTGGTGCAGCTCACTGAGTTCCCCAACAAAGGAGCTGGAGAACCACATTATTGCTCTGTTCTTGTTCTTGGCAATATTGCTTCTTAACAATTATTACTTGCTGATTGATCTGTTTGTTGGTTTTTAAGACAAGGTTTTATGTAACCCAGGGTAGCCTCAGGCTCTCTGTGAGCATGGTATTGAACCTCTGATTCTCGAACTTCCATCTCCTAAGAACTGGGATTAAGGGTGTCTGTCACCAGACCCATCATGACACTGCCAAGTCCCTACCACAGCACCACAGGCTGAAAGAGGACTTCGAGAGCCACCCAGTCAGTTGCCAGGGAATACAAAACAAAAGCAACAACAAACCCCCCAAACTCTGTAGCCTTTCACCAAATGAGAGTCCATTCTTTTGTCCTATTTAAAGACTGTCCAGCATTGCACTTCCCTTAGCAGTGCCCATATGTAAGCAGCATAAATGCATAGGCTGCAATGCTGGGCAGGGAACCTTAGGTTTCACATTTGACATCCAGTACTCACATGCAAAGTTACAGCTGCCAGACTGCATTGTAGTCACCATTTCAGAATGATGTGCTTTCAATTTGTCTTCCTTTTGGAATTTTCCCTTCCCTTCTCCTCCCCTCCCCTCCTCTCCCTCCCCTTCCTCCCCTCCTCCCCTCCCCTCCCCTCCTTCTCTCCCTTGTGCTCTCCTCTTCCCTCCTCCTTCCCTCCCTCTTCCTCCCCATCCCTTCTTCCTTCCTTCCTTCCTTCCTTCCTTCCTTCCTTCCTTCCTTCCTTCCTTCCTTCCTTCCTTCCTTCGGTCCTCTCTTGACAGGATCTCACACTGTAATCCACACAGGTATGGGATTTGCTGTATAGCCAGACCATGTTTGCCTCAGCCTCCCAGAGCTGGGATTACAGGCATGAGCCACACACCAGGCTTTGCATTGCCTCGTTTTTCTTCATCTGTTTTTGTTTGTTTGTTTGATTTTTTGGGTTTTTTGTTTTTTGTTTTTTGTTTTTTTTTTTTTTTGTTTTTTTTCAGGGCAAGAGTGGGAGCCTAGCAGCTCTCTGTGACCTTTGTGTGAGCCTAGCACTGGCATACATCATACTAAGGTGCATTTTCTTTGGGTTATTAGTAGTTTTATCCTAGCAAACCATAGATTATCATCACATTACCTGTGCAAATTGTTGACATATGTCATCTGTGCTTTAGTGCCACTGAGCCAGTTCTCCTTACCCAGGCCTTGCAGAGGTGATGGCTGACAGTGTCAGAAGAGCTTAGTGAAATGCACTTGTGTTCTGGGGCAATACCACATTCCTCTCCTTAGACACCCGGCCATCCACCTCTACTGCTCAGGTCGATTCATGCTGCATGACTGACACTGGGCACCATATGTAGCATGTAGGTTCTTCTTCCCTGCTTTAAACTCTGGGCGGATCCCACTCCTAGCCACTGCCCTCATTTCCTTGGATCTGCGGATGAAAGACACACATACACATAGCCATAAAGCAGCAATTGGGCTCTTCTAAGTCTCCTGTGGCTAGCATTCCTCTCTCTCTGGTACTCCTGGATAAACACCTTAAATCTGCCCTCAACTTAGTTGTAGCAAAACCTGGACTTTTGGTCTATCAGGCACCAGTCCCCATCCCCGAGATCTCTGGGTTACCAGGGACTTGACACATGAATGCTCTATTTCTGACTTAGGTACTTCTGCCGCCATGAGAAGATGGCACTTGCACAGGTGAATAGCTTGTCGTAGCCCAGCTGCTCAGCTTGTCTTCTTGGTCTGTTAGTACCATGCTGTCACTGATGGGCGTGGTACGCCAGCATTAATGCTGTGCGTTCCTGTTCAGTTGTCATCTGGGAAGCATAAGATGCCCAACCTGCGATACTGGGTCTTCCCTGTGTGCTCAGAGGGCCTGCTCTTCAGAAGGCAAATGCCAGCTAGTGATCAGCACACCCTGATGCAAACTGAGAAGCAGCCCCTCTTTGGTGTGGCTGAAAACCACACACTAACATTTTTTTTTCTTCCTATATCAAGCAAGCAAACATTACATTAAGCCCATTCATTTGGACTGAAACTCATCTCCTCTGTGAATTAATTTGATTCAGGGATGGAATCAGGGCAGTTGACAGCTCACTGGCAAGCTGTAGGTGTTGTGAAAATACAGCGCTTGTGCTCAGCCCTGAGGATCAGAGCAGCCAGCATCCACTTATTTATAAAAGCAGCTTACAGGGAGGTAGAGTGGGACTGTGGGAGATAGTTATGCTTCGTGATTGCTGTTTGGACTTCTAAAATAAACGTCATCTTCTAGAGCAGTTTCATATGTATGGAAAACTAGGGTGGTTGTCTAAAGCATGCCCCGGGTTCCCTCCACTGGTCACATCTTGGATTTGGGCAGTACATTTATGAAAGTTAATGAGCCAGTGCTAATGCAGCATTATTAATTCAAGCCCACAGTTAACTCATAGTTCTTTAGTGTATGCCCAGATCTCATCCAGGTTGCCGAGTTAGGGGTTGAATCTGGTATGACCCCACATCCCTCTTCCTCCCCCACCCTTCTCTTCTCCCAACCTCTCCCACTCCCTTCCCTTCCCTTCTGCCTCCCTCCCTCTCCCTCTCCCTCTCCTTTCCTCATCCTTGTCCCTTCCTTTTCCCTCTTCTCCCTCTCTTCTCCCCTCTCCCTTTCCTTCTCTCTCTCTCCCTTCACCTCCCTCTCCCCCTCCTTTTCTCTCTCCCTTCTTCCTTGTCTCCTTCTTCCTCCCTTCCTTCTCCTGTCCCTCTCCCCTCCCCTCCCCTCCCCTCCCCTCCTTCTCCTCCTTATCTCTCCTCTCCCCTTGTACCTTCCCCTCCCCCTCTTCAGTTTGATGTTTGTCTCCAGCCACTATGAGTAAAAGTATGTGGAGAGGTGGGAGAGAAAGAGAAGCAGGATGGTTTGATCACTATGAAGAGAGGCAGAACTGGGGACATGTGGGTGGAGAGGAACAGCCTGATGTGAGGAGCCTGAGATGCCACCTGAGATTATGGTGATGTCCCTGCCTATGCTGCCACTGAAGGCCATGACTGGGTCTGTGTTGATGTCTGTGGCTCATATTACCACCAAAGGTCATCTGGTCATCCCTGGTCTGGGCTGGTGCCTGGGACAATGCTGATATGAGAGGGCTGCACAGAGCTGGCCCTGCTCCTCGCTGGCTATGTAACTTGGAAGAGTGGCCCTGTACCTCACCTTGGCTCCACAGTCGAGCTGGCTATGGGTATGGGTATGGGGGTATGGGTATGGGTATGGGGGTATGGGTATGGATATGGGTATAGGGGTATAGGTGAGCTGGCCCTTAGAGCATGTGAACAAGAGAGCTGGCCCTGCTCATTGCCAGCTATGGCATTGAGTGAGCTAGCCAGAGCAATGCTAGAGACCTGGCCCTGGCAGTGTGAGGACAGGAAAGCTGGTGGGCTGACCAACTCAGCTATCACCTAGGTCCAGATCCAGTGCTTTGAGTTGGCCCACCCCAACATCTACCCATCTATGAACTGCTGGAGTGCATGAAGGGTCTGGTCCTGAAGCAGATCTGAAGCTTGAGGATCCCTGTAACTCAGGGTAACAACAGGATGTCCTAGAGGAGGGAGGATCTAATATTGATAGAGTAGCAGAAGCCCGAGGCCTCAAACAAGACCAATGACTCATTGCTGTGAACATTTGTAAGCAAAGGTGTGTGGACAAAAGGCTATGGTGTGTGACACACAGTGACAACCTACAGCTTCCACAGTGCCTTAGGACTTTACTGCCGTGAACAGACACCATAGCCATGGCAAGTCTTATAAAGGACAACATTTAATTGGGGCTGGCTTACAGGTTCAGAGGTTCAGTCCATTGTTATCAAGGCAGGAGGAACATGGCAGCATCCAGGCAAGCATGGTGCAGGAGGAGCTGAGAGTTCTACATCTTCATCTGAAGGCTGCTAGCAGAATCCTGGCTCCCAGGCAGCTAGGATGAGGGTCTTAAAGCCCATGCCCACAGTGACACACCTACCCCAACAAGGCCACACCTCCTAATAGTGCTACTCCCTGGGCCGGGCATATACAAACCATCACACACAGTGAGATTTCTGTTTGTTTTTTATTTTCATTTTGAATGGGAAGTTGCAAGGGTGGAGGACAGACATGAAGAGAATGGGAGATAAGTGGGATTGGGGTGCATGATGTGAAATTCAGAAAGAATACACACACAGACATACACACATATATGCACGCACATGCACACACACACACACACACACACACACACACACACGTTGCTGGTATGAGCATGCCCCCTACTTCCATGAGGCCATTTTACACACTTCTAACATAGTCTTCTTCCTCCTTCACACTTATCACTCCATTCTAGGATCCTTTGTCACCTTAAATGCTTACATTTTTGGCCAGTGTATGGATTTGTTCTTTGTGCTGTATGGAGCATTGGCTCAAACATGTGCCTGTTGCCACATGTCCACTGTCTCAGCATTGTAAAAGTGGCACAGCTCTCCAGCCTTCCCCCACTGCACTGACTTCACTAGGCTGCAATCACTCTGGCTGTAGTTTTGACTTTCCTGACTGTGAGCCATATCGTTGGAACTGGATAATGAGAACTGAGGTAAACGGATCAGGCGTGAGGTGAGATAAAAGGTATGGGCCAGGTGTGGGCTGTTTAGCTCTAACTGTGGTACCAGGGGCTCATCTTGTCCGCCTTGTTTTTTCTTTTGGGGGGGGTTGTTTTGTTTTGTTTTTGTTGTTTGTTTTTTATTTTCCTCCTCTTTGGTCTTCTTTGGATTTCCCCTAGCCATTCTTGTGTCTTTTTCAGCTGTTATGCGTCATCCTGGAGCTTTGCTGGCGTGGAGAGCCATGGGGGTGGGGTGACTTAATCTGCTGACAGACTTTCGTGGGTCATGTACCTGAGCTATGGTTATCACAAATGTTTCTTAGACATCTTTTCTCCCAGGGAAAGACTTTTTATCCAGATGGGAGAATGTGCTGGTAAAGTCTGTATTCTACAGAGTAGACGAATACAGGGACTTTTGTCTACACTCTACCAAGACCAGGCTTCCCCATGCACAGCCCACAGGTGATCCTCCTGGGCTCTCAGGCAGGAGAACCTGAGGCTGTTCTTAGAGACTGAATGTCCTGAAGTCTGGGGATTCCTACGCACTGCCACTCAGCGCCTTTTTACTCTTGGCTAGCCTGGGCACAGCTCCTAGCATTTGGCAACCAATCTTTTAAGGGCTCCAAAACCTTCTCCAGCTAAGCAGATGCTGGACTCTGGCTTCACAGGATTCAGATCCCAAAGAAGTTTGTTCTGGATTCCACTTCTCCAGAGAATCAGGGGAAAGCCACCCATCTGCAGTGTGCTCTTTGGTGCCGACCTATAGAAGCAGAGGCTGGATGTCACCGTTTGCGTTTTTACATAGGAATTGTTACTCCATATGAATCTCTCACTAGTGGCTTGTGTGTCCGGAATCTGGGCATCTTTACCTCTAGTCTTGGGATGTAAGTGCCCTCTGCTGTGCTTGCGTTGACAGCAGCCATTAGCTTCAGTGGTTGGAGAATCAGGGCTTCTGAACCGGCAAGGATGATGTCATGGTTGATTCGACCTGAATTCTCTTGTATTCTTGCAAAGGAATTGGGGCCTTCCTAAGCAGCTTAGGCAGAAAGACTAGGGTGCATAGCTGAGCATGGTGGAGCATGGCTGAGGGAGGAGGAGGTCTGTAAATTGGAGGACAGTCTGAGCTAGACAGAAAGACCTTTTCTCAAAGCAACAACTAAACAAAACCCTACCATTCAACTCCCGGTTCTAGAACTGGCCAATGCTTTACAATTGTGTCTGGCTCTCATGTTTCTTCCTCTCTCCACTGGGTCTAGTTTGAAAACACAAGAGCTTCTGGAGCTCTTAAGACTCTCTTCTCATTCATCTGAAATTAAATGACAGCCTGCTGTAAACTGGCTTCTGATGCCTGTGGCAATGCCTCGGGCAGCACCAAGGTGCTCCTGGAACCTTCCCTGGGAGCTCCCGTTCAGTGTGAGTGGGCGGCACAGATGTCAAAATAAGACAGCCTTGCTTTTTATACCTCTGTTTTGAATAGAATAGTTATTTTAAATGGCATACAGTGAAAATGTAGGTTTTTCTATGGGCCTTTAAGCAAACTGGCTTCGAGTCGCTCAGTTTTGCAGAGGAAAGGGCTGGAGCTATGTGCTGTGCGAAGAGGACATCTGGTTGCAGAAACTGGTTCCTACCTATTCGTTGCCAGTTTGCTTCTGTCTGTTGCGCTAAGCCAGAAGCTAAGCTAGCACAATTGTCCCTTTATTTGTACTGCTGAGAATTTGCCATCAATGAATATTGTTATTCTGTTGAAACAATTGGAAAAAAAATAGTACCTCAAATCAGGACAGGTCTGTGGGGTCACTGTGGGGACCAAGTTTAGGCAGACACTCAGTTATGAAGGATCTAATCTGCAAATAAAGGGGGGACAGGGCAGCCAAGCTGTGGATGTCTCCACAGAGCTTCAAAATTCCCTGTTCCTGTACTGTCCCTGTACAGAAGCCACACTGTGACACCTTGGGAGGAGACAGCATGTGACCTTATTTCATTCATTTGTCCATTACACCATACCTTTCTGTAGGTTTCTTTGAGACCACTAGAACAGCAAGGTGTCACATGAGTTGGCCACACAGCCTTTGTACAAGCTTTCTGGGCTAATACATAAGTATTATTGGCATGGACACAATCACACAATCGGGATTTTCTATGGTATATCTAATGCACTTGAGTATTTAAACAAGCCAGCAGTTATGGTAATTTTAATGGGAGATTCCTGTTCCACTTTGCATAAGTGATGAATTTAAATTTGATTGAGTCTTTGAATGCAAATCCTCAGAGAATAAAGATAGAATTCCTTAATGCTTCGTGGTCTGCCTCTGAGTATTTTGATTCAAGTATTTTATTTTTACATTATTCCATTTACCAGGGCATTTGAAAAAGAACATAGTTTTGCCTTTGGCTTTGTAATTACCATAATCTGATTACCATACTTTTTTAATGGACCAATAGGCAAAATATGCCTGAAAAATTTGAGGTATAGCAGAGTTGACATTTGTGCTCCAACACATTTCATTGTGTTGGTGGTAGTAACCATATATTTGAAAGTGGCAATAACTGAAAGTACTTGGGGTCATACACTGAGTTCTGTTTGACCATTGCATTTAATTATTAAACACTGAATTCCTTATTCTCCCTCTAAAACTTCCTTTGAATGGTAACTTTCACTTCTCTTTAATACAATGCTTTTACTGCTTGGCAAAATTATACTTGTACCAAAAATTTGTCCACAATACAATCATATTGTATATGGCTTCTGAAATGTCATTAATTTGCCTTGTAACTTGAGAGGACTTCGGATTGGAGTATGTAAGAGGTTTTGGCAGATGGGCTGTGTCACCAAGCATAACAGGGATCTAGGCTGTCATCTCTCACCTTTTAAAAGGTGTTAACTGCAGACAACCTTATATGTATGCACAAGAAGAACATGGTGTGCCCAGCTGGCCTTCTGCGGCCTGCCGTGAGCACTACTTGCTCCTGGCCATTCTTGTCATTGGTACCCACTGCTGCTCCCCCTATAATGAGTGGAGCCAGCATGGGACATCGGACTATTTCATTTCTAGATACCAGAACATGGTCCCTTCTCAAAATAGTCTGCCATGATTGTCCTGTAAGTATAGTTAATTGCTTTTATTGTTAAATGTGCCTTGTGTTCAGGTTTCTCTTTGTCTTTCTTCTTTTTGCTTTTGGCTGTCTCTCTTAGTTTTGTTTTGGTTTTTTTTTTAACCCCTCCTTTCTATTTTTCCTTGCTGCTGGAGACCACATGCCCAGCTATGATCCTTACATCCATGTGCTAGAAAAATGTAGTCGTAAACAGCTTAACAGTGGAGGCACAGTCAGAAAATGGGATGTCAATTGATTTCATCATTGACCAGATACTATGAAGTCATTTGCAGAAACAGGATGCTATAGGCAAGTGGCCTCTTGGTGTAGTCAGGAAACAGGGAAGCCTTGGGAGGCTAGTGTGGGCAGTGGTCAGCTAATATTTAATAGGTAGGAACACCCTTCTAAATAATGATGAAAAGCTCTAGCGTGCAGGCTAGAGGCATAGCTCAGTTGATAGTGCACTGACCTAGGCTGAACAATGTCCTGGGTTTGGTCTTCACAACCACATAAGCTGGGAGTGTTGCTGATTGTCTGTGACTAGCGCTCAGGAAGGTAGAGGCCGGAAGATGACAAGGGAAAGGCCAGTCAAAGCATCCTCATGTAGTTCATGGCTACCGCTAAGTGCTTCGTTTTAAAGTAACTTAAGACCACTCTCCAGTTACACACTAGCCTAGTAGAAGGCTCACTTGCTTCGGTTTGTTGTTGTTGTTGTTGTTGTTGTTGTTGATGATGATGATGATGATGATTCTGCTTTTATGAATTTTCACTTTCTTTTTCAATTAGTTTGCTCTCGCAGCTATATAAAACATTTACTGTTACAAAGGTAAACATGTGTAATTCAGTATCTCTTAGGACCTGTAGTTGACATCCCTGCTCTCCCTATCCTGTTCTTTACCTTTCCCCCCAATCCCAATCCCCCATCATTACTGGCTCTCCTTTGTGTTTTTTCTCAGTTTTGCTGAATGCTTGGAATTAAACGTTACCCACGTTCTGCTTTTGTTTAGAACTCGTGAGTAAACAGTGCACCGTCCATAGAGTGCAGTATGCTTGTGGTCCCTGTGTGCAGCTGTCACTCTCCGTTCTGTAACATGTATGTACACAGTGCCTTATCCTGAGGGTCAAAGGGTGGCTATGTAGACAGGATTAAGCCCTCCACAGTTGCATCGGAGCCATCAGTGGGATGGACGTTAACTCCTGTGTCTTTGATTTCCCTGTAGTGGCTTTTATAGAGAGCACGTAAGATTTTTATTTTGTAAGGCTAAATGGATCAGGTTTTTGTTGTTGTGGAAATCCAGTTATATGGTCTATTTCGCAACTTGAAAGCTACAGAGGGGTTTCAATATTCTTCTAGTACTTAAATAGCTCTTCTCTGTCTCTCTTTTCCTCGCTCTCCCCCTCCTCCTTCCCTCTCTTGTCCGTTACTTACCCTCTCGTTTGCATTTCTGTTCAATTTGGAAATCATTTTGATGTAATTGGCAAGAAGCAGCTGCATTGTTTCCCTTGTCTGTACAGCGAGTAGCTACACCAGGCCAGTTATTAGCACTGCCTTTTCTCGGTGGCTTGAAGTGACTCCTCGTCTACTAGATTGTTGTAGATGAATGTGTCTGGTTCAGGAGATTTCATTTCTGTTCCATTTCTCTATCAGTTCACAGATCAGTATCACCCAGTTTCATCCCAACAGACACTTTATAGGATACTGTAATATCTCCAGGGCTAGCCTTCCTTGTTATTCTTTATTGATTTTGCTTAGTTGTTCTTCCAGATGAGGCATATAATCAATTTTTCTGCTCTCTAGGAAACAATGATGGTAATTTTGCATTATCATAATGACATTAAGTTTATGGATTAACTTTGGGAGAACTGGCTTTATTTTTGTCTCTCTCTTTTTTTTGTCATTTTATTTTATTTTATTTTATTTTTAGATGGAGTTTTATGGATACCGGGCTGGCCTCGAACTTGCTATGTTTAATTACTGTGTATTACTTACTCTTGTCATTGCTGAGCCAAGATATTGATGGAAGCAATTTAAGGGAGGAAGAGCTTATTCTGCTCACCATTTGAAGGTGCAATAAGTGATGGAGAGAAGTTACAGTAGCAGGAGCTTCAGCTGCTGATCGTACTGCATCCACAGTCAGCAGGCAGATGACGATGAAAGCTAATGCTTTCCTTTCCCTTTCTATTCAGCCAGGGACCCAAGCACGTGGAATGGCACCTCCTACAGTTGGAATGGGGTCTGCCTACATTGATTAACCTAGCCTAGAACCCCCTCACAGACATGCCCAGAGATTTATCTTCTAAGTGGTTCTGGATCCTGTCATCATTAACCATCACAGTGGCCTGGGATGACTTCCTGCTCATCCTCCTCCTATCTCCAGCCGAGATTACAAGCAAGCATGACCACACCTGGTTATGCAGTGCTGTGGTTCTAACCCAGGGCTTCATGATGCTAGGCAGGGACTCTATTGAGCTACACACAGACCTCTCCTCTGGTGTTGATGTACTCTTCTCCCTTTTTCATAGTCTATCTTTCTGCCTATTTAAGCTCTCTCCTTTCATGAGCATGGCGCCGTTTCATCATATGGGGTTTGGGCGATACCTGGAATGTTCTCAGTCTTGCATTTGTGTATTTTACTACTGTAGATGTGCTTCCCCTCTTACTGTAGTCTGTAACTGGATATATGTGGTTCGAATGTACATTACCAATTTCTATATATTTGTTTTACAACCCTTTGAACATTTTCTTGTACTTTTTATTGTTTATATAAATTTTTTATACAAATATAGCCACACATTCTACAAATAAGAGAAATGAACTTTATTCACATGTCTTATTCCTCTACTCATCATCTCTTGCTTACCTGTGTGGGGCTAACATCTTAATCTCTAAGCTCTCTTGAAGCTCCCTAGACAC
Organism: Mus pahari; assembly: GCF_900095145.1. NCBI lineage: Eukaryota > Metazoa > Chordata > Mammalia > Rodentia > Muridae > Mus > Mus pahari. The sequence goes on along the minus strand of NC_034590.1, from coordinate 36,811,610 downwards.
AGTCCATGCCCCTTTATTCCATATCCTGGTATGAAAAGTCCAGTTGATTCTGTTCAGTTAAATGCTGATTGCTAAGTTGTATACATTACAAGTGAATATATTTTCATGCTAGAGTATGATGATAATGTCCTCCAATTTTCGCTTACTGTTTTGAAATGAAGGAATGTCAAGAATTTTCTACCTCATTTAGCTGCTTTCCCCAACTCTGTCAACATGTATTAATGTGTTCCCTTGAGGTGAATCATGCATGTGTTTCTGGAGTGAAGTTACTTCGAGTGATTCTTGCCTTCCTGAATTGGCCGCCCTCCATAAATTGAGTCACAGCATGACATGGTCTTTGGTTCCTGTCTCCATCTGTAGTAGTTTCTAATATTCATCTATTGCAGGAATGTTGTATAGGCGTCCTTCTCCTTATGATAAAGATATGCTTTTAAAAAAAGACAGTACATTTTTTCCAACAAACTAAGGAATATGGAGAAGTAGCAAAAGCAACATCAATTCCCAGAGTACCCAGAAATGATCAGTTTAATATTATATGTCCATAAATCCAGAAGCACTTAATCATATAGCGATAACAGATTTGAACTGAGGAGGAATAATACTGAGGATTACCTCTTTGTTTGTTTGAATGTGTAATAATACAGGGTCTCTATACAGCCCAGACTGACCTTGAATTCCCTGTCTTCCTTTGCCTGTTGCCATTGTAAAATACCCTGACAAAGCAATTGAAAGGAGAAAGAGTTTGTTTTGTCTCACAGCTCAAGACTGTCGCCTATCGTGGTAGGGAAGTCACAGTGGCAGGAGCCTGAAGCAGCTGGTCACATGATACCCACAGTCAGATGTGGAGAGGGATGAATGCTCATGCTTAACCTGACCTCTCCTTTTTAATCAGCCTGAGATCCCAGCCCAAGAGTAATTCCACTCACAGTAGGTGGTTCTTCCCACCGTAATTAACCTAATCAAGATAATTGCCCACATGCTGCCATGTGACACTATTCCTGAGGAGACATGAACAAATATTCACCCAAGATAAAGCATGGATATCAGGCCAAATTAAAAACTGCCAAAGTCCAGTTTGGTTGAAGCACTGAGTTTGCTAGGGTTACTTATTGGAGTATGGGTGAGGAGTTACTTGCAGAATCAGATACAACAAAAAGGCAGTTAACTGCATCAAGCAAAAGCCTACTCCAGCTTGGGCTAATGAAAACCAGCACTCTTCTGCACAAGATGAGGTATCTTGAAAGGTCAGAGAGTCTCCTCTCCACAGTCTTTACTGCATATATAACCTTGGAGAAGGAAAAAATCTGGTAAGTTTCAGGGATTTCCTGAGACTTGTTAGTTGTTTACTTAAGTCTTAATGAGCTTCAAAGTGGAACTTCATGAGACTTAACAAGTTTCCCTTTAAAAGTTACTGAGTCTTGAGGGAATGGCCAACCAATAACTGGCCCAACTTGAGACCCATCACATAGGCAAGCACCAATCCCTAACACTGTTAATGATACTCTGTTATGCTTGCAGACAGGAGCATATTGTCCTCTGAGAGGCCTTACCCAGCAGCTGTCTCAGACAGATACATCATACCCACAGCCAAACAGTGGATGGAGCTTGGAGACTCTTAGGGAAGAATAGGAGGAAGGATCGTGAGTCCCAAAGGGAATAGGGTTGTGGGAAGAGGTGACTGGGAGGGAGCAGGAGTAGCATGTAAAGTGAATAAGTAAAAAAATATAAAATTAAATTAAAAACAAGAGTTACCGAGTTTTAAGGAGCCTCTACCTATGATGGGATATTTCATTTTTAAGGAAATTGCTAAACAACATGGGAGTGCCCAGATGCCTGCTTCCTAGGCAACTCCAATGCCCATCAAATGACAATTGGGAGTGACTGTTATAGTTCTCATGTAGCTGAGGCTGGCTTTGAACTACTTAATCCTCCTGCCTCCATATCCTATGTGCTGGCATACTCTACCATGGTTGTCTACTATGTGTGCTTTAAGAAGTTGTATTAAATTTAGTTTAATGGGATAGATATTATTGATTCTTCTTTCTATTTTCTTTTTCCTTTTTATTTCTTGCAGTGCTGAGGGTTGAATTCCTCCCCCTAACTAAGCATATCCCCTACCTCACCACAGAGCTCCTGTTTACATTTTGAACATTTGTCTTTGAAATAATTGGAATTGGAGTTCATAGCAATCTTCAGATTATAAGTCTTCCCTTACGCAGCATTTCGTTTCTAGAGTTCTCAAAGGCTTCCAGGGTCTACACGAAGCCTCTCGTTGTAAGCGCAGGCAGCCTCTTTTCTCCTCAGACTAACTCTGGAAGTGTCACCCTTCCTCCCATGCCAGTGCTTTGATTTTCACTCCTGTCTTCTCTGTTCCCGGCTGCTTCTAAATTATTTATGAGGTTTGCAATGGTGGGGTTTTAATTCTCACTTTGTAATTGGTTTCTTTAGCTTTGTCTCTGGTCTCCTTTTCATCCTAGCCTCATCTTTTATCACTTCCGATCTTTCTTCTGCTGGTCTCATCTTCTCATTAGCTTCCTGGGCTCCAGGCAGTTGCTGGAGGGAGCTTGTCTCTGGGCGTTTTCTTCCCTGTGCGTGAGCTCTGTTTTCACGCGTCTGGGTCCGTTTGCTTCCTTGCCTGATAGATCTGTGTTTGCACATGTGCCCTGCCAACACTTTGTCCTGCTCAAGCTGGATATAGTCCTTCCCTCCCTGCACTCTTGAACATGGCTGGGAAGTGTGTGGATGCTTCTTGACAGGCTCTGTACCCCATGGAGACCTGTCTCTTCCCGACAGAAGCTCACTTTCAGACATGGATGATGTCATCAAAGAGTGTCCCGCCTAAGAGCGGGCATCCAGAATGCACAGCTACTCCACACTCTCTTGCTACAGCTCTGGAGTCCTGTGTCCTTTCTGAAGCCCCGTAGTGTGTCCTCTTGACTGAGGCAGGCGGGGGTGTGGAACAGAGCTATGAGCATCACTCACTTCAGTCTAGACTTTTCCTTTTTGGTTGATCTCATGCAGGTAATGCATGAAATTTTACAGCAAAGAGAACAATTTAAAACTCCCTAGCACTACTAATGGCCAGCTTAGCTCTTACCTCCTCTGATTCGAAAACGATGAGGTGATGAGAATTCTCCTGATTCTGTCTGCTCACAGTGCTCTTGGGAGTGAGGTGGTGGTTCGCAGAGGGTAGGGGGAGACTCCAGTGTAGTATCCCCTTCTCTGTTGATTGCTGTCCCTGGTGACCTTTCTGGTTCATATACGCGATACCATTCTCCTCCTCTCTTTAATTGCTGTCAGTGGTAAGTCTTAAGATGTCTGATTTCTTCATGTGAAGAATCGGGTCACTGTGGTGTGTGAGACAGTTCAGATAATTGTCCTTCAAAGCCTAGGGAACAAAGTTAAGCCTTTATGGGTGTGCTCTTGGAGGGGACATTTGGACTATTTGTGTTTGTTTTTGTTTGTTTGTTTGTGATAGAGTCATCTATGGTACAGGTTGGCATTGAACTTATGACCCTGTGTCTCAAATAGTGAGAAACATAGCTATGTACCTCATCCTTCGCACACAGCTGCCCCCTCCCTCTTCCCCTCTCCTGCACGTCACTTCCTGGGAGCACAGGTAGAGTGGTTCCTCCACCCTGTGCTCCCACCATGATATAGCTAGCCTGAACAGTGACTAAGGGTACTTCTGTGCAATTAATGTAGCATTTTACTTTGAGCAGTGCTACAGTTGCCCTGCACGATCAGCATTATTATCCTACGCCTTCCATAGACAAGGACACTGAGCTACAGGGATTCCTCGCTTGGATGGAACCCAGAGAGACCTTGTCTAGATCCACACCAATGTAGCTGCCTCTGAGAAAGGAGTAAGGGATTCCACTAAACCCTGTAACACGGTGCTGACATAGTGACAGGTACCCGGGCCTTGGCGTCACAGGGACTGACACTGACTTGGCTTCGAAGATGTCATTATCACTATCCTCTACGCCATGACTTCTGAGTGTATTTTCTCACATTATAAATATACACTGAATTGTAGGGAAGCCAATTTTCCTCTATTCTCTGAGGGTTTTTCAGCTGGGTCTGATAATTAAATTGACATAGGAGAGATTAACAGGAAGGAGAAAGCACACAGACTTACACAGCTTTATGCACATAAGAGCCCTCATAAAAAAATTACAGCTAGCAGAAACAGCTAAGCCCACATGCTTTTATCCTGGATGAACAAGGGAGGCAGTTGCCGGAAAACTGTGGGGAAGGCACAGGAAGATAATTATTTTAACAAGGCTGTTTGTTCCAAATTCTCTTGGCTGTGGCTCCTTGTGGGATAATGTCTCTTTTCCCCTGGTGGGGGAAGAGTAGCTTTCAGATGAGATTTATTTATTTATTTTTCTGTGTCTTGTTTTCAGGAAGACAAGTCTTGTTTCGTCTGGGTGTGCCTGTGATCCAGGGTGGGGGTGAGGGGGTTTATTTATTTGGACTATGTGTGTTATTATTTTTGTTTGTGTTATTAAATAGTTCAGTCTGGAAGACATAGTGAGTTCTAGGCCATACTGAACTATACAGAGTAAGACCCTGTCTCAAGAATACACACACACACACACACACACACACACACACGGACATGTACACCTACATACAGACAGTTCGGTGGTAAAGATCCTGCCCAGAATGCACAAAGCTCTGGGGTTGGTCCCTAGTGCTATAAAGAATAACAAAGCCTTCTTCACAGTAGTGCAAGAAACTTTAACTTAAACCAGACAGCACACTAAAGCAGCCCTACTTAGGGTAGGGCGCTCTGAACCATTTCACATTGGTCTGGAAATATTTCCTCCTCCACTGTGCCAGGCCCTGCCTGCCCTGAGCACTTCACCTGTGTGGCTCCTTCACTCTCCTGGGTGACCTACAAGAGAGCAGACATGATTGTGTGACAAAGGAATCAACGGGGGGATCGGAAGGAGAGAGAGGTGTCTCCCCACGAGGGAGTTAGGCCTCTGAAATCTAGTGCAGGTCTTCAGTTCTCAAGGCCAGGCTTGCTTTGAGTCACCGTTCAGCCCTCTGCTTTGCCTGTGCTTGGAACCAGACATCACCAGACAAGTAAGCATCAGGAGGGGCCACCCACATTCCTGCCGGGGGTGACTGGCAGGGTTGGAGTGGATAGATGAAGTAACCTGTAGGCAGGCATTTTAGGGGAAAGAAGTTGTCGGATTTTCAGTTGTTTATCTTCCAAAAATGTCATATATGTGTATTAAATATTTTCACTGCCAGGCATGGCGATACACATCTATAAACTCAGCCCTCCAGAGGCTGAAGCAGGAAGACTGCGAATCGGAGTGCAGCTTGGGTTGCAGAATGAGACCCCCATCTCAATAAGCCAAACAGTGACATCACATTACAATAGACATTGTAACAATATGTTCTTTCTCTGCCTAAAAAAAAAACAAACAAATAAAAACCTCTTTAATTAGGTGTCTTAGCGCAGACTTGTAACAAAACACCACAGACTGGATTCCTTAAAAGAAAAAAACAGACATTTATTGTCTAAGGTTCAGCCTGGAAGGAGGCTGGAAGCCTCAAGTCAACCTGGATTACCTCCTGTTGCGTAGGCTTTAAATCAAATTAGACAGTCGCTGGTCACCTGCAAGGCATTCATTGTACCACTGTGCACCTGCCTCATCAGGTGGGTCCTTATTGCAGCTTACAGAGCTGGGTTAGATGATCGATAACTTTTATCCCCCTATTTAGTACCTCTCAGCACCATGAAAGCCAGCCAGCAAGGAGAAGACTTCCAGGTCAGAACTATGTCCATCTCTCCAAGTCCAACACTGAAAGTGTCTGGTGTCTTCAGCAATTGGGTGTTAGCATCAAGTTCTGCTTGGCAACCAATAGCAATGGAACAGGGATGTGTGTGTGTGTGTGTGTGTGTGTGTGTGTGTGTGTGTGTGTGTGTGTGTGTGTTTACACATGGTGAGGAGGGCAATCACAGGGCAACCAGAGACAGATAACAGTCAGACATCTCTTTTCTTCTAAGCACAGTAGCTCTGTTAGACAGAAATCACCCTTATAACCTTATAGCTTCATCTGATTTTGATTACCTACGAAAACTCCAACTCTGGTCACAGTAGGGATTTGACAGCAGGATATGGATGGGAGGTGGCGTTAGTCATAATCAGTGTATAGAAATGGAGACATTATTTTTATCTCTTAATCTAATTTCTTCCATTTTTGTTTTTGGCCACGTTTATTTAACACACATCTAATATTGGTTATAATTAAATTGTAAAACCGAGGGGTGAACATCTGCTTCTAAATGTCTGACCTACAAGCCATCTAGAATTTTCTACTTACTTTTTCATTGTCATGTGACAGTAATGATAGGATGTAGTGAGAAATGAGCTTGGGGCAGAGGCACATACGTGTAATCCCAGAATTCAGGCCGCTGAGACAGAAGGGTCATGATGTGGATAGCAAGTTACAGGCTAGCCTGGGCTATGTAGCAACACTCTATCTTATACGGCTCCTTAAAATTAAAGGAAATAATGGTAGTTATCAGTATGCTTGGATTACTTACCCATTTAAATTGACTTTGGGCATTTTACATATTAATTTAAAAATAACAGGTCACCAATTTTTAAACTCAGCTTCTCAGATTTTGATTGTGGCTAAGTAAAAATCTTTTCTTCCTCCCTCCCTCCCTCCCTTTCTCTTTCTTTCTTTCTTTCTTTCTTTCTTTCTTTCTTTCTTTCTTTCTTTCTTTCTTTCTTATAAAAAGGAGATGATGTCCTGTATGGTATAAGTAGATATATATATTTGAATGTAATGTTCTAATTCAGTTACAGAAAACCAGGGAGAAATACAGCTTTAAACAGTTGGGTTCTTGGCAATGAAGCTTAAAAATAGAACATTGCTGAATTTTTCTGTAGGTCGTAGGAACCTTGCTATAACTTGCTCTTGGGGGGAAAAATGTAAGAAAAGTATAAAAACTGGCAGGGTGTGAGTGGAAAGAGGCTCATCTTTTTAGAAGTGAATTCTCAAGTTCCTTAGAAGAAATACCTTGGCACAGAACATTCCAGAAGTGTCCGTCCTACATGGCTTCCCCACCAGCAAGCGTTCTTTCCCACAGACTGATGCTTCTTGGTGCCCTCCAGCCTCCCAGTCACGAGGGAGCACCCTTTCCTCAGACAGTCATCCACACGGCCTTGTACCCCACACTCCATAGCTAAGCATCCTTGATCCCTCACCATTATCACCAAGGGTCCAAGCCTGTGCTGGAATCTTTCCCCAGGACTCTGATTTCCTGCCTCACTGAATTTTGCTCTGTATTTCATCCATGCTCAAGGAACACTACCGGTACCCACAGGGCATTGTGATACTGGTGTCCTGAGGCACTCCCATTATATTCCAAATCTGTCCTCTGTTGTTTAACCTTGTGACCTCTCTGTGTGGCGTCCAGGTCAGCGGGAGTCTTACTGTCCTCCCTCCCTCCCTGGCTCTCACCATGTCCTGAAGACCAAGTCCTGAGTCATTCTCTTTGTCCATCTTTCTACCGTGATTTCAGCCACACTCGTCAGCTTAATAATGTCTCTGGTTTTCTGTCTTGGGCTCCTGACTCCGTGCATTCAACTGCCTGGGCAAGGTGTGTATGTGAATTTCTGGCTAGACACAGCCACAACAGAAGAATAACCCAAGGACTTAAAAGCCAATTAAGATGACTTACAATATTCATAAATACTTACAGGGTGTTAACAGTTTAGTATACTCCTGCAGATCTAATGATCAAATCAGAGTTATCTCCATTTTTGTCTTTGCAAACAGTATCACTTCTCGGTGTTAGGAATCCACAGGGTCCACTCTTGTTAGAGTTGCACCACTGTGCTTGGAGACGGTAGCATAAAAGCCTTGTAAGTAAATATACTTTGGTTCCTGTTAGCCAGGCTCTGCCTCCTTTCCCCAAACCCTCCCTATAGCAGCACAATATGGCCACTTCCTTGAGCTTCTACAGTTGGCAAGTGAACACGTTGTGTCTGACCTTTTCTCACTTAACATAGTATCCTACAGGTCCACCCATGTTGTTTCAAATGATAGGACTTTGTCATTTGGTGAGTGAATAATAATGTTTGTGTTAATTCACTATGTTTTTGTTCATCTGTAGGTCAGTAGATTAGTAGGTCAGCTTGGTTAACCATCTTGGTTAAGTCTGTATCTTGGCTATGAACAGTGCCGCTGAAATACCAGGCTTTGGGAAACACAGCAGGGGAGTCTTGGGACCCCCCCCCCCCAAGTTTGCTTCTCTTCACAGTGTTCCATCTTAGCTCACACACTGACATTTTCTCAGTTGCCCAGACCATCCAGGTACACTTGTCCCCAAATCCCCTCCTTTCCCCTTTTTTTATCAGGGTTTACCAGATAGACCTGCTATTAGGTTTTTCCAGGCCACCGACTGAGTATTTTTAAGGAGTTACTTTGGTTACTGGGCAGGAATGGACAGAAGATAAAATCTGGTGGGAAGGGCCTGACAAGCAGCTGGTAATCATGACGGTTACCGTTCCGTATCCATATGTCTGGCCCTTGGGATATTTGTCCAGAATCACAATTGTTCTTAATGTCTGGTGTATCGGCCCATTTTCCATTGCTGTAATGAATGTAATATATTTAGCTAACTTTTGTGGGGGACAGAATTTCAAGATAGGACATCCCCATTCAGCTTCCGCTGAGGGCTTTGAGGCCTGCAGGTGACATCACAATGACAGGAGCAATTTCAGAGCATACCATATGGTAAAACAGGAACCGGAAATAGAGGACGGGACTTCTCAAGAAACAGTCTTCAAGTAACTATGTCATGTTTCCCAGTCCTCCCGATGCATCCCACCCTACACAGCTTCCAGAGTCCCAACACATGAGCCCTTGGGGGACTTATACCATATCCAACCACAGCAATGAGAGAACCCCAGAAAAAGAATTAGACATTTCTGTGGAGTTGATTGTATCAAGAAAACCAATGACACCTGGTTCAGAACATATGACGTGATATAAGTACGGAGAAGTAAAAGTAACCATGCAAAAACATGAACTCGGCCAAGGACAGTCACAACACTGAAAATGGCCCCTGTTTCAGCTGATCAGCAGGAAACAGCAGATGTGGAGCCCTCCAACCTCCCAGTCATGAGGGAGCACCCTTTCCTCAGACGTCCATCCACACTGCCTTGTACCCCATCTATCTTGTAGATAGATAAGCAAGCTCCCAGAAGGGGGAGGGGGGCTGGGTGGCTTTTGGAGTGTCTCAGAGGTCCAGAGTATGCTGGATGCAAGATGAATCTAAGAGAAGTGAGCCCTCCCAAGCCTGCTTTGATAGATGATCCTTTGGGTTAAGCAGCTTTCTGTCACTGACACAATAACTGAGACTATTTACAAGAAGGGACGTCTTCTTTTGGCTCACTGTTTCAGAGGTTTCTATTGGTGGTTCTCTCACCACCCAATTGTATTATGTCTGTGGTGTGGGAGCACCTATGACAGGGACATATAGCGGAGGAAGATGCACACCTCAGGTCAGTCAGGAAGAAAAGAGAGATCGGAAGTGCCGGTGTATCAGCATCACGCCTCAATAGTGCCACAGGCTGGAGACCAATGCGTTAGCACATCAGTGTTTGCAGGAGCATTTCCGGCTCATACACAGTAGCTTTTCCTCTAGGGTGATAGCTGTAGTTCGCTTTAGTTGCCACTTGATACCTGGGAAGAGAGAACCTTAATTGAGTAATTATCTTCATCAGATCAGCCTGTGTCCATGCCTTTGAGATCTTTCATTAATTGGTAATTGGTGTAGGAGGGCCCAGCCCAGCCCAGCCCACTGTGCCATCACTGGACAGGCCAGCCTGGGCTGTGTAAATAAAGCAGTCAAGCAAGCCAGTGTGCAGCATTTCCTGATGGTCTCTGCTTCAGTTTCTGCCTCTGGGTTCCTGCCCTGGCTTACCTTGATGAGGGACTGCATGTAGCCCATAAGCTGAAATAAACCCTTTCTTCCTCAAGTTGGCCATGGTGTTTATCACAGCAACAGCTGAAAGGAGAAAACGAATTGAGGCCATAACCTGAGGTCAGTCAGATTGGTGGTCAGTGTGATCGGCTGCAGCCGAAGGTCCCTTAGAAACAGCTTCCAGTAGGAGGCCTTCCGCTATGTGGCTATGGAAAATGTGTGGCATTGGCTTAGATAATAAATGATATCTAAACGAATACACAGAAACATGGAAAGATCCAAGACAGAACATTCCAAGTTGACAGGCCTTCTAATTGCTCAAAGATCTCAAAAGGGATTCTTCTCAGGGTTCTCTCTCTCTCTCTCTCTCTCTCTCTCTCTCTCTCTCTCCTTGCTGTGAAATGAGTTGAAATGGTTGGCAGGGAAAAGATGTAATTATATTTGGCAGGCAGGGCAGGGTTATAAATATGCCCATTTTGGAGCCATTGTGAGGGCTCTCATCTCATTCATTTGAAAATCTAATCTAAAGTAGTCTAGCTTTTAATGGACTCCGCTTTATCAACTTGCAGTGGAATTAATTTTCATTTGCCATCAGCTTGCTGAAGATATTGCTACATTAGTATAAAGGAGCTAAGTGTCTTTAGACAATGGGGTCTGAACCTCTCCATCCTGACAGCATCACCACTTACTACAAGGCAGCGAGCAGGGATGTCATAGCTCTCAGTTGAACGTAAAAAGATGGATGGACTCCTTATAAACAGTATCATATTGTAGTCTCAATCTTAGTAATCAAATACATTTCTTTTTGGAAGGTTTAATTCATTATTAATCTGCATGTGTGTGATGTGTGTGTGCATGCGTGCTCACGTGTGTACGTGCACACACATATGTACAGGGTATCCATGTGCAGATTTCATCTGTGGAGATGAGGTGACAACTTGCAGGAGTCAGTCCCACCATGAACTCCAGGGATGGAATTCAGGTCCGCAGTCTTGAGTGGCAAGTGTTTTTATCTGGGATCTCTCATCCGAATGAATTTCTTCAGAAGGCTACTATCAAAGCTGTTCCCCCCCCCCCCATTTTTTTTCCCCTTGTGGTATTGGAAAAGCATCTTTCACCAAATTCTCATCTCGGACATTCGTAGTGCAGGGATGAGGTGAAACTGAGCCATAGCTGAGCAAACAAAGAAATAGAAATGCACAAGAAAAAATTAATACCACGCACAGAGCTTAAATATGCACAGTTAAACATGATCCTGGATGTCTGAGCTCATTCCAGCTATGATAACAAAATGCCAGAGACTGGGTAATGTATACGTCATGTAAACTGACCGTTTCCATTATGAGAGGCTAGGAAGCCTAAGGTTAAAATTCCAGCAGCTTTAGGGGCTGATGAAGGTCTCTGCTCCAGACGTTGTTTTCTCTCTTGAATTACAAATACTTGGAGTGAATGCATGTGCGTGCATGGTTGGTTTTCTTCCTTCACCACGTCGGTTCTATAGATTGAACTCAGAGATTCAAACTTGGCAGCAAGCCCCTTACTTACTGAGCCATCTTACTGGCCCAGGATGGTCTTTTACTGCTCTGTAGTCACATGATCGGGGAGGTCCCCCAAGCCTCTGTTTTAGAGGCATGACTCTCAGGTCAGTGACAGAGCTCTCATGATTTAATCACTTCCCCCTGAACTTCACCTCTTAAAACCATTGTATTCTGCATTAGATTCCGACAGGTGAACTGCGTGGGGAGAGGCCGTTGGGACTATCAAACCAGCATTTGCAAAATGCTACTCTGCTGAGTCACTCATTGACTCAACACCAATGCCAGTACCCAGACAAAGGTAAAGTCTGGAGACATACAGACTCACCATAAAAGACTTTAAACCACATCCATTTGCTAAACATTTTTTTTTCCGCTGTCAATGCTGTTACACTGCAAATTGCAGGAGAATTACAGAAGAGCAGACGGCGTTCAGAACAAAGTGCTCTGAATATCTGAAATTCCTGTGGCTGAGAACCTTAAGGATACAGAAAATGTATTTTTGCCCTCTCAGATAGAAGCTTTATTTGATAAATGAAACTCTCTCGGGACGTCAAGGAAGTTCCTAAAAACTAACAATGCTTTTCTCAAATTCTGTTAAATAAGAGTGCCTCCAGCCTCTATTTTTATAACAATGAGTAGCAAAAACTACAAAGGAAAAAAATCTTTTTAGGTAGCCTATAATCTTACCAGGAAAAAAATATTGATAGTTTAATAAAAAAAAAAAAACGAGAGAGAGAGACATAGTTAGCAAATTCCAACTGTGCAGAAAAATGCAAAATAACCAATAACAGTGTAAGGCCAGAATGACACCTCTACTCCAGTCCTCACTAACATCTCCACTATGAATAGTGGCTTTGTCTGCTTCTGGAAATCTCTGGTGATTTTGTATCTACACACTTATTCATATACAAATTGTTTTCTAATGGAAACAAAAGTGACTTGGCAGCATCTGCTCTGTATCTTGCTTTTTACAATAGCTAGTGGTGATTGTTCATACCTGCACAGTGTCACCCATTCTTCTGAACAGCCACATATGCAGCCATCTGTAGCTATCCTGGGAGGATGGTGGGCACCCCTGTGATAGATGCTCAGAAGCTCATGTCCCTTGTGAAAGATGGCATAGTGTCCTTGTGTGGCCCTTGCCTCCTCTCATACACTGTGCAGTTTATCTAGATGACTTGTAACATCCATACCATGTAAACTCTACATGGATAGTTGATATGCAGTGTTTCTTAGGAATGACAACGTGAGAAGCCTGTGCAGGGTCATTACAGATTCACCCTCAGGGGACAAACTAGACAGCCCCTGAGTGACACAGGAAGGGGGGTGCTTATCCAGCCAGTGCTGGGCATGTCAGAGGCTCTGTGATGTGGAGTGGCCTGAGCAAGGCCTGCTTACACATCACCATAGTCCTGGGGGCTTGGTGCTCAGCATGCAACAAATTCCAGTTTTGCTATTTGGAACGTTCTGGTTTTTATTCTGCATTGAATACAGAGGGTGGACTCTGTTCTGTCTAAGGTCCTGAAGCCGGTGATCTCCTGCTGTGTGAGATCAGAGACCATACCTTGAATCTGTACTCATTCAGCTGTCCTTCCAGCCACTGTTTTTGACAAAAACAAGGGGTTTGGTTGGTTGGTTGATAAGGTTTGGTTTTGTGCAGAGTCTGCTGGGTAGCTCAGGCTAGCCTTGAACTCATACCCTTTAGAGTACTGGAATTCCAGGAATGAGACACCACACCCAGAGAGGCAGGCTGGCTCTCGGGAATGCAACAATGAACAAATCTGGTGAAACATAGCTAGCTGTCTTTGTAAAACTTGCGTTGTGACTAAGAAAACACTGGTGCTTGTGTCATTGATCCTTGGGAGAGGTTAATAAATGTCCCCAGATAGGGCACTGATGACAGAGTAAAGAAACAGTTCCACCCAAGTCTAGCTTAGTGAACTGGTAAGGGTATTGGGTTTACTTACAGGAGCCTGAGAAGGGGTTAGTTACAGGAATGTGGTGGACTGTCAGCAGATTCATCACCAAAACTCCCACTCTACCACGGATGACAACTCTCTTCTCACCCACAGTTATCCCTATTTATATTGCTTTGGGAGGACTCATGAATCCTACAGATTTCAGGAACTTCCTGAGACTTGGGAATAAGTGTGATTCACTTCCTGAGTCTCAATGAACCTCCCTCATGATAGACTATTTCAGTTTGGAGGGAATACCTGTACAACCAGGAAACAACAATTGTTCAGACAGTTGGATTATGTGGAGTGATTAAAGGCAGAAAGACTATAGGGAGCTTCCGGGGGATGGAGAAGACTCAGTCTCTCACAGGTTGGCCAAGGAAAGCTTCCCGAGAGGCGACTTGAATATCCAGCCTGGTGGATGTCTGGGTTCAGAGGGCTCTAGATGGAAGTGAGAACAGATCTGAAGGCTGTGAGGGAAGATCCCGCCTAGAGAATTGAAGGAACAGGCCAGAAACCCAGACAGCCTGTGAGCAAATGGTAAGAGGAGACTGGAGTGGTAGCAGAGCACCATGGCCACTGAGCAGATATGATGGGGCAGACAAGTTACCACTTTGCCTCTGAGAATTCCTGACCAGCAGAATTCACAAGGATGAGAAAAGCCAGTGGGATTCAAGTGAGTACAGGTCGGCTCACTCTTATCTAGAATGCATGAGGCCAGAAGTATTTCTGACGTCAGATTTTGTTTGAATTTTGAAATAATTTAAGTAGATAATAAGAAATCTTGGTAAGACTCAAGTGTAAATACAAACATCATTTATATTTCGTATGTGTCATATCCACAGAGCATGAACATCAATTTATATAGCATTCTTGCTGCCCCTGCATTTGACGGAGCTGTCTCATGAGGTCAGGGGAGGAATTTTCTGTTGGTGATATCATGTTGGTGCTCAGGAAGTTTCCAGTTTGAAACGTTAGCATTTTAGACTTCGGACATGCAAATTAGGACTGCTCTGCTGCCAGCAGTCACAGCACCTATACCAAGTGTGCTGGGAGTTCATTCGGATGCTCCACAGAGCATCATTCTACACTGGTCTTCAGTTTGGGGGATCATAAAGTATTCCTTAAAGATGCCTTAGGCAAACAAAGCTCGCTGACTACAATCTTACAGGGTCATGATGGTTTGTTTGGGTTTTTTTGTACAAATCTCCAACTTACATGAATATTACTTTCCTTTTTTCTTCTCTCTCTTAATGTTTTTTAAGCCATATTCATTAAGGTCTGGGAGGGATTTTTGAATCTAGGTTCACAAAAGAGAAAATGATTATGTAATTTTCCTTTACCATGGATCCTTGCCAGAGTTTATGTTGCCTTTATGAAACACAGGGGAGAATAATTCTTTTTTATGTCCTCTGTCAGGGTTCATGTCAGATTTATCCTTCCTCTGCTTTCAATGTCTAGCAACAGCCATCCTTTGGCTCTGGGCAATTTGATTTTTGCATTTTATCTCTCAGGTATGTCTCCACTGACTGTAACTCCAGGTCAAGAGGAGCCGGTGTCCTTGTCTTACTTCCATGGACACCCAGTACATGTGGTACACACACATACATGGAGGCGAAAACATGCATACATGTAACATTTTTGAAAAAAATTTAAAAATGTAAAATGGAGAAGTCTATTTCATGTCCTATGACCTTTTCCTAGACCTTTGTTTTAGTTTGTAGAAAAAGGGGTGCTAATATTCAGGCCAGAGATGATTAGAGCACTGCCGTTCAAAAATGTTTTAAATCCATGTTTTAAAAAATACATAGGAAAAAAAGCTTAATATTGACATGACAAAATATTTCTTTGCTTTGTCCTTTGCCTTAAAAAAAAAACCTTTATTTTCATTGTTTTTCACTTAAAAAAAAAAAACTGAGCCCAGAACCCCAAACATACTTTGAACCTTATCTAACCACATATATTAATGCTCACACACTGAGTTTTTATAAGCATATGCCGTTTTGTAATTTCTCATATATTTATTCATCTTCAGTGACAGGAGCCAGTTCCAGAGCCTTGCATGTGAGGCAGCAGCTCTATCCCTGAGCTTTGTCCCGTGTTCTTGTTTCATTATTTTTATTTATTTTTTTAATTCTTTAACAAGTTCATGCAGGTACACAATGTACCTCAATCATATTCTACCAGAGTCCATTCTCCCGCTCCTTCTGGACCCCTCCACCAAATATTTTCCCCTCTGACCTTCACTTTCTCTTCTACAAAACAAGCAAACATTAAATCCAATTAGTCTCGCCAGAATTTGTAAGAGTGTAGGACAATCCACCTAAGCCACCAATCAGAGGCCACACTGTGAAGAAAAGTTAAATTCTCCTCTCTAGTGGCCATCAGTTGCCAGCAGCGACTCAGCTATGGTCAGAAGCTCATGAGCCCAGCCCTCGTCCAAGCCAGAGTGTTGACTGGCATCATCTCTTATGGGTGCGATGACCATGCTGTGTCTGGAAGACAGCATTTCTCAGGGTCCCTCCACATTCTCCAGCGAATACAGTCTTCTAGCCCCCCCCCACTTTTAACAGTGTTCCTTGAGCAGTTGGAGGGGAGAGGGTATTGGTATTAATGCCCCATTTAGGGCAGCGCACCCGACAGCCACTCATTCTCGGCGCTTTGAACATAGATGCCGCTCAGTATTGACCGATGGCCACTGCAGGCAGGAGCTTCTCTGAACAAGATGGAAAGTAGCACTAATCTGTGTATAAATGTACAAATACGGAGAAGGCAGCTGGGCATGTCCATTTAACAAAACCCAACAGTAGCAAGGTCTCCAGTGGGGTCTATGAACTTCCTAGCCTTGGCTTCTAAGTAGGCTTACAGTACTAGGCATGAATTCTCTCTTTTGGAAACATTGGTTAGCCCCATAACAGTTATACCACGATTGTAACAGACACATCTTGCTTAGTAGGTCAGTATTTATTGAAACATGCCCGTGGCTGGGGCAGTCTAGTGGTTTTATGAAAGCTGAACAGAAGGAAGGAACTTTCCAGATTAGTTCTTGCTTGGTTTCTCTGTCATCAATGTATACAGCAACCTAAGTATATCATCTCTTCAGCAACAGTGTCTCACCCAAAGCTGGGGTGGGTAACCTAGTAGCTCTTATTTTAGTTTTGATCAATAGATTACAATTGCATTTGTTTATGGAGTGTACTATGAAATGTCAACATTTGTATACAATTTATAGTCCTCAGAACAGATAATCAGCCTAGCCATCAACACAAAACACTTTGTTGTTTAAGGAATGAGGCGATCCAAAATCCTAACTAAATTTACAACCAACTGATGTCAGTAACAGTTACTGTCCTGTACAGGAATAGAACATTAAAGCTTGTGCCCCTGAGGCACCTGGACCCTTGTACTCACTCTCCCCTCTGTTTCTCTTCCCTTCCTTCCCCATCCCTTCCCACCCTCTGGTAACTGCTATTCTTCACTCATATCTACTGTTTAAGATTTCCTACAGGAATAAGGATGTGAGACATTGTCTTCCTGTGCCTGCCTACTTCACTTGACATAGTGTGTTGCCGTCTTATCCGTGTTGCTGGACAGGGCAGAGTCCTGCTTTATAGAGCTGACTAATGTTCCATTTGAGTATATATAGTGTCACACTGCCTTTATCCATGTATCTGTGGATGGAATCTTGGCTTGACCATGTATGCATCTTTTCTACTGTGAATCATGCAGTCATAAACAAGCCTGTGTGGGGGCCTGTGCGCCTGTGCGCCGTATGGATTTCCTCTCCTTTGTGGAGCTACCCCATGGCAGGCTTGTTGAGTCTTACAATAGTTCTACTTACACTTCTTGAGGCACATGCATCCTATCTTCTGCAAAGACCATACTAATCTAATTTATATCTCTACCTTTCACATACAGGAACACCTCTCTCTCTCTCTCTCTCTCTCTCTCTCTCTCTCTCTCTCTCTCTCTCTCTCCCTCCCTCCCTCCCTCCCTCCCTCCCTCCCCCCCCCTCTTCTCTTTCTCTCCCCTTACCTTTCCGATTGGAGCAGTGTGGTCTCAGCTTTTCCATTGTGGTTACTGATGCTAAACAAGTGTTCCAGAGCTGGTTGGCCGCTTGGAGGAAATGTATACTTCCATCATTTGCCTATTTGAATCAGGTGACTGTGATTACTATAATTATGCTGTTAGTCTCTTATGATTCTGGGTGTTCATTCTTTTCTAATGAGTAGTTTCTACCGTGTTCTGTAGGTTTTCTTTATGAAGTATCTTTGTCGCTGTACGGATGCTTTTTAGTTTGGTTTAATCATATATGCCAATTTTTGTTTCTGTGGCCTCCTTTTGTCTTTTGGGGGGGAAGGGGAGATCTCCATTTTTGTTGTGATTTGGTCTCTAAGGGTTTGTTTCAAAACCCCTTTGCTGGCTATCTGGCTACAGCATCTATCATGCCAAGGATTGCCAAGGTTGAATATCTAAGATTTATTTCGATGGGTCTAAATCAAAGGTTGTGAAACCTATTATAAATGGCCAGTATTGGGAACCAATCATGGTATCCACTGTATATATTTCTTCACTCAGATATAAAAGCTCTTTCTAGCTCCGGGCTTTACAATAGTGGGTCAGCAGGTAATATTTGACTCATCTGTGGCAGTTTGCTAGTCACTCTTTCCCCAAGGATCAGGTGACCTACTTTAAGGCATGGCTTTCTGGGCAGGTGGCTGAGTGTCCAAGAGTATGGGTGCTGTTTCTTTGTGGCTAGAATCCCTGTTTCATGGCACAGCTCTTGAATATGTTCTGCAAGTCCTTGAGGATCTTACTCTGCATGATCTGTGTGCATCTTTGGGTCTGGAAAGTAATTAGGACTTCTGAAGATTCCTAGAGCTTGCCCACGTAGTTCCCTCCACTCTAATATGTTTCTCCATAAAGTCCTTTCTTATGAACCCTCTGCGGTCCCCCTGACCAGGCTCAGTGAGATGTGTGGCCCTGCCTGGGCTCCACCTCCTTCTTCTGTATCCTGTAATGTGTGCACTGTGTGTGGCAGAAAACGAAGACAGCTTGGAATGCATGCTTTCTGGCTCTTGAGAGATGGGTTTTTGTACGACCTAGGAAAGCAACGCCTCATTATTCTGCCAAGTGCTGGCAGTGGGAGATGAGTTCATTCCATCAGAGCAGAACACAGTCAGCAGGATGACTTACTTCTAAAGTAGTCGTTTAATATAAAGTTGACATTTGATAGTCATTGTTGGTGAGAAATGTACAAGTAGCCGATAAAAACAATCAATACAAGTATTATGTTCTCCTACTGCCCTCTTCTCTCTCTTCTTCTTCTTCTTGTCCTCCTTTTTCCTCTTCTTCTTCCTCTTCTTCCTCCTCTTCCTCCTTCTGTATTTGAGACAGGGGCTCATGTAGCCCAACTGGCTTAGAACTCATTATGAACCTTACTATGTAGCCAAGATTGATTTTGAACTCACGATCCCTCTATCTCTACTTCCCAAGTATTTGGAATACAAATATGTACCATCATGCCTGCTACAAGAAACTGAGTGTGTGTGTGTGTGTGTGTGTGTGTGTGTGTGTGTGTGTGTGTGTGTGTTGCTGAATACTGATCCTTGGGCCTCATACATTCTGGGAAAACACTATTACTGAGCTGTAGCTCAGCAAAACCTGGGTTGTTGTTTGCTTTCTTCCATTTCTTTTCTCTTTCATCCTTCTCCACTTCCTTGTCTTCTCCTTCTCAGTCCCCTTCTTTCTTCTCCTTCTCCTCTTCCCCCTCTCCCTCCTCCTCCTTCTCCTCCTCTTCCTCCTCCCCCATCTGACAGGATCTCACCAAGGAGCCCCCGACTGGCTTGGGAGTCTCTATGTAACATAGCACAAGCTACCCCTGAATTCAGAGGTCCCCTTGCCCTAGAATGTGGTTGATCTAGCAGGGGTCACACCATTGAAGAAAGCTGACTCCCCTTTCCCAGCTCTGCATTTTCTATGGCAGTTATGTATGCTGTGGCTACCCTGGAACCATTAAATGCAAATTTTGAGCCCAAATGGCAGGAAAGATACAGTTCAGTTGAAGTCAGTTTTGGTGCCACTAACTGAAGCCGTATCTTCTGGGCACCTGGTCTCTCTACGGCCTTCCTGTACATCATGTTACTGCCACCTTGGGACACCCAGCATACAAGCTCTTTCCTCTGGGTCCTTCATGCTTGGTGAGCGGCAGTAATTCAGAACATCATGGTGGATAGCTGCCTGTTCTAGTTGTGTCTATTACCTGTGACCCCATGGTGCACAGCATTAAAACCCGGTTTGTGGAGTCCTCTAATGCCTTGGCCATAAACTCTACCCAGGACCCTGAAGACAGTTTAACCTGTGGGTCTATAGCAAAAGCCCTGACTTTTCTCCATTTCTGTGCTAATGAATGCTTTGTGCTCTTAAGCCAGTGTGCAGTATTTCCTTACCCACCATTAGGACACTGACTGACGCATAGCCTAGCCCAGTTGCTATTTTAATTTGCATTACTGAACTTTTATGTTATAGGTTTTTAAAGACAATGTCTCACTAGGTAGCCCAGAGTGGCCCCGAATTTACTATGTAGCTCAGGCTGGCCTTGAACTCATTTGATCTTCTATTCACTAAATATAGTATATAAATCTTTTAAATATTATTTATATTTGCATTTCTAAAAATTACATTTTGTAGTTTTCTGTACAGTTTGGGGATTTTATTTTAGGTTCATAATACCTCTTGTTCTTTTGAGAGTAGGTACTCCATAGCTTTTTATAAGACTCTCTTTTTCAGTATAGTCATCTTGGAGGGTATTTTGAGGGAATTAGTTCCGAGACATCCCATGGATATCAGAATCCTTTGATTCCTGATAAAGAATTCCATAAAGAGTTTGTACTTTTTGTAAGGGACTTTCACAGAACCTCTTCACACAGTCTCTGTGTACCTTGCGTCATCTCTGAATGGCTTCCAACTCTCTGGTGTGTGTGTGTGTGTGTGTGTGTGTGTGTATGTGTGTGTGTGTGTGTGTGTGTGTATGCTATGTAATGGCTGTTCTGTAGTATTAGCTGAGGGAGTAATGACAGAGATGAAATCTTTATAGTTCTTTACAGATGCATTTTCCCCAGTGTTTCAGCCCAGGTTTGACTGAGTGTGTGACAGCAGGACTTGCTAATACAGAAGGCTGACTATATTCTTTATTAAGGTTTTTGGCTAGAAATTGTAACCTTTGAACCCATTTCAACCTTCCTATTCCTCTTGCCCTCTCATCCAGGCTTTTGGGAAAGCCTGCACATCACTTATCATCTGTCATTTCTTATTTCTTCCCATGCCAGTCCCCGGTCCTAGCCCTCAGCATCTCTTATCTGGATCTGATATTGATCAGGAGGCTCCAGATAAAGAGAGTCATGTGTGTGTCGTGTGTGTGTGTGTGTGTGTGTGTGTGTGACACACATACATGCATGCAAAAAGATCATCTGAAGGGATTGGCTCATGGGGTTATGGAGGCTTGGTGAATTCAAACTCTTTATGGCTGGCAGGAAGACCCAAGACACAAGAATATCAAGGACAAGGGCAGTCTGCTGGTAGAGCCCTCCTTTCTCAGGATGGTAGTGTTTGTTCTATTGAGGCCTTTGGGTAGTCGGATGAAGAACATAAATGGATAATGTTTAAAAGTTTTGTGCTAAATTGTGTATCTGTAGATGTTGCTTTGCATAGGCACAATTGTCAAGTCCTCTGGTTGGTTGTGTGACACTGACACAATGAGTCTCTGCCATTGCAGGATTCTACCTGGCTCTGCCTTCCCAGCCTTGGGGAAATTAGTTGTTTGAAAGCCTGCACCACATCCTCATGTTGTTCCAGCCACCTTCTGATCCCTGTCGTCCTTGATTCCCAACTCTAGACTAATACTAGAGTTTACACTGCAGAGAAGGCAGAGGCAGGGCCATTAGCCACTTACAATGGAAGCCAGAAATACATTGACAAGGTCCTGTCATGAGTGACTTGCTGTTTTCAGTGTTCTTGGAATGAAATCAAATCCAAAGACCTTCACAAATTGTTTCCTGTCACCATGCCTGGCCTTCTTTTTCCCCTCCAGATAGTGTGGCTCCAGTGACCTCTTAGTTCCTTGGGTGGGGTCCCATGAACCCCTCCAGCCTGGCTAATGTCATGTATCCCTACAGCGCCCACAGGAGACCAGTGGGCCAGGAGCCAGGAAGGCTCCTACAGCCTCACAGACTAAGGCTGTCTCTCCCTGGGATGAACTTTCCCCTCACAGACACTGCTCTGACTTGCCCCTGGGATGGGAATACCCTGCCATGTTCTTTGAGTTTTGGATAACTGTACACGATACACATGCAGTCTCCTGGTGGGAAAGGAGATCTTATTTCCTCAAGTCACTCATTGTAATTCCTCTAGGGAGGTTGTAGTGGTCTGCATAAGTTTGTTCCTCAAGTTTGGTCATTATTGTTCTGTGTAGCTATTTGTTTCCCAGGCAGCAAACAAAAAGGAAGGAGGCAAAGTCTAAAGATCTGTTCACTGATCCACTCAGGACAGTAGTCTTGGCAGTCAAAGAAACAACCATCTGCCCACTTTTCCTCTGTGGAGCCCTGGGCCTCTTCCCCTCCAAGCCAGCCTCAGCTGCACACTTAGGTCTACCTTCCCCTTGGCAGCTCACCCTAATGGCCCTCATAATTGGGAACAGGCCATAGGATGCACAACTTTATGCTGAGGTCTCAATGTGGTATTCTGCAGGTAGGATGGCTCAGTGGGTAAGGCACTTGCTTGCCAAGTCCTTGTTTGGTCCTCGAGACCCACATGGTAGAAGGAGAAAACCAGCTCCAAAGTTTGCCCTCCAGCTGTGGCACAGGCATGCCTCCCCCCATACATAATAGATAAATAAATGTAATTTTAAATAGTTTCTAAAGGAATATAAGTGGCACACTCACAGTGGGACCTCAGTGGAAAACTAGGAGACCCTGACCTGGGAATAGCAGGTGGCACCACAGCCATGATAGCAGAGGTGGTGGCGGCCTCTTGGGTCTCAACGAGGTTTCACTTTATCTACCTTTAAAATGGTAATAATGACATTTTCCTTTTGTTCTTCAACCTGACATTTAAAATGTGCTTTGAACTTCTGGGAAGAAAAGGACCCCACGTAAGCCAAAATGATGTGCTGGTATTAGCAACAGTTGCAATGCATATTCAAAGTAAACACACACTCGACAAATATGTCTTTTTATAGCCATCCTTCCCGAAACACAATTAAAATTAGATGATGTGAGTTAAGAGCGAGGAACAAAGGACATTAAAATGACATTAAAAGAACAAAAGGAGAAAGATTGAAACTCTCGAAGGAAATGGACAGATGGGAAATGTCAGCAGCATTTTGGAAGGATGAAAAAAAAAAAAAAAAAAAAACAGCCACTGTGTGGTGACTGGGTGGGCTTCTCTCTGCCTTCCCCCCCTGCTGGGGGCTGAGCGAGAAGCTTCGTACCAGGAGGAATCTGACTGCCTGGATCCTGGTCTTACAGAGACTCTAGAATTAGCCAGCAGCTGGCTGAAGAGAACTTAAACACTAAAAGATTGGTTTACAGTCTGGGATAAGCGAGAACACTGCTCAGAGTCTGTCTTCCTCCTCCCATGCTGTGTGTGGTGATGATTGACCAGGCTCCGTGTGCCTATGGCCTGCCTGAGAACTTGTCCCTTGTGAGTCCAGTGAAAAACCAGACTGTTACATCAGAGCCTAGGGATGCCAAGTTTAGCTGAGGCAGGAGGGAGCTGCCCGATAGCATGGGAGTCTGTACTGCAGTAACCTGCTAGAAAACCCTCTGAAGCTCCCCGGAGCCTGCAGGGCAGCTTTCCCCTGCATGGCCAGAGAGCCCAGGAGACTGCTTCTATTGGAAAGCCCTGCCTGGCCCCCTGGGAACACCTTATTGGTGGTGGTGCTCTTATGTCAGTCAGGGGCAGAGCAGATGGCAGTCGTTTGTTCATCCTGGCTTGATGTCCGGCTTGGTGGTCGAAGCTGTTTTATGTTTAGGAGACATAAAAGCAAAGCAAAGCAAAGCAAATCGATGCAGCGCAGGAGGAGGAAGCCAGCAGATACCTGTGTTCCACTACGCCGCGGTGTTGGTGGGGAAAGAAGCCCACAGACTTGTCCTCCTCCCCACACACAGGCAGGCCATAGGCACACAGAGCCCTGCTTTCTACCACAAAGCACAGCATTGAAGGAGGAAGACAGAGACCTGTAGACCACCATGCCACACAGACCTGCCAACTGGCCCACTCACTACACAGGCAGGCCATAGCCACCCCTTGCCAAAGGATGTCACCCAACGGCCTGCCAGATGCATGGCCAGTGTGCAACAGGAACCACCACGATGTGTGAGTATGTGGTGGACAAATGGGAGAGAAAGAGAAGTGGAGCAGATTGAGCCTTGTGAAGAGAGATGGAACTGGAGACTAAAGGATGGAGATGCGTAGCCTATTGTGAGTGGGCACCTCTGCCACCTGTGACCATGGTGAGTCCCCAGTCCAAGCTACCACTGAGGGCCACTTCTGATTCCATGACTATGCAACAGCAAGGGTCAATGTCCAGGGCTCATATCACCACTAAAGAACATGGGGACATCAACCTGGTTGTGAACCAAGTGGATGTCCAGGGGCTGTGCAGAACTGGCCCCGTCCCTCACTAGCTGCTCCTGGCCTAGGTGGAACTGTGGAGCTGACCCTGGTGGCTGGGGTGTGGGTGTGCTGGCCCTGCGACCACGAGGGCAGGAGAGCCTGACCCTGCTTGCTGCCCCGATGACAGACAGCACTGGGTGGTCTAACCAGGGTAGAGCAGTGCTGGAGACGTTGCCCACGGTGGTGCCGATTAGGGAGAGCCTGCAGGCTGACCAGCTCTGCTACTACCAAGGCCCAGATCTCTGAGTTGACCCACCCCCAAATCTATATCATCTGAAAACAGTTGGGACTCATGAAAGGGCAAAGTCTGCTGATCCAAAGCTGCAAAATCTTCGTGACTCAGGGCAACAACAGGATAACCCGGAGGAAGCCCAGTGGGGGTCCAGTACTGATGGTGTCACATAAGCTGGACATCTTGAAACAGACCAATGACTCATTACACTCACTACATGTGTGGACCGAGGGATATACTGTGGGGATACACTGTGACATTCTACAGCTTCCATGATTAGGTATGTTCTATGCTTTGTGAGTGTGTGTGTGTGTGTGTGTGTGTGTGTGTGTTTTATTTGGGGGAGGTTGCAAGGGCATAGGGTGGATATGAGGGCACGGGGAGGTGACTGGGACTGGGGTGTATGATGTGAAACTCAAAAAGCATCAATAAAAAAAATTTTTTTTAAAAAGGGATCTTTGGCTCCTAGAGCTACTGCTAGAGGGAAGAAAGGCATAGAGGAAGTCACCCTGATGGCGCGTGTGCCAGAGCAGAGGTGACACTTGCCTCCCACACATGTCCAGTTACCTACTGCAGAGGAGGCTGGAAGCGCATGAGTATTTGTGGATGTTAGGCACACGTGGGTGGATGGAGCGGAAGTCTACGGAGAAGAGTGTGAGATTGCTGTCTATTTGCCTGCTCAGCATAGCTGCCCTCGGCTGCTTTCGACTCCTGTGAAGCTGGCTACAAGTCTCCACAGTGGCAAGGGGCTGATGGGGGCTCTAGTGTGCAAGTTCAAGGCTCAAGAGAAAGAATGACCCCTGGGATTTGACTGGGGCTGCTGTCATAACTCTAATGTATTGAGCACCTGTACACTAGGAAATGCTCTTTTTTATTTTTATTTTTTTGGTTTTTCGAGACAGGGTTTCTCTGTGTAGCCATGGCTGTCCTGGAACTCACTGTGTAGACCAGGCTGGCCTCGAACTCAAATCCACCTGCCTCTGCCTCCCGAGTGCTGGGATTAAAGACGTGCGCCACCACGCCCTGCTGGATACGTGCTCACTGTTCTGCCTAACAAGGAATAAAACAGTCAGGGTTCCTGCTCTCATGAAGCTTTACTCCAATGTTGGGTGGGAGATGATACGAAAAGGTAAATCATGTCCTTGCCTATGTTTTTTTTTTTTTAAAGATTTATTTATTTATTTATTTATTTATTTATTTAATGTAAGTACACTGTAGCTGTCTTCAGACACTCCAGAAGAAGGAGTCAGATCTCGTTGTGAGCCACCATGTGGTTGCTGGGATTTGAACTCAGGACCTTCAGAAGAGCAGTCGGGTGCTCTTACCAGCTGAGCCATCTCACCAGGCCATCCTTGCCTATGTTAATGAAACCAAATGTCTTCTCTTCCTATTTATTAAAGATTTTGATACCTTGTTGGTTGAAGACCTTGCCCAATTTCCATTGTATTGTTTCCACTTTTCTTTTTTTTTTAATTAGATATTTTCTTCATTTACATTTCAAATGCTATCCCCTTTCCTAGTTTCCTCTCTGAAAATCCCCTATACCTCCCCCTTCCCCCTGCTCCCTAACCCACCCACTCCTGCTTCCTGGCCCTGGCATTCCCCTATTCTGGGGCATATAATCTTCACAAGACCAAGGGCCTCTCCTCCCCTTGATGGCCTACTAGGCTGTCCTCGGCTACATATGAAGCTAGAGACACGAGCTCTGGGAGTACTGGTTAGTTCATATTGTTGTTCCTCCTATAGTTTTGCAGACCCCTTCAGCTCCTTGGGTACTTTCTCTAGCTCCTTTTTTGGAGACCCTGTGTTCCATCCAATAGATGACTGTGAGCATTCACGTCTGTGTTTGCCAGGCAATGGCATGGCCTCACAAGAGACAGCTATATCAGGGTCCTGTCAGCAAAATCCATTTTTCTTAATAATTGTGTTTTTTCGAAATAAACACTTTGTCCGCTTCTGTGGCTTGTTGGATATTCATGTACGTACATGCACATGCACACTAATGCAGAAACACATGTACACATGTCTTACATTTAAGAGCCTGCCTTTCCACTTCAGTGTAGTCTCGGTGGTATCATGACTTAAAAGGAACTGCTCTCATCTCAAGGTGACAAGGGTTTGTCCCCTGGTGTTGTCAGTGAGCACCACTAGCTTCCTTTTCACACGAAGAACCAAGACTTAGTTCTTAGTTTCAAAAGCACAGTTTCATCTTTTCATATATTCACTGAGTGGATCCAAGGCTATTAACTGAAGAGAAAGTCCTTTCCCCACAGCTGTGCACCGCTATTTGGTGACAAATGATGTAGCCTTGTGTCCTAGGTTACTTTCTAAGTTCACTGTTTGAATTGCTGACCTTTTCAGGTACTCTTGAGTAAAACCTAATTGTCTCCGTCCCTGTAGGTAGCTTCAGAAGTCCCTGCTAGCTCCATCAGCACTGTGCTCATTGACAACGTCCAGCTAGTCTGTCCTCTGCATTGTCCTCAGACAGGCTCAGAGTCATAGTTTGTAAAACTCTGGGAAGAAAGCCTTCTGGAAACATGGATGGGACTGCGATGGAGCCAGAGACTAGGATGAGCGCAGTGGTCACCATGAGGGGAGTGAGTCTTCTAGTCAGGCCTTCTTGAGCCTTCACTAATGGTCTACTGTGTTCTGAGTAGATCTTGCATTATTTTTCATTAGCTATATGTCTAATTTAAAGTAAGTGTGTGTGTAAGTGTGTGGTATATGGTGTGTGCATGTATAAGGTGCATGGGGTATGTGTCTATGGTATATGTGTATATATGGTATAGTGTAGTGTGTATGCGTGTGTATAGTGTATATGCTATGTGGAGTGTGTGTGTGTGTATGTGTGTGTGCTGTATGTGGTATATGTGCAGTATGTGTGTATGGTGGATGTATATTTTATGTAATATATGTGCATGTATATATATAGTGTATATGGTATGTGGTGTGTGTTTGTGTATTGTGTAGGGGTGTGTCTGTGTTATATGTATGTGTATGATGTGTGTGGTGTTCATGTTTGTGGTGTATGCATGTTATATGTGTAGTGAGCATGTATGTATGGTGTAGTATGGGGTGTGTATTGTGTGTGTAGTTTGTGTTGTGTGTATATGGTGTATTTATGGTATGGTTTGTGTGTATGTGTGTAGTGTGTATGGTATGTGTTGTGTCTGTGTGGTGTGTTTTGTGTCTGAGTGATATGTAGTGTGTATATAGTGTATGTCATGTGTATGTAGTATATATGTATTGTGTAGTGTGTTTATGTGTGGTGTGTGGTGTATATAGTATACATATGTGTGTAAGGTATGTATGCGTGCAGTATATGTGTGTGTGGCATGTGGTATGTGATATGTATGGCATGTAGTATGTGTGTGTTGGGTGTGTGTGTGTGTGTGTGTGTGTTGTGCATGCTGGTGCTGTACCTCGAACCACTGCCAGAGTAGTGACTTCAGACAGCAGCAGCCTAACATTCCTCATGATTCGGTGTGGTTTTCATCTGCTAGTCCTGCTTCCAGTCACTCAGTGATGGGGGCTGGGAAAGCTTAGTGGACCTAGTGGCCTTGGGAGGTGGGGGAGCCAGTCATCACTCAGCTCCTGGTCTAGACAGGGCTTCTGTCTGGGATACTGGAAACCGCCAAGGCCCTTCCAGAGGACGCAAGCAAACAGTGCCAGCCTCTAGAGGCCTGGGCCCCAGACACACACAAATATAACCTCTGCCACATGTTGTTACTCAAACCGTGTCCCAAAATTAGATCACATTTGAGAATGGAGCAATAGTCCCAGCTTCCTCATTGAAAAATCAGGCAGCCCCATTAAGCCATATTATTGCATTCAGTTTGTAGAAAAATGTACCACATATTTTTAAACTCCATTTTCTGTTTGTTATGAGAAAATAGATATAAAACTGGTGTATGCATATTAACTTTTATATCCAAGCACTTTAATATATCTAGTTATTAACTGTATTACTTCTGAAATCTCTGCCTATACTAAGTTGTTTGAAGAACAAAATCATTTCTTTTGGGATATGTCTGGCTTTTCTTTCTTTCTTTTGACTCCACTGTCTGGTCTTCCAGGGGAGTGTGGTCCTTGCTTGTTTCTCATCACAGCAGGACATTCCCAGTGTGTGGCATTGATGTGGGCTCTGTGCAGTTGTTCGCGTAACTAAGTTTTCATCTGTTTCAAGCTTGCTAAGTTTTTGTTGGGCTATAACTGTATGCTGTGCTTTTCTTTTTGAGAAGATCATACAAGGTGGATCCTTTATTCTGATAATATGGTAAGCTTTTGTGATTGCTTTTTGAATGTCAAATGAAGGTGATTTCCTTCTTGGAACTCACCTTGCTTATACAGATCCTCTTGATTTTTATTTTTTAGAGTTGATTCAAGATTTTGATTATATATTCATGAGGGAAGTTGACCTTTGATCTTCCTTTTCTAAAATGTCCTTGCCATATTTTTATATTTTTTTTCATAAGAAATACTGAGGACATAGTTCTCTTTTGCTTTCTGGAAACATTTACTTGGGACTGATGCGATTTCCTCTATAAATGCTCAGAAAGCTCACTAGTACAGTCGTCTGGGTCTAGAATTTTTTTTAAAGTTAGTTTTGAAATTCTGAGTTTGTAAGTTACAGGGACTATTTGAATTTCAGGGTTCTAATTAATTTTGTTTGGTTGCATCCTAGAATATTCCAGCTTTATCCGCGCTCTTCATGTTTGTTGGCAAATGTTATGCGTTCTATTGTGCTGGCGCTGTTGGCCACTCCTTTGAGTGAGCACAGAGATGGTTCTGTGCCAAAAGAAGCTGAAAAGTGCAGCGGAGACTCTGCCAGTGGTGTTGAGAAGGGTAGTAAGTAACAGGAATGGGCATGAGGCCTCACCTTTCAGGGTACCGCCATTGCCTCCCATTGGAAGGAGTCGGGAGAATACCGTCTATATTGGTATGGGGCAAGTGAACCATGCCACCAGACAGAAGATGCCAAACCCTGAGAAACTCAGAATTGAGTGTAGTAGGTGTGGGGTCAGCTCCCTGCCTAACTACCTGCTCTGGAATACGGAAGCATGACACCCCACTGAGAGGACCATGGCGGTCAGTCAGGTAGCATGGAAGTTCTCCATTCTAGTGAGATTATCTAGAGAGGCCCTAAGTGTTTAGCGGATGAGCTTCCCTACCTGGGCATCCCTTCCTGCAAAGAGTATTGAATCCCTGGTTCACTCTGAGTACCATATATGCATTTACATTCAACATCAAGTAAAGCAGGAAAAGGAAAAGGACCACCTCTTCGTCAAGGGGAGGAGGTTCGTGACAAAGAGCCATACCTAAATCTCCAGGACAAGGCTCTCTTTCCGCCCTTCCATAATTGTGTCATTCACTTTGAACTAAACCAGGTTCCACCTCCATTCAGGGTTCAACCTTCTCCTTCCTGCCTGCCATGTGGATGTCCTGAGGGGAAGCATGGACTGGGGAGCCCCGTTCTGAACTCCCAGTGGTACCCCAGTGTCTACTGGGTACACAGGACACTGGGGACCACAACAATCTTCTGACTTCACTGTTTCCCATCCAAGAAAACAGGGACTGAGTCCCCATGATGGACTGTGTTCTGTCTCCCGCAAGCAGCCTGCTGATGACACTCCAGCTGTGCTCCAGGCATACCAGCAGTGAGGCACCCCGGCATATTGGTCTGGTTTCTGTTAACTATACTTTAAAACCCAGAGATGATAGTTTCTGAAGAGAAGAGGTTTAGTTAGCTCATGGTTTATGGTGCCAGCATCAGCTTCGTTCAGCCAAGAACTTTATAGCAGATGGTATCATAGTGCCAGCAGAGTGTGGAAGAAGAAAGGTCTCATGCTTGCAGTGTGACCTAAGTACCTTCATTTTAAAGGTCCCAGTTCACGGGGCACAATGAGGCAGGCATTTGGAAACAAGTTGACTATGAGTTCACAGACAGGAGCCTAACAGTTCTCCAGTATTGCAGGAGCCAGTCCCAAAGCTGGGTGCCAACACGGTTCTGGCTTAGGTGCTTTTTAATAGGGCTTATGGCAGGGGAGCTGGCCGGTCCCGTTGGCAAAGCTTTGAGGTGTCTGTGCGTTTTTACATCACAGTGGCTGGATTGGAGGTTTTGGTCACACCCTCACAGATAGTTTCTAGGCAGCTGCGTAGTAGAAAAATGATCATAGGAAACCAAAGCAGGAACCAGGGCCCAAACACTCCTTGCATTTCAGGCCTCTGATCAAGGGCAAGAACTGAGGTCCCTGTCCCTAAAGTACTAGATTCTCTCTCCTGCTCTTATCACTGTATAAAATGGATCCAAACACTATCCATAGCCCATCTAACAAAAAGAAAAATCGTGTGGAGAGATTCAGCTCTAGCGGTGGAGATCAGTATCTGGCTCTACCTCCTACATCCCCTTCCCCACCCTGCTGTGTTGCAAGGCCCTCCTCTTAGCTTCATCTGTGTTCTTCTGCTCTTATTCCTGGGGTGTGTCAGGATTGTCTGGGTTCAGGGTTTAGAGATAGTTTTCATCCTCACTTCAAGAATCCTTATGATCAATATTAAGAGCTTTAAAAATATGGCCATTGCCTTTTGATTAGTGTCAGGATCCTATATATGATGGTCAGGATCCTATGGTGGTTCCATTGGACTACTCAAGTTGAAAAGTCATATAAAATGATATTGTTATACCTCCTCTGTGTTTCGATATAAAAGTACCACTGCCCTAGCATTGATGACAATATTTAGGATGTTGCACAGATGTGTAGCCAAAGGACAGTGGGCTAGCCCATACAAAGTATGTTTATATAAGCTAGGCCATGTAGGTTTGTTAAGTATACTTTGATCTGTAAGTGAAAGTCACGTGGCAACCCATGTCCCACAGTATATTCATTGGTAAATGGCATGTAACTACGTTATAAAATCCATTGTTAATATTACTATCCTCTTTCCCCCTCCTAAAATCCTTGTTTGCTTTGTTTCTGGTGGGGAATGTGCAGAATTTTATTTAGTTTACATAGAAAGTCTTTGTTTCCTGACTCTGTGTGCCCAATAAGCTCTTCTTCTATACCAGCATAACGATAATGTTCCTGGGTAGAAATTTTCTGGCCCAGCCTTCTCACTTCTTACTAACCTGCCCGCCATTCCCTGCTCTGCGCTTCTCTATGGTCACAGGTCTCTGTGAGAACGGTGGTATGAACATTTCCCCAGAAGCTCATTGTTCTTTCAGTGTGGGAGCTTGTACGGTTTCTTGCTAGTCTTCAAATTCAGAGGCGTTGCCGGGGTGCATTGAAATGTGGACTTTTCAGGTCCCTTTTGACTCCCACTCTGCTTACTCCCTGTCATGGCTTTGTGTCCTCCCCTAACTCCTACTTACTCAGAGTGCCGCCTGCTCCTGTCCTCCATGTCTTCATTCTTCATCTGTGATTTTTAGTTCATTAACTCGTTGTCTTGTATTATATGACTCATGTCTCATATGGTCTTCTAAAACAGTAATGCATTCTCAGTGGGCACCAGTCCTTTTTTTTTTTTTACAGATCCTCTCCTCAAATTTTAAATTAAAATCCCAAGCACTGTTCCGTCCTCGGAGTATTTTATCACACTCTAATAATAACTCCTTATGTGTTCTCATTATGTCTTTTTAGTATAAACTCCACTTCTGTCTCTGCCATTAGTTCTGCTCCGCCATAGACATCTGCTCTAGATCCTGGCTGCCTCCTTCCTTGAAGCCACTGTATATCTAGGTGGCATGCAGGTCTGCTTCTCTGATCATTGTCTTGGGTGCAGGTCTTCCCCAGTGCTGGTTTGGACTCAGCTTAGACTGTGGTAGTTACAACCCATATGAGGCCACATGCATCACTAGGAAGTCCTGGAGGCATGCAGGGGTAGCTTTCTCTCTGTGGCGTTGTACCAAAGAAGCCAGCAAGCTCCTTCTTCTTTTCTTCTTCCCCTTCATTCTCTCATTCTCTCTCTCTCTCTCTCTCTCTCTCTCTCTCTCTCTCTCTCTCTCTCTGTGTGTGTGTTTGTGTGTCTCTGTGTGTGTATCTCGCTGTCTCTGTCTCGCTGTCTCTGACACTGTGTGTCTGTCTCTGTCTCTGTGTGTGTGTGTGTGTGTGTGTTTGTGTGTGTGTATGTGTATGTGTGTGTGCACTCTTAGGATTTAAACTTATACCTTTAGACATGCTAGGCAAACACTCTACCTATATATATATATATATATATATATATATATATATATAGCTAGGGTGGGATGAGATGAGATAGTTTCTTTTTGGAATCATCTTCAGGCCTTACTTACAACTTACCTTTCAAAGAGGACATCTGAACCCTTACAGAACACCTAGTTTCCTTGCATGGGTCTTGTTCCTGTCTGGCTACTCTGGAAACCCTTAGATCGGCTGGTTTACATTGTATCCTGGTATAGCTGTTCCCTGGCTGTATCCTGAGCTCTAGCACAAACATGGTGTCTTTCCAGTTCATGTGACCTATGACCTGCAGACTGTTGCTAAATTCGGATCCTTGGGTCTGTCAGTCTTGAATACATTCTTCCACCATAGACTGTGACAAAGCTATATCTCAGGTATCATTAGTGACCATTGGAGACTAGGGAATGTGTATTGGGCTAGGTAGCATTTTTCTATGTTTTCCTGTGGTCTGCACATTACAATATAAAGGTCAGAAAACAGAGCCAAATTTGGAAGTTCTGCAGGAGTCCAGATGTCAGAGACATTCAGACTCCTAAAGACTTTCAGACATTGGGTGATAACTTCCTGTCTGCTCCTAAACAAGCAGAGACCAGGGTTTACTACACAGTAAAGCTTCTGAAGGCTGGGATCAGCTCCAGGTGAGGTCACAGTCAGTGTCTATTTTTCAGATTACTAGGTGAATGAAGAAGTGGTGACTCCAGATACAAAGGTGCTGATCCAAGGATTACCCCTAGGGCCCAGGGTTGGGTGGGGACTAGCCTTGGTGGATGCTCTCAAGGAACCAGGATGCTTCAGGAATCACTCATGCTAAGATTATGTCCACACAACATGAAGACATGGGGCAATTTTGAAGCAATTTTTGTCTTTCTGATCTACAGACATTGACTAGACAATTGGTCAAGCCATTGCACTTTCCCCTTTACCCAAGTCCTCTGTAACAGCTAAATGTCTTTTTTTGCCACAGAGAAGGAAGCCGACTGTCATTGATTGTGCACTAAGGCCTGAACTTCAGTGATGTTTCAGGTTCAACCTTCAAGTGTGCCCAGAGCTGAGACAGGTAGACCAGTTGGCACATGGGTACAGCAGGAGTCCCAGTATTACTATATGGAGCCAGTATGCAGCTGGGTGCCCAGTCCTCCTGCTAATCTACCAAGTCTATCTGTGTTGGTTGGGAAGTTTTAGGGTTGCTCTTAGCAGCAGGTGAAATACATTATAACTTACAAAATCTTAACAAGGATAGCTATGCTGAAACAGTATATAGAGAGAGGCTGCGACAGATGTGTTGTCACAGCCTACCAAAGTCAAGGACTTGCATTCTTTCTAGTTCTCCATCCTGCCGGTTTTAATTTGTTCTTAATGTGTTAGCTTACCTCTTCTTAGTCATAAGGTGATTGCCACTATGTAGGGAAAAATCATGCAGATGGAAATGACCAGCTTGGAAGGACAGGTTTCTCTCTTCTTTGCCTATAAACCTCTTTATAAGAGCAAATAAATAGCTCTCAGATGTTGCCCAAAATATCCCTCACTGCTCATTGGTTTGAATAGGGTCACATGTCCATTCGTAATGAGCTGCATAAATTTGTTTATAAATTTAGAAATACCCTCCTTGAGTAAGGTTCATCAAGTAAGAATGTGGGTGGTTGTTGATATTAAGTATCAGTGAGTCGTGCTGAATTCTGTAAGCTGCATCTAATAATCACATTTAGACATGAAGAATTAGCATAACAGATGTAGCCACATTAATTAATTACTATGTGAAATTTCCCAGTGCACGGCTCTTAAATGTCCAGAATAATAACCACATTGAATTAGGTAATTTGCTTAGAGGTAAATATGCTAGGGGGAAAGATGCATGAACAGTGTGGACCATTTAGATAATTATAGACAATCGGGCCATCAGAGAAAAATTCATTGGCATGTGGCTAGTGATTGGCTGGATCCAAGGAAGCAGCTAATTAGCTGTTGTTTGCTTTTCCCACACCATATCACTCAAGCTTGTGGGATTAATAAGAAAGATCTAAAAAAATAAAAAAATAAAAAAGCAAGAGCCTTGGTTTATCCAGCCAAATTAGGGGGCTGTGTTGCCAGCTTCGGGGCGCAGAAAAGCTCCAGCAAGTCCAGATACTGCTCTTTTCATGCAGTTAGGGTCATCCTCCCAAGGGTGGGTCCCTGACTGATGAGCAGGGCTTCAACCAGACCAGCTGAGGGAGAGCCACAAGGCAGGCTCATGTGAGTCTCATCCGAAGAGCTGGCCCTCGCCTTACTTTCTCAACAGAGGTGCTCACACGTGTTTACCCTTTGCTATCTTTGTATTTTTCCTGGTGTTACAGGCCCTCTCTTGTCTTTTCCTTTTCCTGCCTCCTTCTTACCTGAACTTTGTACCTTCTTTTGTCTTACTGAGCGTACATTTGTTTATTCCCTGAAATGAATGTCTGACTGACTGTCTGTCTGTCTCTTTCTCTATACCTCTCTCCCCGTCTCTGTCTTTCTTTCCTTCTTTTCTCCTCAAGGCTTTTGACAGCTTCATATAGATCAAGAACTATAGCTTCCCTGAAGTTGGCAACACAATCCCCTAATCTGGCTGCATGCTAGCAGGATGGGGACGTGCAGGAGAGAGAGATTCGAGAGAGGACGCTAGAGGAGCAAACATGATCAGAGAAGAATTGATAAATGTAGGAAAATGTTAGAAACAAAACTCATTGTCTTGAGTAGTTAATATACATTAACTAAAAATAGAAATCATGCCATACACATACACGTAGCAGCTGGGGAGAAAGTGAAGTTTCCTTTTATGCTGGGTTTCTAGCCATTGTCCACTTAAAGTTATAACTGATGAGTCAGTCAGCTTTGCTACTGAGTGAGATTGCGAGCCAGCATATATACACATTGGCAGGGGATTAGGGATAAGCCTTTTAATTCTGTGGCAGAAGTGACCCACTTGCCCAGGGGTATTTCAGTTTCATCTACACACCTGTCCCAGGATTTGCACCACGAAGTATAACTGCATCAAGATAAAGATGAGGAGTTTGGGCATCAATGTTTCTGGATTGAACAGTTTTCGTTCTAAGAAAAGCAGAGAGTTTACACAGTTCTATATGACGTTTATGTACTGTCCATTAGAAACCAGATGTTCTGGGGAAAGGGCTGGGCTGCTCTGGCTCTAAGCACAGTGCTCTTGAAGCTAGTTGCCTCCAGTGAAGATGCATCTAGGTGGATGTACAGTTTGCAGATTGTCCCAGGGAGACAGCGTTAGATTTGTTTGTCTGCATTAAGCAAAAGAGTAATCATTGTTGCTACTATTATTAATTCATAGAAAGTCCATCGTGAGCTGCCAAATAGGCAGCTTCCAGACAGAAACCCGGCCAGTCAGCTAAGTGGACAGGTTTCTCCCCCATCTCTCTCACTTTAGGGTGCCCGTGCTTTCTTTACCTACAGAGCACTCACTGTTCTCAGTAGGCACAGTTAGGAAACGCTTTAAGATCAGTTAAAGCGGAGGAGCACAGTTCAGTGAAGAGTTGGAGTGTCAGTCCACTTTCCGTTATGGTACCTCCGATTTTAAAAAGATGCAGAGGGAGGATGCCTTATTTTTAGCTCCTGGTTTCAGGTTTTAGTCTGAGGTTGCTTGGCTCTGTTGCGTTTGGGCCCCTGGCAGGACAGTACATCCTGGGGGGAGTACACAGCTGAGGACACTTCTTATTAGATTATCATTCTGGTAATCAGGAGACAGAGGAAGAGGAGGGGCCAAGGTCGGAGTATCGTCTCTAAAGGCAGCAATTCCACCCCACCCCACCCCACCCACCCCTGTAAACCCGAATTCTTTTTAACTATACCCTTTTGTTGGGATTGAAAGGCTTCACCACCTTTCAATCACAGAATGATCTGGAAAATGAGTCTTTAAGACACGGGTCTTTGGGGGCATTCAAGAGTCAAACTTTGACAGATGGTATTGGGATATGTGAAACCTATGAAGGTTCGAGCCAGATGAGCCGCAGATGTGTATGTAATTCTGAGTGTGACTTGCTTAATCCATTCTACTTGAACAGCTGGTTTTTTGTTTTGTTTTGTTTTTAACTACAGTAGAGGTTTCTTCAGTGCTGTGCGTGGAATTTTAAAATGTGCCTATAAAACACAGGGGAAAATTTAGTTTTAAATCATGTGTCATAAGCATATCTATCGCAAATGTTCACAGATGTTAATTTATTTTAAATTTTTCAGATTATTCTGGATTGGGTTATATTTACTGGCAGGAGCTTGCTCTCTGTAGGTAGTAAGCAAAATTGGATCATGGGAAAAGCTACAAGTTGCTCACATAAATTTCAGTGAAGACGGAGGTTGGGGTTAAAAGGAAAATTAAGGGCAAAGCCTGAAGCACAGAGGAAGGTGGATATGAAGTCTTATGGCTTGGTATGAGATAACCAAATTGCCCAGGTAAGAGGAAGAGTGGGAGCCGGGCGTGGTGGCGCACGCCTTTAATCCCAGCACTCGGGAGGCAGAGGCAGGTGGATTTCTGAGTTCGAGGCCAGCCTGGTCTACAAAGTGAGTTCCAGGACAGCCAGGGCTACACAGAGAAACCCTGTCTCGAAAAACCAAAAAAAAAAAAGAGGAAGAATGGGATTCAAGAATAGTAGGCTCTCACTAGCTCCCCCCCCCCCCCAAAGTCTCTCCTGCCTTTAAAGGAAACCATGCACAAGAGTCTTGCTTCTAACCCAGCTCATTTTAACTGTCTTAATTGTAAGGAAGGACAACTTCTGCCTCCACCTGTGTCAGGAAAGAGACCCAGATTCTTCCATAGATGATGAGTTAAATACAGAGGGGGTAGGGGGCAGGTGGCAGCCATCGCTCCCGTTTCCATTTCCACAAGGGATGTCACTCTCCTTCTTGAAGTCTGGCTCCTGAGTAGTTCTATGTGGGGACATCTCTGTGTTCCAGAAGTCATCTCGTTATGCGGCACAAATGAAGACAGAGTCAAGATAGGAAACTTACTGTGTCTCACCAGCTGCTGCCAGTGACTCACACAAGAAATAAAGAAGTAGGAATTCATTTAAGAACTGTTAACTACTGGGGATGGCGAGATGCCCCATGGCTTAAGAGCACCTGATGCCCCTGCAGAGGAGCCAGGTTCGGTTCCCAAACAAATTTACAGTTGTCTGTTCCAGGGTGCCTAACCCTTCACGGACACCTACATACCCTTGATAAACATAAACTAACTATCTCTCTCTCTCTCTCTCTTTCTCTCCCTCACACACAGCCATAAATACTTTTAAGTGTTAACTTTTAGAATGGCTTTTAATTTTCTTTCCAATTCTTGTTTGTATTTTGTTGTTGTTGTTGTTTAGTTTTGTTTTGAATTCTTTCCTAGAACACTGTACTTTAGAACTGAAATATACTTACTACCTGCCCAGGCCCTTCTTTCTGTAGGGAAAGCCTGAGCCCTAACCAGTTTGATATTTTCCTCCTGGACCCATGGGAAGGTGGTGGCAAGAGCTCTAATCAGGGCTCACCTTTCCTGAACAGTGCAGCATATTTTTAAAATGCCCATTTTAGATGCAATCTAAGATGCAAATAAGCATACTTCTTGATTGTGACTGAAATCATTATTTCCACAAGAGACTCTCCTTTGTTGGATTTTGATTGATTTTTTTAATTCGAAATGTTTTTACGTTGTTGTTGATGCAGAACGTCTTGGCACATGACTTGATCCACTTGATGGTCTTAATGCTGGTTTATTATCCCATTTCACCTCACTACACTAGGTAGAGGATTCTGGCTTACTCTTCAAGTTGTTATTTTTTAAAGTTGGGTTTAGTGAGTCACAATGAATACACCATAAAATATACTCATTGAAAGTACGGTTTTAGAGTTCTTTCAGGGTGTTTACAGCTGTTGCAGCATCGTCTAATTTCCTGATATTTTCATCTGTCCCCATCGCATACCCTTGATGAGTCACACTCCAGGTAGCTGGGGTTACAACCCTGAGTCACCAGGCCCAGCCTTCTCAGTGTCCTCATTTATCAAGTCTGCTTTTGGTCTTGCATTTAAGAGGTCACTGTGCCAAAGTTCACACAAATTTACTTCTGTGTTCTATGGTGCTGTATTCTATAATTCGATAGTGCTGACTCTCATTATTGACACGTGACCCATTTTGCATTGTTTTGTGCACGGTGTAAGGTCAAGGTCAAAATCACTCTTTGCTTCGTACTGTCCCAGATGGCTCGTATCTTTTGCTGTTAATCTATTGGATTATTGTAGCCTCTCATGAAAACTGATCATAGATGTGTGGAATTATTTTTGAACTCTCAATTCTGATCTCTGTCTCTATATGTTTATGCATTAGTTGGCTATAGCTACTGTAACAGAATACTGCAGACTGGTGGCTTACACGGTAGAAATCTTTCTCATAGATCTGGAGGCCACAAATCCAAGATGAAGGTTTCATGTCTCCTTATCTCTTCAATTCTTAGCTTGTAAAATGGCCACTCTCCACTATGACCTCATCCTAGGACTTTCTCTTTTATGTGTATAGATTACTGATCTCTCCTTTGATAAAGGTACCTGTCCTACTGGTTTAGGCCCTCATCCTAAATGTCCCACTTTGACTTGGTGTATTTATGTTTAAAAAATACCTCCAAATACAGTCTAGGGCACTATGAATGGAACTTGAACATATAGACTTTGACAAGCCCATGACAGAGCTGTGCCGTATAATGCTACATTAGGAGCCTTGGTGTAAACTGTTATCGGTGCATTGCATGGGTCTTAGCATTTCCTTATAAATCATTTCTGTTGGGTCAGTAGTGATGCCCTACTTTCACTCATGGATTTATTTGGGATCAGAGGTTGGTCAGGGTGGCTGAAGATTTGCCAGTTTCCCGGTTCCTCACTCAAGTTCTCGGACCACCTGTAATGGTGGTGTTCACTTCAGCCACATATGTAAGCATGCTGTGATTCTTCAGGTTTTGTTTGGTTTGTTTGTTTGTTTGTTTGTTTTTTAGAGAATGTGACTGGAAATCACTAGAAGACTGTTGGACTGCCAGGGAATGAAAGTCTAGGGGGTTCTGGCAGAGTCGATGGTAACCTCACAGAGAAGCTTCTTGGAGCCCAAGATTTTCCCAACCTCAAGAGGCCTGGTTCATTTTCATTTGCCCATAAAGTTTCCCCTGGAGGCTGTTAACCAACAATCTAGCACTAGGCATGGAGGACATTCACAAACAAGAGAAGGTTATAGTAGTTCTCAGAATAGAGACCTAAGCTTCTACTAGTTCAGGCCTTACAACATACCCTGGGTCTCCCCTGACCTTGGAAAGTGGCTTGTTAGTTTAACAATCAGTACCCAAGTTCTTGGGAAGGAAGAAGTCTCCACTTGTCCCTGCCTCTGCAGACCTTGGAGAACCCATGGCCCCTGATTATCTCATGCTAGTCCTGAAAGCCTGCCATGTAGCTTAGTGGTCAAGGGAGGGAGGCAAAAGGAGAAGGGACCAAAGACATGGGCTGTGTAAACATACCATGCTTCAGGTTCCCACAGCCCATCTGCTGCTGTCTGTGGTGATCTCCCTCAATCATGCATACTCATATCTTCCTGATTGCCTTGAATATTCTCATTACTTTTATATTTTCATGGATGTTGTCATATTTATGAGGAACAATGTGATGTCTGGATTCTTTAATTTTTCTAACATTTTAATCATTTCTTCCTGCCTACTTTTATTTCCCATCCCAATGTAGATGACTTTTGCAAAAATGATCTGCATTGTTGGCCTTCTCAGCTCTCCTTGGTGCCCTTGCTTTGTGAGTTTAGTTCAACTGCCTGCCTAGATATAGTTTCAAAGAATGTCGGCCTGTTTCTTGTATGGAGGGAACTATAGAAAAATTCTTAGGGTTAAATAACATGGATAATCTAGAGTATCGGGTGTGTTAAAGCAGGGCCACATGTCACACAATACAACATTTCAGTCAGCCATGGACCTTACATGCGATGCCCATCCTCTAAGATTAAGTTGCCTGGTTCCTTTGTGGTCATCTTAGTTTGTGTAAATATACTCTGTGTTTACCCAATTTCAGAATCACCTAACAATATTCCATCATTAAATGACATATGACTGTGTGCTCCAAGCTGCCTGAAACACCAGGGGTAAATAGCCAGAAAGCACATACATATATTTATATGCAAAGGTGTGGTCCCTCATTGCTTGGCTCCCCACATCTGTATTCCCAACAAGTAAACTAATAAGCAAATTCCCCTGCCACAGAACACTATGTCAGATTGTTTTCAGCTATCTTCCCATGGCATCACAGTGTCTTCAGAGGAGATGATAACTTTCCATACCCCCATTCCTGTGCACCAGAGCCTCCCCCTTACACCCTCTTTCCCCTGAGTATTTGGTTTACCTGCAGACTTAGCTAAAGCTCATCCAGTTTCAAATGCCAGATGGCAGCACAAAGGAGATTAGTGAAAGATGCCCCAGTGTCCCATTATCTGCAGGAGTCTAAACTTGAACCCAGGACGCAGGGATTCAGATGGCAGGATTTGAACTATCTCTCCATCTCTCAAGGTATCTTTTGAGTTGACATCACCATTATGGAGGATTTTTTGTTGGTTGGTTGGTTGGTTGGTTTTTGTTTGTTTGGTTAGGGTTTTTTTTGTGCAAACCACAGTAATAATGGCTAGCTGTATGTCACCCTTCTTGTTGTTAATACAGGAAAGAGGACCTGTGTGGGCCTCTCTTGTCAGGTGCTGGCTGAATGGCATAATTACTGTGCCTGGCACAAATCATGTGCACCAACAATGGAAGGAGTAGGATCAAGGTCTCCTAGAGGTTGAAGAAGCAATTTCTAAAAGGGAAAAGATGCAGTGGGAGGAAGAAACCAGGCAAACAAATCAAGTCCTAATCCTCCTTGAGACCTTGTATGATCATAATTCAAAACACCTTAATGGTTTTCATCAGGGCCCTTGGTAACTGTGTGCTTTCTGTTTCTTGAAAGAGAGAGTTTAATACGAGGCTCTGTGCCAAGTGGCTGCTGTACTAGCCAGGCACTGTCTCATCAGCCCACCCCTTTCCTAGTCAAGGGAAGCTCTGCTAGGCTTGATCAACTTTTACGAGGAACAAAATGTTCTATGCAGTCCACCGTGCGGTCCAATCTGGAGGGCCTCTGTTAGGGATGGGTAGACACGGTTTTTACGAGTAAATAATGAGCAGGCACGAAGAACTTCACTGAATCTTGTAAAGCATCATGGTGGCCATTGTTACCTAGCACCAAAACCAGTATTTGTGCCTCAACTCCTTCACATGCCTGCCACACAGGAAAGGCCGGGAAGCTGTTCGTGCATGCTAGCTGTATGATTATCCCTTTTCTTCCCAAAAGGTCCTCACCTGCTTTTAGCACTGTGTGGCTGTTAGAGGACTTAAAATCGTTTTCTGCTTCAACAAGAAATATCAGTGAATGAGGAGCAGCCCCTAGTAGATAATATAGATGATTAGAGCTTGTTGGCAGGCATCTGCTGCCAAGGAGATGGGAGAAAGCATTTAATTACTTAGAGAAATGTAACGAGTTCTGTGTAGCCTTGCTCGGTGCCTTTGAAATCTTAGATAGTGTGGGGTTGTCTCAAAGAATTTTTATTTTTCCTCCTTTAGGGGTCTGACGATAAACGCAGAAAGGTCATCTAAACAAAACATTTGAACATTTCTTTTCTGCTTTAGTCATTTATCTCCATGACTCCGAGGGGCTTCCACAGGAAGTTGCACTTGCCCTATTCCAATGGCATCGGATTTATTGAAACTCTGAACCTCCTAACAGGCAGAGCATTATGTCACTGCAGAGTGAGGCTTCACCAAGGAGATGATTTTCATTTATCTTCTAAACAACAATAAAAACCAACCTTCTTATGTTTCAGAGCACACAGCCTTAATGGCACAGCCATGTCTATATATTGCTTTTCTGACCTTTCCCTGATTTTTCTATGTGCAAGTGCTCCACTGAGATGAACATCTTTCTAGTGCTAGGTAGCAGAATACGCCACCCGGAATATGCCACTTTGGCATAAGGATTACTTCGAGCTAAAGCTCTTGAAAAACAGCAGCTGTGAGAAGGGCAGCCTTAGCTCCTCTCTTCCTTTGAAAACAGGAGATAAAAACTTTCAAGTGCAAGGTGCCTGCCCACAGCCAGAGAAAGGAAACATTACTGGGTCCTGGCCAAGAGGTCGCAGAGCAGCCTCTTCTTATTGCTCTCCTTTAGCCTTCCCATATAATTTAGTTACATTTCTTCTCCTTCTCCTCCTCCTCCTCCTCCTCCTCCTCCTNCTCCTCCTCCTCCTCCTCCTCCTCCTTCTTCTTCTTCTTCTTCTTCTTCTTCTTCTTCTTCTTCTTCTTCCTTTTTTGTAGTCCAGGCTGGCCTCGAACTCAGAAATCCACCTGCCTTTGCCTCCCAAGTCCTAGGATTAAAGGCGTGGGCCACCGGCAGTCTTGCAGCTTCTTTAAAACTTTTTTTTTTTTAAGGGACTGTGTCTCCTTACATTTGCACTAAAGGTGTATACATTTATTTAATTAATCTGTCTCATGGGCCGTGGGCATAGCACAGTAGTAGAACATTTGCCTAATGTATGAGAGGCCCCAGATTTGACTCCCAGGACTTCAAAAACCAAACTAAATTTTAAAACTGCCTCATGAATTTAATTCTGCAGCCTGGCCAGGACCCTAAGAAAGTAAGGCTTGACTTCATTTACACACATACCACTTCGCATCATCCTCTGATGTCTTCATTAACATAACCCGCTGAAAAGAAACTAACAGTACCCAAGCACCCTGCCAGACCCTGTGCTAGGTTCTTAGCAAACATATCCCAGCTAATGTTTTGAATTTGGGATTCCTTGGTTTCAGATTGTTGGTCTGGAAGCTGAAATTTGGACTGTGGGTAGCTTTTCCAGAATTGTACTCTAGATTCCCTGAGGCCAAAGCTATACTTCTTCAAGGTCACCTTGTCTGTGTTTCACCTATCTGTTTCTCCGAGAATGAAAGTAATAAACCAACAGGCCCCACAGGGTTGTGAGCTGAAGAGGCAGTGTTTGCAGTTACCTTTGTAAAAGCATTAACTCACGCCTTTGTCACCTTCAGTGTTAGGACTTCATAGTTTCCATTGTCTGTTGGAAGTGGGATGTGGGGTCTGGGCGACTTTCTCATTGCAATTTCTAACCTCCGTTTTAATAACATCATTCTGTGCCTGTGTTTTCTCATCTGCATCCTGGATGGCATGGAGAAAGGTGTTCTGAGATTTAAAACTGTATCCTTCTTCCTGTGTTTTGAGTCATGATCATCTGCTATCTGTGTGGGGGTGCTGCTAAAAGATGCTGTGGTTTCTCGTCTTGGGTGCTAGCTTAGCTGCTGGAGTCGCGTGGTTCTCTGTGAGGAAATTAACACAGAAAATACTGAAACGCAGCCTGATGGCTGACAGCAGCTCTCATCTTATTTTCCACTTCTCTCTTATCTCTTGGCTGCTGAAATTGTTTGGCTCAAGGCACAACGGATCCTTCTGGAGGGACCTTTTTGCAGATTTTTTAGATCGCAGGAGGCTTTGATGAACTTAAATACAGATTTCAATGTGCAGGGAAACTGAAGCAGATGAATGGAAGAGTGTCATGATGCTGTGTTTTATTTAGTTGGTCTTGGTCCATTTTGTGTTGCTGTAAAATAATACACAGAGTGAGTAAACTGGAAATAGCAGAATTGTCTTCCACTCATGACTCTGAAGGGTGGGAGGACTAGGGGCCAGGTACCACATCTGTGGAGCATCATCGTGTCGTGAGAGGGTTAGAGTACCATGGCAAA
The DNA here is from genome assembly GCF_900095145.1 of Mus pahari. Classification (NCBI taxonomy): domain Eukaryota; kingdom Metazoa; phylum Chordata; class Mammalia; order Rodentia; family Muridae; genus Mus; species Mus pahari. The sequence continues at coordinate 36,767,230 of NC_034590.1, read as the reverse complement.
ATCGACTTACTCGTAACTCATTACAGAGAGCATGGCATTCATTCACTCATGAGGACACAGCTCTCTCCAGTGGGGGGGATTACATTTCCAACACGCAAGCTTTTTTTTTTTCTTATTAATTTTTTTAATTTATTATTTCCTTTATTTACATTTCAAATGCTATCCCGAAAGTTCCCTATACCCCACCCCTGCCCCTGCTCCCCTACCCACCCACTTCCACTACTTGGTCCTGGCCTTCCCCTGTGCTGGGTCATATAAAGTTTACAAGACCAACAGGCCTCTCTTCCCAATGATGGCTGATTAGGCCATCTTCTGCTACATATGCAGCTAGAGACAAGAGCTCAGGGGGTACTGGTTAGTTCATATTGTTGTTGCACCTACAGGGTTGCAGCCCCCTACAACTCCTTGGGTACTTTCTCTAGCTCCTCCATTGGGGGTCCTGTGTTCCATCCAATAGCTGACTGTGAGCATCCACTTCTGTGTTTGCCAGGCACTGGCATAGCCTCACAAGAGGCTGCTATATCAGCCAACATGCAAGCTTTAAAGGACACATTCAAACTGTTGCAGCCTCTGGCATTGCGATCAACCTTTGATGATGTCTTCGTAGACCCTGTATGGAATAGAAAGTTACTGCTCAAAGCTCACTAGATTTCAGAACACTTGAATCACAACATGGGATGGGATTTTTTTATTAGCATTGCAGGTCCCATTTTCAGAGTGCACTTTCATATTGAATTATAAACAAAAATTTTATGCTGCTTACATTTAATGAAATTTTAATAAGGCCATGTTTTGGTGTTATTATTCAAATAATGTGATCTGAATTGCTTTCCTCTGAATATATTTGCATTAAGGAGGAAATCAATTTGAGTTCATTCTCTGAATAGTTTACCTATTTTCTTGGTAGCTTTAAAAAGGGCAGAGGAAAACTCAGTTCCGTTGTCAGTAAATGGAGAAGAAACCCATTTGCTGAGATCCATAGCAGTAATAGCAACAGACTGCTGATGGTTTGAGTTAATGAAATGACTCATTTTGTCTATTAGACTTGCACAATTTAAACCATCTACAAACCACACACACCACAAATTGTAAAGGATGATAGCTTTTCTCTTTCCTATTGAGATTTTAAAGCTTATATATTAAGAGAGAGAATTAAGAAATTCACGTTATTGCTACTCCCAATCATTGGTAACCTAAATTAAGTGGTAGTCTCCGGAGAGAGCAAGTGCCTCTGGGGTTAGCATTCCTCTAACGTGTTTCTGCTAAAATCGTGGATGTGAGTCCGCGGCAGTTTTCGCAAACATGTCTTCCAAAAGGTCAGCCCATATTACCAAGCTAAGACACGTTATTGGCAATGCTTATGTGGTTCCTCGTGGTCATCTAACTAAAATTCAATGAAGAGAATGTGAACCTGAAAATAGCAAAGTCTTGCTTTTGAGAATAACTTCCCTTACAGACTCAGGGATTATACAGGTGGGTATGAACTCTGCCAAGGACAGATGCCGGGACAGGGTCCCCCTAGACTTACATGTCCGCATTTGGTGCACAAATCAACACTTGGGGGGGGGGGTGTCGAGACAGGGTTTCTCTGTGTATCCCTGGCTGTCCTGGAATGCACTCTGTAGACCAGGCTGGTCTTGATCTCAGAAATCTGCCTGCCTCTGCCTCCCAAGTGCTGGGATTAAAGGCGTGCGCCACCACTGCCCGGCAACACTTTTTTTTCTTGACTTTCCAGCTCTTTTCCTCCTCGCCCTCATTTTCCCATCCCCACACACTTATCCTTTGTGTTCCATATACAAACTTTGTAGCTTAAAAACTAAGCAAAAACTATTAGACGTGTCTAAACAGGTGTGCCCTAGAATTCAACCGCGCACTTGCCGAGAAGTTTTGGTTCTTGTTTTCTATTTATATGAGCTCATAAACCCCATTCGATTCTCCTTAAAGCTGGGGACAGAGCCCAGGAACAGCAGCGACCGCCGCCGAGGCCCTCCGCATGCGCAGTAGTCGAGAAGAGAGCCCGCCCCCTGCAGGCTGGCTCCTGGTCGTATCGCTCCGCCTCCCGGACGCAGCGCGCCGGCGACGTGACGTCACGCGCGCGCCGCAGCTTCTCCCGGAGCCTCTCGGGCGCGCTCGCTCGGCGGAGTCTCCTGGCGGTTACCGCTCCCGAACGCGGCCAGCTCTCCGCCGACCGGGGACATGCTGCAGAAGCCGAGGGGCCGCGGCCGGCCCAGCAAGCAGGCTGATCCGGAGCGGGACTGGGGAGGCGCTTGCGAGGAAGGACCCAGCACGTCCCGCGGCGCGGGCGGCTCCTCCCAGGGCTCCCGCGCTTCCCTGTCGGCCCCCACCGTGGGGCCGCGCACCCAGAAGCAGTTGGAGCTGAAGGTGGCCGAGCTGGTGCAGTTCCTGCTGATCAAGGACCAGAAGAAGATCCCGATCAAGCGGACGGACATCCTGAAGCACGTGGTGGGCGACTACCGGGACGTGTACCCCAACCTTCTGAAGCTGGCCGCCGAGCGCCTGCAGTACGTGTTCGGGTACAAGCTGGTGGAGCTGGAGCCCAAGAGCCACACCTACATCCTCACCAACATGCTGGAGCCGGTGGAGGCGGACGCGGAGGTGAGGGGCGATCAGGGTACCCCCATCTCGGGCCTGCTTATGATAGTCCTGGGGCTTATCTTCATGAAAGGCAATACCATCACCGAGACTGAGGTCTGGGACTTCCTGCGGCGGCTCGGCGTGTACCCCACTAAGAAGCACTTAATTTTTGGCGACCCAAAGAAACTCATTACCGAAGACTTTGTGCGGCAGCGCTACTTGGAGTACCGGAGGATACCCCACACCGATCCTGTGGACTATGAATTACAGTGGGGCCCGCGAACCAACCTGGAAACCAGCAAGATGAAAGTTCTTAAGTTTGTGGCCAAAGTCCATAATCAGGACCCCAAAGACTGGCCCGCACAATACTGCGAGGCTTTGGCAGATGAGGAGAGTAGGGCCAGACCCGCAGCTCCTAGTGCCCCAGCCACATCCTCGTGAAGTCTTGAGTTGCAGTCAGAGGGACTCCGGAGATCCAGTATAAAAGAACAGGGGAAAGGGGGTCGTCGGAGGAAGCTTGATTCTGCTAGGCGTAAAGGCCTTGGAGCCTTAGGATGTGTTACAGGGTTTTTTGTTTCTTTGTTTTTATTATGGTTTGGAGCTTTAAATTTTCATTGCTGAAGAAAGGGAAGAAATTTTTCATTTAATTGTCTTTTTTGTTTATAAAGAGTTTTCTAACTTTCTAAACCTAACTGGGAAATTGTATGATGTCAAACATATTCAAGAAGAAACACTTTAGTAAATTGCTTTGATGTTCTAGACGATAAAAAAAAAAACAGGGTAGTTATTATCTTAATGACTAGTTCATGGGGAAAAATAAAAGTCTTTTTAAAATTGAAAATAAAATTGTTTTTAGCTTCTTGTCAACACAACTTTAAATATACATATTCTGTTGGGTGTGAGCACTTGTGGTCCCAAGAAATCTATGTGATGTGTTTTTCTGGCATTTTTACATTCATAATCATTACTCTGTTATCCTATGGGTTCTACTTAAGATTCTCTTCTAGTATAATGAATACTATACTTTTGAGTCAGCTCATCATTATTTTTATTGTTTCCCTGTTAGAAATTGTGGCTAATAAGGAAACATCATCATTCCACACGTTTTTTGCCATGATACAGCTAAGTCAATGAATGGCGTTGCAGAAGTGTGTGAATGTGTATTAGAGCAAGTTGTAAAAATCATTAGGTCTCAGGTTTATAAAACTGCCTTGTCATAGTGATTAACCAGACCTGATTGGGAATCAGACTGCCCAAGTGCAGATCCTATTCCACCAGAAGAATTTAGCTTGTAGGTCTGTAGAATCAAGTGTGCCATTAAGGTGAATAGATGTGGAACTTGATAGAAAGTTCAGCAAAGGCCCTGGTGTGGAAGGACATAGTCACTTTGTACCTCACTTTTATTCTTGATTTGGAACTGCTTTTTGTGCTTTATGTCATGCCGGATCACTTAAAGGAGAGCCGTTACAAGTTCTGATACTAAGAAGTTATTCCCATTTTCTTCTTGTTTGGTATGTTTGAATAGTTTTTTAGAAGAACTTAGGGTGATGTCTGGTTCGGGCAGCCCAGACAGACCAGTGTGAACAAGGCAATCACGAGATGAGGGGCACAGCATGGAGACATGGTTTTGAAGTCATAACCTTGGTTTGAACTAAAGGCCAGGCTGGTTCTATGCGGTTACGTTTTGAACTATCAGGTCTCCACTGTAAGATAGGGGTGGGTAGGGGAGAACCAACAACTTTATGATGCTATAGGTGAATCAGGAAACAAGTTCACAGATTCCTCAGAGTTCTTCATAGTATCTGGCCAAACACTGGGCACAGGCAGTGAATACTGTTGTTCTGATAAGAGTTGCAAGTTGTTCATCAGAAGAGGCAAATACTTTCACAGGGTGGCGGTGAGGACAGGTGACTTTAATCAGCCCTGAACTAGAGGCCAACTAGAGGAGTCTGTCGTAGCTACATGGTATGGAGGGACAAGAGGGGCTACCGACTGTTGACTTGTGTTGCAGTAGTGTCTGTCCTAGGTTGCTTTCTCCAGTTGTGACATACTATGACCACAGGCAGCTTGGAAGGTAAGGGTTTATTTCAGTTGTAGTCCGTCACTAAGGAATCCTGGAGGCTGGAAATATAGCAGAGGCCATGAAGGAACACTGCTTACTGGCTTGCCCAGCCCGCTTAAAGAGCTCAGGACCACTTGCCCATCGATAGCATTGTCTACAGGGAGCTGGGTCCTCCCACTTTAAAAAGGATCAAGAAAGTGTTCTACAGAGCAATCTGATGGAAGCATGTTCTCAACTGAGGGTCCATTTCCAGATGACCCCAGCTTATATCAAGGTGACTAAACAGCATGAGGAGATCTGGAGATTTTTAAGCGAGGACTAGTTATCCTTGAGTCCCCCTTTTCAGTTACCTTTTAGGTTAGTGTATGAGTTAACCTTCTGCCCACGGGCTCCTGACCCGAGTCAGCTTTCGATTGTGCTGTGCTGCTTAAGTTGTCCTCTGTGCCCTTTGTCTCAGAACTGTCAGGTACAGCAATGGTATCCCGGTTTTCCCAGGGCTTCACAGTTTATTGTCAAGCTATTTTGTTAGAGATGCGGTGCTACATTAGAGGCTAGATAAGCTCTTTCTCAACAGATTCCAGGACTGCATATCATGCCATTATATGTTTCTATAACTTTACATGTATGTGCACGTTCATGGAGAATATGTTTTCCTTTTGTGGGCATTCATGGCTTACATAAGTGGCCTTGTGTCCTTTATCACAGTGGTTTTTAACCAGCTATTTTTGACATTACTATATCTTTGAAGTTACATGTATACATTGAAGTTAATGTATGCATTATCTGATTTATTCATTTTGACTTCCTTTCATGAAGGGAGAGTACAACCTCCTAATGTCTTCCCATCAGCGAGGTGTGTGCCTCAGGAGTTCAAGCCAGAAGCCAACAGTTATCAGTGACACTTGCCAAATGGCTCTTGAGCTGATATCCATTCGCTCTCTCACCAGCACCTAGACAGTTCTTACTGTTTTTTGCCAGCCATCCCACACTCTGCAACCCGTGTGAGCACTCAGCCTTTACAGCCCTGTGGTGGATGTGGGTGTATCGTTAATACTTCACTGTACCATCTGCTCATCTGATGTGACATTCACTAAGCATCAGCCTGCCTTTTACTCTCCATTCTGACCATTGGATTTTAAACAACATGTTTTTGTTGATTCGTGAGAACTCTTTGTATCTTCTGCGCATCAGTCCAATTGCAAATACTGTCAGCGTTTTTGGTTTTGTCATATTGGACTTTAATGTGTCTTAATTGTAGTCCTGTATTTTGTAATGCCTTTTAAAAATTCTAATCTTAATTATGAAGATATTTATTTTTGAGAATTTCCTACTAAGTACTCTATCTTGAATCTACCCTCCCCACTTCAACTCTTCCTATGCCCCACCCCCTTTCAAAATTCTAACTGCTGAGAACATTAGACTGACCAGTTGGGATTAGACAATCAAGTAGGGGACTCATACCTGAAGAAAACTAATTCTCGCTCTCAGCAATCATTTCATAGCCTGCGGTTCTTCATCTAGGGGTGAGGCCTTGAGAGAGTTCCCCCATCCGCACTGGAGTATCAACTGGTATTGTCATTTTTTAGATCTTGTTTGGGCAGTCATATTGTTAAGATTAGGCTCGGCTTCTCTGTCATCCGTAAAGGACACAATCTCACAGCGATATCCCGGTTCTCTGGTTTTTATGACCTCCCCGTCCCCGCTTCTATGCCACGTCCGAGCCTTGGGTGGGGTGGTTGTGTTGAGCGCCCATTGTTTACCTGTTCTCTGCATTCTGAGCGGGTGAAGATTTCGGTGACAGTCTCCATCCGCTGCAGAAAGGAGCTGCTTCGATGAGGGGCGAGGGCCACGCTTGTCTGCGGGTTTAAGGAGAAGTGTTGAAAGTGGAGTTAGGAATGACCGTGGCTTAAGGAAGTGGCAGGAGCAGGTTCTTCTCTAGGGTTCATGACCTCCCCAACCACAGGTGAGCCTTACAGTACCAAGCATGAATTCCCTCCTATGGAGTGGGTCTTGCGTTCAACAACTGTTAGTTATCCCCAAGGTGGCAGCTGTCACTCTTGCACCCTTGGGGATATCTTGCTGTGCTCATAGGCTTTACACTGGATGCCGTTATTAATTGCTTTTCTCTCTCGGCTGTTTTCACAGCGTCTTTGGGTACTATGAAAGCTAGTCCTCGGGGAGAAGGCTTCTAGTTCAAATCTAATTCAAGCGACCAAGAGCAATATGACTGTAGCCTGTTATTTGGGGAGTCTCTTTGACTCCTTTGACCAACAACCCAAAGGGAGGTTTCCCATGACTGGCACTGCATGCACACATTATGTATCCATGAATGTTTGTATGTATATATGTAGACGAAGTGCATAGTATGTTTCCCCATGACCTTTTCAAACATCCTCAGTGTTCTTTATCCCTTCCCCTCCCTCAGCCCTGCCCTCCAGCATCCTTCCCAGTTAATCCCCCCCCTCTCCCATTTTCCCCTTTCTAGGAGCTCACTCTTCCCTCCGCCCCACTGCCCTTTTTATTTTCCTGTTATCTGCAGCTACTCCAGTTTATATACTCGCATCTAAGGATTCAGAGTTAGGATTCACAAACAGGAGAAAATACGCAGTGTTTGTCTTTCTGGGTCTGGGTTAGCTCGCTTGGTATAATGATCTCTCGCTCACTCTGTTTGCCTTTCATTTTGTCTTTATATAGGTATAGTACTCTGTAGTGTTTATACACCACATCTTCATTGTCAGTTTATCAGCTGAAGGACATTTGGTTTGTTTCCATTTCCAAGCTATTGGGAACAGAGCAGTGAGCATGGCCGCGCAGGTGTCTGTGGAATAGGCTGTGGAGTGGCGCAGTAGGTCACGCGGTAAATCTGCTTGCAGTTTTTTTGAGGAGTCTCCACGCTGATTCCTATCATGGCTGCACCAGTTTGCAAACTCAGCCGCAGTGAATGAAGGCCTTCCTTCCCCCACACCTTCCTCAGCATTCACTGTCAGCTTTTTTATTCATCTTCGCCATTCTGACCCGGCTTTAATGAAATCTCAAAGTAGTTTTAATTCGTATTAAAGATATTTTTGTGTCTTTTTTGATAATTCGTTGACCAGATGCTAGCTCACTTTTAATAAGCTGTTTTGTTTTGACTCTTAGCTTTTTGAGTTCTTTGTAGATTCTGGATACTCAGATTTTGCACGTAAATCTAGGCCATTGGTTGTTAGTTTGTATTAGATTAGTCCTTAGCCTAGGTTGACTAATGCGTTTTCTTGATAAAACTTGAGTTATGCATCTTTGGCAGGAACATACTAGAAACGGTGCTGTGTTATGTTTTCAGATCCTGTTGGGTGATGTAAAATTTCAGTTTACGCTGTCAGTTTGCAACTCTGGTTAGTGAGCTCAGACAAGCACCTTTCCAGTCCTCTCCAGTCACCATGGACTTTTCAGTTCCTTCTTTATAACTTATATAGGGATACTTTGGAAATCTCCTAGGTATTAGATTTCTCAACAAGATCTCAATGTGAATCTAATGGGACAGTTCAATGGGTAAAGGCATTTGCCACCAGGGCCTGAGAACCTTAGTTGGATCCCTGGGACCCACACTGCAGAAAGAAAAAGTTGACTCGTGGAAGCTGTTCTTAACGTCATCACAGCGCCCTAATATATGAATGCCTTCCCTCCAAATACATGTTACTTTTCTTCAATAAAGATTTCTTTTTAAAACTATGTTTTTAATTGAAATAAAATATCACTTTTCTTCCAAAATTTTAAATTTCAGTGTGTTTACCTATTTATATCTGCATTCACCCCCAGGTTATATCACATAGACACAATCACAAATTCCACCTGATTTGGCCAATGAGACCCCTTTGGACTGAATTTTGTGTGTTTAATGGTTCCCCTTTGTTCTTGCACTACTTTTATTTTTCTTTAAAGTACAAGAAGATCAGCCTTACTTGAACTTCCCCTGCTCTTACCCTGGCGGAGGTGGCTGTTTCTCCTGGGAGTTCCCACACCTTTGGAAGACTGGAGTTTAGAAACGGGGTTGCTAGGGTTACTCATGCCTGGTGAAGTGCTTCCTCCAGCACACTAGGTGGCAGAGTTGCGGGAGCCAGCTGCCTACCATGTTCTCAACATTGAGGTTACATCTGCAGTGCCATTTGTACCCCAACCCCACTGTGTCTAGTTCTTCCCTTCCCACCTGTGTAGGTGTCTTTCCCAACAGGAATCTATATCCTCAGGCTTTAGGCTAACAGTGCTAGTGAGGCCTCTAATGGGTTTTTGGCTCAGATCTCTCTCTCTCTCTCTCTCTCTCTCTCTCTCTCTCTCTCTCTCTCTCTCTCTGTGTGTGTGTGTGTGTGTGTTGGTAAGGTATATAATGTGTAAGTACTTGTGAATGTCATTATCTGCTTTCTGAGGCAGTTTTCTTCACCCACCCGGAACTTGCTGGATAAGCCAGGCTGGCTGAGTGGCCAGCAAGTGCCGAGGAGCCTCTTGTCTGCATCCACCTACCAGTGATGGTGAGCAAGCAACACACTTGGGATTTTTCACATAGGTGCTGGAGATGAGGCTCAGGTCCTCATGCTTGTGTAGAGAGCAGCTTGCTGACTAAGAATCCCCCCATTCCCTCTTCCTCTTTTAATGGCTGACACAGTGAATTGTTCAAGAAACAAAATATTCCAATCTCAAAAAATGTACTGAGGAACTTTCTTTTGCCATATTGTATAAGAACTAGTTAATTACTGTATGCTTTTGACTGTTTGAAAGGACCTCACCTGTGTAAGATTATATAGGCCCAGTGATATTTGTGAGTACATTAAGGTTTATAATTTGTTGAGAATTTCATATATGTATGTAATATATGTGGAATATATTCACCCACCCTTTCCCCCTAATTTAGTCAAGATCCACTCCCAACTTGGTGTCCTCTAAAAATACTTTTAACACACAGAGTTCAATTTGTGCTTCCCATACACAGTAGGGTGTGGTGTCAATCAGTGGAGTGGAGTTGACCTAGCACAGGTTACATCCTTAGAGCAGACTGTCTTCCCTCCCCTGGCAGCTTTCAGCTATTAAAACAGCTCCTCCACAAGGGGCAATGCTCAAATTTTGGCTGGCTGGATCATGGGCAGGGCTTGTGCAGTCCACCACAGTTGCAATGAGTCCATGAGCCCACTGGTCCTCTTGTGTTTAGAAGACATTGTTTGCTCCAGTCCATCGCATCCTCTAGCTCCTGCCATCTTTCCACAATGTCCCTGAAGCTCTTGAGAGAGGTAGTGTGAGATAGATGTCTAATTTGGGGCTCAGCACCCCACAGTCACTTCATGCTCCTTGCCCCATTGTGAGTTTCTGTAGTTGCCGCCACACAGAGAATATTTCTGTTGAAATTTGGAAACAGCACTGATATATAGGGTGAGAAATATGAATGTAGAGGACACTTGGATACTATGCCCATTTAGCAGAATAATAACAATAGATTCATACCTGGGCCTGTGAGCACCCCCATCATGGTTATTTTGACCAGATTTACAGTGCTACACGTGTGTTTCCTCCAGTGCACAGGACTTCAATCCAATCAGATAGCAGTTGGTCATGTATGTAACATTTGTGACACTATTGCATCTAGGGACAGTCATTGGCTTATTATTGTGGCTCACAGGGCCCACAGCTGAGTTAGACTTGATGACCTCCCAAGATCCCACAGTCTGCATGGCACCTTCCAGTAACTATAAATCTAGCCAGCTCAGAGGAAGCTTCCTGACCAGTATCAATTTGATTTCTCTGTGTCCTGTGACTAAAGTGTTCAGTGTCTGCAGCAACAGGGTCTTACCATTAAGTCCTGGTGAGCAACCTAGAACAGTGGCAACAACCTGTTCAGGTTGTCCTTGAACTCACTGTTCTCTTTTTCAGCACCTCATGTTCTAGGATTACTGGTATTTCGCACTGTATCTAGGGGTGGGGATGGGAGTGGTGGATGGAATCCAACTATGTCTTTAATTCCTTTATTTGTAAAATTCCATGCATTTAAAGGAGAAAGCCAGTGTAATCATTTTACTGCCTGGGTAATTTAGTTCCACCTGTGTCTCCTCATAGTTTCCTTATAGCCTATCATCTGCATATATTTTAGATGTGTCTTGGAAGGACACGGGATCTCATAGTAGGGCAGATGAGTTTTGTATTTGCTGGGATGCTGGGATGCCTCTCCTTTTCAGCATGTTTGTGTTGCTTATCACACTGACTCTTGCTCTTCTGAAACAGGGCCCCTTGGCTGTAGTGTGGACCCACTGTCTTCTGTCCTTTTCTAGCTTTGCTCCGTTCTGACCAGAGTATAGTTACAATCTTTCTATATCTGTTGAGGATTTTCTGTGTGTCTCCCTAGTTGTCTACAGTTTTCTTTTTTTGTTTGTTTTGTTTTTTTAATCTTTCAGCTTTATTGGAGTTAGTTACAGGACAATAGGAAAGGAGTTTTTGACCAGATCACAAGAGACTCATAGTCAGTTATTATCCTATAACGTGAAACAAGCATTTGAGAAGAATTATTATTACTGGATACTCGAAGCACACTTCACATCTGTAAGCATATTTATAGAATAAAGAATATGCTGTCTGGGTGGCTCAGTTTGCCAGATACTCTTTTAAGTATATTCTTTCTGAATTGGTTCATTTGACACCTTTTTACTTGTTTTCACCCTCAAATGTTACAAGATGAAGACAAGTGGGGAAGTCAGAAGATAGTATTGTGTAACACATTCATTGAGACAGAAATAATCCATTTCAAAAGGAAACTTATTAAGGTCTTTAATAAAACCCTCAAAATATCTAATAAAACTGGTAGCATTCTGTGTATTTAATTCAAATGTCTACAGTTTTCTTTGCCTGGCTTTGGTCTCATGATAACGACAGCTTTGTATGACAAGTTAAGAAGCGTTCCCTTTCCTCCAAGTTTGGAAAAAGTAGTATTGTTATTAACTCAAGTGCTTAAGAGAAATCACTGGGAAATGAAGGGTAGGGCTGAACTTTTTAGTTTTTGCTAGGATTTTGATTTCTGTTTAATCTCTTGTGAATGTATCAGCAGCTTCTCCTCCTTACCATCCGAAGGTTTACTTTTATGTGTGGTGTGTGTGTGTGTGTGTGTGTGTGTGTGTGTATGTACATATGAATGCTGTGTGTGTTCATGAAATATGGTGAATACATATTTATATGTGTTATGTGGTATGAGTATGTGTGAGTACATGTTCACAGGTACATGTGTGGTATGTGTGTGGGAGTATGTGTTCACATGTGTATTGTATATGTGGTGGTATGTTTTATGTGGTATGTGTCTATGTAGTATGTGTGTGCATGTATGTATGTGGTATCTGTATGAGTGCATGTATGTGTGGTGTGTATAAAGTGTGAGTATATGTGTGAATGTATGTGAGTCTATGTATGTGTATGTATGTGAATATATGTGTGTATGAGTGTGTGTGTGTGCATGCACACACAAATATATGTATATGTACATGTGTGCTGAAGCATCCACACATGTGAAGGAAGAGGACAGCTCTTTAGAAGTTGGTTCCTTGCCCCCATCATGACTTCTGCATTTGTTCTGCACAGAGGAGCTTCAGATCCATATTCTCACTTCCTATTTCTCCACAGGAGTGTGGGGATTACAGACCTGACTTTTTCCTTGGGTTCAGTGGAATAAACTGAGGTTCTCAGGGTTGAATGTCTGAGGATTTTACTGGCTGAGCCATCTCGCTGCCCTTCTCATTCTTCTTGAGTCATTGTGCCCAAGCTGAAGTCAAACACCAGTTAAGGTAGTAAGAACACACTGTCATTGACACTATTTTATTGTTAAGGGGTTGGGAACTTGTACAGGGGAGACTTGGGCATTTGGAAAACAGTTAGGAAGAGTGAGGGTGCATTGAGGAGGGATCTGATTTCAGAATCAGAAGTGAGTCCTGATGTGTAAGAGTTCCATCTCTGTTCAGAAAGCTGGGCTCCTGCTAATATCCCAGTGTCTTGGAGGCAAGGCTCCATCTTCCAGCCGGGCTGGAACAAACAGCAGTCTGTGGAGCCCTTGCTCAGTGGTCATGCGAAGGAGAATTGGTTCCATCCCAGGGCTGTGTCCAGAGCTACCAGACTGTCATGTTCCATTCGTGTCTCAGGGGTTGTGGATGAGGCCTTACTGAGAAGAGGGCACAGAGGAGCCCCCACCAAATTGGTGAAGAGAAAAATCTCTATGTCTTAAAACTTGCTGATTTCACATTCATATTTAACTTATGAGTGACTCATTATCATATAAACACATTTGTCTAATATTAAAAAGTCCTTGAGATTTCTGTGGGTCAGTATTAATAGCTCCATTTTAAAAAATTTTATGCGTATCTCCTCTCTCTCTTTTTCTTCATCTGAAGGTTTGCCAGTTTGGTGATATTAGCCAAGACCCAACTTTGGTTCTCTGTGCCCATATCTACTATTTTTTTGTTACAAGGACTCCACTTGCCTCTACTCTGCTCTGGATTATTCTCCTGCTCCTGAGGGTTTGGTTATTCATTTTCTTTTAGGTTTTCACTCTTTCCTGTGAAATGTCAGAATCTCGCACTAGGTCTTCTTTCCTTGTGGACATAGATACTTCCTGCCTGAAATCTCCCTGCACACATGCACACATGCTTTTCCTGGACTCCACATGCTTTGCTGTGGTTCTTGCTTTCCTTTCTTTTATTGTAAAGATTTTCTTTTGCTTGTTCTTGTTTTCTAGTGAGTTCCTCTTTGACGTAGTGGTTGCTTACGGGTGTCTGGCTAACTGGTATGCCTGGGTTCTGTTTTGAATGCTGGCATTACATCCTGTTAGTGAGGGAAGGTGTTTTACTTGGACCCAGCCCTTCACAGTGAATTGAAAACGACCTGCCTTCTGCAGGCAGAGCCTAGATCTCACCCATCTTTATTTGGTGAGGTCATATGTCCCCGAGGTTGGGATGTGTCCCCAAGGTTGGGATTTCCTTTATCTCTATCGGCCCTCATTGCCTATGATATTTCTGGGTCCTTATTCTTTATTGGTAGACCATGTAGACATTTTCATCAATAAAAATAAATTATGAAGGTCTCAGTACTGTCTTGTTTTGATTCACATTTGGAGGATGCAGTCGTTTTGATACATATGTTTGTAGTTGCCCATTTTTATGAATTAGATTTTCCCCCTGATGCATTACTGCACATTTTATGGTCCTTGTAACAGTTTTTCACACCTTATTTGTTTTGAAGACATTAGTGTAGCCTCACTAACTCTCTCTAATGGCCAGACCTATTTTCTTGTGCTGTTCTTTTAAACATTTTTTTTAAATGTTTGTGTCTTTGTACCTAAAGCTAGTCCTCCTTTGCAACATATAATTTAGACTTCTTTTTAAAAGATATATACTATACCATCAGTGACTGCAAATCAAGTATTTAAACTATGATGGTTTAAGTGATTACCTCTACTATCTCATTTGCTTTGTATTTATTTTATATTTTTTTATATTTCAGCTCTTTTCAATGATTATTTCATTTTGGTTGGATAAATTTTCCTAGTGTGTTATTTTATTTCCTGTTATATCTGTTCACAATTTATCTTAAGCACCCTGTTGTTTATTTATGTTTATTTGTTTTTGCCTATGGGTTCATTAGATGCCTGTATGTCTGTGCCACATGTATCATTGTGCATTGCCTATAGAGACGAGAAAAGTGTGTTAGATCCCTTGAAATAGAAGTTACAGAAAGTTGTGAGACACCATTTAGTGCTGCAGACCAAACCCAGGTCATCCCAGTGCTCTTAACCGCTAAGCCATCTCTCCAGACCCTGCTGCATATCTTTTAATTGTTTTTCAGGGTTAAGCTTGAAAGTTATTTGTAACATTTGTATTGATCATTTTTCAATTGCTATAACAAAGTATCCGACACTGGATACTTTGCTCACAATTTTGAAAGCAGAAAAGTCCATGATGAAGTGCCCTCTGGGTTCAGCTTCTGCTAAAACCCTGATGATGAATAGTGTTCTGGGGGGGACTTGCAAAGAGAAGGCATCCCCTGGAGAGGCAGGAATCCAGAGGGCAGAGGGCCAGGCTTCTCTTTTAGCAATCCACTTTCAAAGATACTAACTGGGTTTCCTCAGGAACGTTGTCCATCCTTTCCAAGGTCAGTGTTCACAAAGTCCCAGGAATCTCCCACCTGGCTCCACCTCTTAAACATCCATCACTTCCCAGTATTGACTCTGAGAACCAAGCTTCAAGTCACCAACCTTTGGGGCACAACTCACATCCAAATCTTAGCAACACCTTAAGCCGCTGATCATCTGGTCCCAACTTAATATCAGCAGTGTCTTTATTCTTATTAACTTTATTCTTATTGACTCCACTCCCTCCTTATCACATCTTTTAATATTGTGTGACCATTGACTTGTTTAATTCATTTTTACACCATCTACGATAACAAAAGAGAAGTAATAGATTAAACATGTAATTATCCTTTTAACACAATACATTTCTTTGTATGGCTTTAGTTAGACTCTAGTAGGTTGTCATTTCAGGGTAAAGAGGCCCTGTGAGATTTCTTGCCAACCATACCTTTCTGCTTTTGAGCACTAGCTTATTTATTTGGAAGTGTCTTGCTTTCACCTTTAATTTCAAAGGCTAGTTTTGCAGGATATAGAATTCTGGGTTGGCAGGTTGTTCTTCTTTCTTTCTTTCTTTCTTTCTTTCTTTCTTTCTTTCTTTCTTTCTTTCTTTCTTTCTTTCTCTTCTTCTTCTTCTTCTTCTTNTCTTTCTTTCTTTCTTTCTTTCTTTCTCTTCTTCTTCTTCTTCTTCTTCTTCTTCTTCTTCTTCTTCTTCTTCTTCTTCTTCTTCTTCTTCTTCTTCTTGTTTTTTTTTTCCTTTTAGAACTGTAAACTAAACGTGTTATTCCACTTCCTGTCACCTGCATGGTGTCTAAAGGACAGTCAGCTGCTAATCTTACTTCCTTAGTAAAGAGTCTCATCTTGTTGCAAGCCTCTCATCGCACCATTGGCCTTTGCTAGCTTGGTTTTATTGTGTTCAGTTGTGGTTCTCTGAGTCTCCTGCCTGGAGTTGCTGGGGCATCTGGAATATGTAAACATGTCTTCAGCAGATACCAGGAGAGTTTAGCCATGTGACCTTCAGATTCGGTTTCTGTCTTCCCCTGCTTCCGCCAGACCTGCCATCAGTAGTCTGCACCTATGGCTGGCACTTTCTGTAGATTTCTTAGCTTTTCTTTCTCATCTACAGCACATCTCTGCTTCCCGGCATTGCACTCGATAATTCTTACGGCAGCTTTAAGCCCGCAGTTGCACTCTTTTTGTGTCTCCGTTCAACTAGGTCGCTCTCTATCTTCAGTTTCTGTCTCTTTCCTTTTTGTACTCCCCTGCATGGACACCCAGCCCATCTTATCTATCATTTTCCTGATTTCCTTTAGCTCTACGTCCTGGGTTTCTTGAAGCATGTTCAGAACACTGAGGATTAAGAGGTCTTCAACTAAAACACCGTGTCTGAGCTGTCTCGAGATGCTTTCTGTGGCAACGTTGTGGATATCCATAATTTGCTGTTTCTTCCTATGTTTTGTAATTTTTCGTTGAACGTTGGGACCCTCGAATCAACGTTCAGTACCAATTAGCTTGCTTGTTCTACCCAGATAAAAAGTACAGGTGGGAAAGAAGCCCTTCAAGTATTGGGGTTTGGTGGTATCTGAATCCTTCAGCTTTTGAGGACAGCCCCAGCAGCCGCCGCCGCAGCAGGAGCTAGTGTTAACATGGTGTTGAGGCCTCAGGTAGCAGGGCTCTTCTCTTTTGTTAGAGCCATTGTGTGGCTCCAGGAAGATGGAATTTCTCTGCCCTTGCTAGTGACCATTGGTGCAGTTTCTGGGCAGGTCCTAGGTACCAGGATTCCTCAGCCCTTGACAGAGAACAGTGCTACAGTTCCTGACCCTGGGAGGTCTGACATCCTTGCTGAAAGCCATCACAGCTCTCTGGGGCTCTTCTCTCACTGGGGCCTACTTTTTTTTTTAAATCTTCTCTCTCTTTATAACCTTCCGTCCTTCAGCCCCAGCTTCCTAACCTTTTTCTACCCTGTCATCTCTCTTGTCCCTGCTATGGCTGCCCTCTGGGACTCTTCAGCCTCCTCCTGGGACTGTGGCTGCTGTCCCAGTTCTGCCACTCAGGAGAGGTCCATAGCTGCTCTTATCTGCTGCCACTGTCCAGCAGTTCTGCATCTCTTGCAGCTGCCGATGCAACCGGGCACTCTGGTGTTTCTGCAGTTTGGCCTGCTAATGGCTCTGCCCTGCCTCTTCTTCAGCTGTGAAGTAGGTAGCTAGTCTGCTACTTCTGCAGCAGAGTGGGCAAGCTTGTCATCTCTACCTCTTCTACAGAAGCCAGACAGGTGGCCACTAGCTAATCCTGCAGCTTAGTGTCCTTGTGCCCACCATCGCTGCTGATGCTGTGCCGGTACCTCTGCCCTCGCCACCACTCCACTCATTCTGGTGTGTGTATCTTCATCTTTTCTTCCTGTGTGTTACTGACATAGCACACCCTTTACCAGACCTAATGTTGCAGTAGCAGGGGAGGTGTCAGGAAGGTGTCCCCAACTACTTGTCCTGATAGGACAACCAGAGAAACAGTCCTTGCCCTAATCACAGCAAATTTCTCAGATGAATAAAGATCGGCACTTGCACCAATCACAACATTGTCTCTTCTGCTGGTCACAATAGTCCTATTAGACCATGGAAGAAGTGTTCCTCCACAGGCCTGGGAAGAAATGGCTACCTGGAGTTCAGCAAGGCTTATGATAGCAAAAGGCTGGGTATGAGTTATTTGAAATAGTCCTGACTGGGGATGCATCTTCAGGAGACAGAGTAAGGAGCTGTGATCTCCATGTAGTTTCTTCAGTGTCCCTGGAGTATTTAAAATGGTCAGTGTTAGCAGGAGGTTGGTCTGTCTGGCTGCTTGACTGGAAGCCCCTTTGCTCGTGGAAGCCGGAGAAGCAAGGGGCAGACCAACAGCTGCTGAGGGGTGTCAAGTTGAGTGGCCTACAGCTCTTCTCTTATTTGTAGGAAATGAACATCAGAATGATCACTTACAACATAAACCTAACTTAAGATTGACACTAAATCTTAACAATGTTTACCACCTGCTCAGTGTCCCAGGGAAGGGTCAGTCCCTTTGTCTGTGTCAGTTACTCTGGAAACCAGAAATACCATGAATTGTTAGAGACCCTAACAGAACAGCGAAAAGGGAGCCCAGCTCCCACAGAAGAGGACATATGGGTTGACTGTTCTTGGTAGAATGCTTTCTAAAGATGCAAAGGGATCTCCATCTTAAGCTGTCTCTATGGTGTGTTTTGGTGGCTGTAAGGTCGCTTGAGACTGCTTATGGAGCTGTGAAATTAATCACAATTATATTGAAGACGAAGGGTCCTGGCATGGTTGAAAGGAGATGCAGACCTAGGGTGGATAGGTTGGGTTAAAAGCTTCCTGTTTGATTCAGAAATGTCAGTATAAACTCAAGGCATGTCTGGCGACTGAAAAGTTGAAAATAATGACCATCGAAAGAGCGAAGAACACCTTGCACACAAGAATTGTGGCATCGAAATCTTGTTCTCATTGAAAGGTGCCTACACTATTCCAGGTCTGAGGCAGGAAGCGTGTAAGGTGAGTCCTGGTGGCCTCGAAGAACCAGGGAGCAAGCAAGAAGTTGAAGCTCATAAACCCTAAGAGCCCAGGGGTCAACTTGAGTGTGCAGTGATGCACGTGATTGAAACATGTTCATTGAACTGAAGTCCATGGATCCTAGTGATGCAGTACACACACACACACACACACACACACACAGAGTGAAGTTACTAGTTACTGCTCAGGAAGCAGCTTTAAACATCATACTAAACATAGGTTAAAGATGATAA
Organism: Mus pahari; assembly: GCF_900095145.1. Lineage (NCBI taxonomy): Eukaryota > Metazoa > Chordata > Mammalia > Rodentia > Muridae > Mus > Mus pahari. The sequence goes on along the minus strand of NC_034590.1, from coordinate 36,748,666 downwards.
AACTTACTATCTCAAGAGGGAACCAATACATTTTCTAGGCACTTGTAGTAGACATTTAAACACTGTCTGCACGGGCTGTCCTGAATTCTGTAACCCTAAAATACACTTAGAAGTAAATGTAAAAGTTGCTGGTAGCCATGGGTGACCATTAGTTCCATTCCACCAGACAAAATGTCTTTACATTTGCATTTCCAGGCGTCATTCGTACTGATGGCCATTTTCTGTAGCTCAGAATGGTTTGAAATGGCATAATGACCATGAAGGGCATAGCAGCCCAGAAGGGTGCCCTAGGAACCACTGGAAATCAGGATTTATTCACCTCTTTCAACATCTTTATCAAGATTTCCTGACATTCTCCCTGCTTTTGATCATATTAGCCTTCTTGATCACATACACAAAAAAAAGGTATTTTATGACTCGGCCTGGTTATCCACTCTATGGGGCTGATGAATTGGTTTCTTCAGTAAAATTTAAGGAAGACACAGGAAGGTGAAAACCCATAGATTTAAGATTTAGGAGGCAGGTGGTGGAGGATTGTGAGTTCAAGGCTGGACTGGGATAAGTAGTGAAACACTGTGTGGAGAGAAGAAGAGAGGAGGGAGGAGGAAGAAGGAGTCGTAACGGATACACTGTATCCTGTGTGACCTGACTCAGAGCAATAACGGTTACACTGTATCTTGTGTGATCTGACTCCGAGCCTGGAAACTAGGGGAAAGTAAGGTGGGATAAGCAGTTCTAGAATTCGATACTAACAAGTGTTTATTTTTAACATGCATGACAACAGTAACTCAGTAATATTTTCAGGAATGGCTCACAATTCTCTAGAAATACACACTGACGGATTCCATTTATGGCGGAATATTCCCCCATGGGCGAGGTGGTGAAGGACAGCTGGTGCGGAGTTGGCTGGTTCCTGAGGCTAGGTGACAAGTGCCTGGAGCCTCTTTACATTTTCTCTTCTGCACATGTGCAACATTTTCCACACTAAAAACTAAACAAAATCAATTTAACATCCTTCTAATCAATATAGCCCTCTCCCTCGGTTTTGTTTAATAAGTTCTGGCGGGTTCCTATTGAGTGCCTGGAATGTATAGTATTTTCAGGTTTAGCTTCTAAAATTAAAATCAGAGGTTCCAGAGAAATTCATGGTAACTTGTCATGGCTTCTCGGCGCTTTCACTTTTGCTATTTAGGGTAGTAGGAAGGTGACATCTTGAGAAACAATCACATTTTCCTCTAAAACATAAATATTGTTGGTGTAATGACTTCATTAAGCTAAAGTGTCTGTAAAGCCAAGGCATTTTTTCTCCTCGGCTCGCCAAGTGGGTAATCAATTTGTGTTTGGTTGGCTTCCAGATTACCTTCTTCATGCTGCTCTCTGCAGTGTGTGTGATGCTCAACCTGGCCGGCTCCATCCTCTCCTGCCAGAACGCCCAGCTCGTCAGCTCCCTCGAAGGCTGCCAATTGGTGAGTAGAGAAGGTTTTGTGAAAACCTTCCGTAAAGGTCAGCGGCTTGGATGGTGCGGGGAGAAAGGGCTAATTGTGCTGTGTTCTTCACGTCTCAGGGAAAGTCCTATCCATTCATTAGCTTTTTAGTTGCTTAGGGAATTTCAGTCACACTGGTTCCCGTCTCGTTTCTATAAATTCTCCTGATTAGAACTTACTCATGTAAATTATTCCTTTTGTTTTTTTTCCCCCTTTGAGGCATGAGCTCACCTATGTAACCATGGCTGGCCTGGAACTCATTATATAGAGCTGGATAGTCTCAGACTTTTGACAGTGTTCCCACATCTACCTCCCAAGTCCTGGGATTGCAGACAAGCACTGACTGCAATTAGCTTCAGCTCCACACTCCCACCCGTGTGTGTGTGGGGGGGGTATGAGTATGCATGTGTGCCTATATGTATGTGTGTGTGCATGCACCTGTGTGTATATGAGTATGTATGTGTTCGTGTGTGTGTGTGTGTGTGTGTGTGTGTGTGTGTATGTTGTGTGTGGGTGTGAATATATATGCATCGCAATTAAGGTTAGTGTTGCTGTGATGAAACATTGCCAAAGCAACCTGGGGTGGGGGGAAGAGACTATTTGGCTCACATATCCTGAATCTCAATGCACTGAAGGAAGCCAAAGCAGGAACTCAAACCAGGCAGGAACCTGGAAGCAGGAATTCATGCAGAGGACATAGAGGGGTTCTGCTTACTGGCTTTCTCCTCATAGCTTGCTTAGCCTGCTTTCTTATAACACCCAGGCCCATCAGCTTAGGGATGACCCCACCCACGATGGGCTGGGCCCTCCCCCATCAATCACCTATAGCCCAATCTTATGGAAACATTTTCTCAATTGAGGTTCCTTCCTCAGATGAATATAGCTATGCCACATTGACATAAAATGGCCAGCACAGTGTATGGGGAGGGGGATGAAGGGTGTGTACTCACACCTTTGTGCATGTACATGGGTATGCCTGTGCCTCCTGTCTGTAGGCACACACATACTGGTTCAAAAGATCTTTGCACTAGGAAAATTAGATGCAGTGTGGTGCACTTTAAAGAGGATCAGTAAGTGATTTGCTGAACAGAATTATCACCTCAAGGTAAATCAGCTCATAATTCTATAGAACAGCAATTAAAGTGCATCTAGTGACATCATGTGTGGGTGGAGTTAGACTCCTAGAAGGGCCATGGCTCCCAGGGGCAGGGGCAGGGGCAGGGGCAGGGGCATTGGCATTGGCATTGCTTCATCTTGAAGTCAGTGCTGGGCTCCCCTTTGGAGACAGGTTACTCCCCAGCTGCTGGGCTGTCTGCTGTGCCCATCAGTGATCACTCCAGGAGTCAGGAGGGAAGAATGCTGAGTATTTCTTAGACAGGGCAGTGCTGTCTTTCCTTGTGTCCATGTTGCTTAGACTCAAGGAGGAAAACTGGCACAGTCTCAACACGGAGGAAGCTTCAGAGTTACAAAAACTAACTGTTGGGTCTTAGTCTTACTGTTCTAGAGATCACAGGCTAGGCTTCCTTCACTGTGACGATCACAGCACCATCCTCTTGAGGTGCTGTGTCCTCACGGTTACTAAGAGCCCCTATAGCCTGGATTCCATCTTTATCAACATTGGAGACTGGCCATCTTGTCTCCATAACTCCGCACTCTCTTTGATCCTAAGAACTTCATGCAGTGGACAAAAGATAATCTAGACATTTACAGGGGGGCAGGAGATTTTATTTGGCATTCTTATTTTCCTATGCAAAGCACTATGGGAAACCTAGGTGAAGTGGCAGTGCTTGACAGCCGGATAGAAGAGAAAGCTCACACAGTGTTGGGTCCCTCCAAGCCACCTTGTCAATCTCAGACCCACCCTGTTTCTTTCTGAACCTCCAGAGCTGTAAGAAAGAACAGGAAAGTCAGCTCCAGTTTCCTTGTGCCTTCTTCCTCTGGTGAATGAAAGAGAAGAGCAATCGTATGCACACAGAGGGCTGCACTGGCGTCCTTTCCCTCAGGTCTCTGGCTAACTGGTGCTGTGAATGCATCACCATTGGTCTCACTTAGAGAGGACACAGTGTCTCTCTGCTCAGGCACACAAAGCCAGTCCTTGTAGGCTGAGGGGTCATGGATGTGACATGAAGAGCTCTGGTTTTGGAGCCATTGCCTTCTGCTAATATGATCTGACTTTACACAATGTTCTTCTCTCCCCAACTTTCCTTCCCTTTCCTTTAAAAAAAATTTGGATATTTTCTTTATTTATATTTCAAATGTTATCCCTTTTCCTGGTTTCCCCTACAGAACCCCCTATCCCATCCCTCCTCCCCCTGCTTCTATGAGGGTGCTCCACCCACCCCGACCCACTCCCACCTCACCACCCTGGCATTCCCATACACTGGTGCATCGAACCTTCACAGGACCAAGTGCCTCTCCTCCCATTGATTCCCAAGGCCATCCTCTGCCACATATGCTGCAGGAGCCATGGGTCCCTCCATGTGTACTCTTTGGTTGGTGATTTAGTCCCTGGGAGCTCTGGGGTGGGGGTCTGGTTGGTTGATATTGCTGTCCTTCCTTCTCTTTCGTATTGTATGTAACGACTACCTGCCCCCTATGTTCTTCATAGAGTATTAAACGAGATAGAACTCTACAAAAATATGAAAACAGAATCTTTTTTCTACTGTAAAAGAGAAAGAACTAAGACCTTCCCAAATCTTATCAATCGGCTTACAGTATCTTCCCAGGCTTCTCTGTGCATACCACGTATGCATATGTACAGCCATGTGTGTGCATAGTGTAGAGTCAGGTGTGCTCTACTATCCATGCTCCTTTGTGATTTGCTTCGTAATTGTCATAAATATTATTTCATGTTCTCTACAGCTAACTGAGTTCAGTAGCATTCAAGAGGTAACTCACCACACAAAATCAGAAGCTGTGGCGATCAATATTGTCACCTTCACAAGGTTTAGAATCTCCTATGAGACAAATTTAGAAGGTAGCCATGAGTGGGGTTTCGGGTTCACTGAGAAGAGAGGACCACTCCTTTAATGGGAGCGGAGCATCCTATGGTCTGGGGATCCAGACTGCATTACACAGAGAGACTGAGCTGAGCATCAGCGTTTGCCTGTCTCTGCTTTCTGGTTGCCAAGTAACCAGCAGTCTCTGGCTTCTGCCACCATGCTTCCCCCCCCCCCCATGAGGGGTTGTAGCCTCAAACTGTGAGCCAGACTAAGCCTTCTTCTTCTAAGTTGCTTCTTGTCATGTATTTTGTTGCACCCATAAGGAAAAGTGGTGGAAACAAGATGTGTCTAATGGATGATCAACCAACATGCAACTAGTGTCTACCCTCCCAGTGCAAGTGTGAACACATATACACATGGACAGGTAGACCCATTTATCTACTTCTGGGCTTCTGATTCTGTCCCAGTTTTGTTTCTGGCCATTCATTAGTTTCTCTTTTACCTTCTTGTTTTTTGACATAGGGTGTCATTTTGTAGCCCTGACTAGACTGAAACTCATTGAGTAGTCCAGGCTGTTCTCAAAACCACAGAGACCCACCTGGTGCCACCCTACAAGTGCTGAGGTTAAAGGTAGATCCCATGTCCAGCAAATTATCTTCTCAAGTTTTATAACTGGTTGGAAATCCCTGCCCCCATACCTGTCACAAGCACTTAGCCTACTTCTTAAAATCATCCTTGGCTGTTCTTAGATGTTTACTCTCCAAGATGATCTTTGACGTTTTCAGGGAGCCAGGAATCAAAAGAAAAGATATGATATTTTAATTGGAATCATATAATCTTTATATATAGCTTTGAGAATTGATGTTAGACAGTTTTTGCCTTTCTACCCAAGACACAGTGTATATTTTGTTTTATCTAAATTTTCTCAACTAATAATTAATTGTGGTTTTTAGTTCTCTTTAGAATAGCTCATACATAACCATATGGACATGTAGTGTTTATGTCTCTTTTTTATGCATAATTTAAAGTCATCTAGTTTTCTCTGCATAAAAAAGATATTTAAGTAAAAGTAATTAACTTTTTTTTTTTTTTACTCTAAATATCTCAAATATACCCTGTCTTCCAGAAGTAGCAACCAACAGTTTCTTCTTACCTTTCTAGCCATTATTTCATGCATGGTGTGTGTGTGTGTGTGTGTGTGTGTGTGTGTGCGCGCGCGTGTGTATCTTTATTACGTGTATCGCAGTTTACACATAGGCACATTGCTTTTGCCAGATAGTTGTGTACCTTGCTGAATTTCCACATGAATTCTTGGAAAGACTTTTCTCTTAACTAGAGACCAGTGGGGCATCCCGCTGGGAGGATGTGTGGTGCTTTAGTTGTTACACCTTCATGTAGGAGCCTGGTCTTTTGATCAAAGGAAGATGGCAGAGAATGTGGCCCTGCTTGCACACTAGCTACTCAAGGAAAGCAAAGTGGGTACCTGCTGCAGGGAGCTGACCTAGGTGCTGAAGGCATGGCTGTGTGTGAGACCAGAAGTTTTAAACAGGCATGGAGATGATAAAGGAAGAAGAGTCTCGGTGCACATGCGTACACTTTGGTTTAATAAAGTCAGTTCAGTTTGGGGGAAATACCTGTAGTCTCATCACTTTGAGGCTTACACAGAAGAATCACAACTTACCTTGGACTCCGTACTGAGATTTTTATTTTAGAAAACCAAGAGGAGAGTTCTTGCCTAGTAAGCTAGCTCAAAGCCTTGGGTTGAATTCCACGCCCCCCCCCCGCCCCCACACACAAATGAATAAGATTTATCAACTTATTCCTTGGTTCATCTTCAAAAGCAAGGTACCATGTAACACTTTTGCCAACACTGTGGCTGTTCATCCCCGTGTGGATTTTGTTTTGTGTATTATCCAAAAATGTCCTGAAAGAATTCGGCAGGAAAGTGGGATATCATTACATAATTTTCACTGCCTTAATGATAAGTAAGATTTACATTTGTTTGTCATTTATATTTTATGTTTAGTTGCCAGTGTTGTTTATTTTTCTATTCTGCAGTCACTTTTATAGTTAATCCGTACTTACCGTGTTAAGAAGTGTAGACTTTATTATATCTGTTACAGTGGTTCTTCTTCTCTAAGGTTTGTTATTTAAATGTTGATGTTTGTCACTGTGTTCTTTCTGGGGTGAAATTTTATGTTGGATCCAGTTCTTGTCCATCTGCATCCCTGACTGACTCCCCAGATCTGTGGTTTGCCTAGAAAAGCTTCCCAACTTTAAGTTTATGAACAGTCTTCTCGATTCTCTAAATTTTAGAGACCTTTTTTCTTAAATATTAGTAAATGTTGTGGTTTTGGTTTTTAAATATTTATTTACTTTGTGTGGATGTGGGGGGGGGCTGCCTGTTTGTATGTCTGTATACTGCGTGTATGTAGGAGCTCACAGAGGCCCCCTGGAATTGGGCTTACAGACAACAGTGAGCTGCCATGTGGATGCTGGAACCTAACAAGGTCTTCTGCAAGAGCAGCCAGTGTTCTTAACCACAAAACCATCCCCTCATCCACTAGGTTTATTTTTATTATTACTACATTTTAATAGTGATAATAAAGAACACATGGGTGGGCAGCAAGTGGGGACATCATGGTGAGTGGCACCCTGTGGGACAACGAGGGAGCAATTTCCAGCAAGGAGCACATGAGCACTTTCCCAAAAATTTCTGCCCTAAGAGCCCTCATAGGATGTTAACAAATCATTTAAGGATTTAAAACAAACAGGCTGTTACACTTAAATTCATGGTGAAAGGGAAGAGGAAGAGGGAGGTGATGATGAGAGTGAGGAGGAGAACAAGGAGCAGGAAGAAGAGAAAGAGGAAGAGGAGGACAACCGAAATGAGGATGAGAGGAGGAGGGAGATGATGATGGGGACAAGGAGTAGGAAGAGGAGGAGCAGGAGGAGGAGGGGGAGGAGGAGGTGGAGGAGGAGGAGGAGGAGGAGACAGAAGTATTGATTTTCAGCTTGTTCCCAAATGCCTCCCATGTTGATTAAATCCAGACTGCATGTGCATCAC